>NC_140285.1:18133990-18563430 GCF_964030765.1 Micromesistius poutassou
CCACAGCGTGACGTACCACAGCGTGACGTACCACAGCGTGACGTACCACAGCGTGACGTACTAGCCCACAGCGTGACGTACCACAGTGTGACGTACCACAGCGTGACGTACCACAGCGTGACGTACTAGCCCACAGCGTGACGTACCACAGTGTGACGTACCACAGCGTGACGTACCACAGCGTGACGTACCACAGCGTGACGTACCACAGCGTGACGTACTAGCCCACAGCGTGACGTACTAGCCCACAGCGTGACGTACTAGCCCACAGCGTGACGTACTAGCCCACAGCGTGACGTACTAGCCCACAGTGTGACGTACCACAGCGTGACGTACCACAGCGTGACGTACTAGCCCACAGCGTGACGTACACAGCGTGACGTACCACAGTGTGACGCACTAGCCCACAGCGTGACGTACTAGCCCACAGCGTGACGTACTAGCCCACAGCGTGACGTACTAGCCCACAGCGTGACGTACTAGCCCACAGCGTGACGTACTAGCCCACAGCGTGACGTACCACAGCGTGACGTACTAGCCCACAGCGTGACGTACCACAGCGTGACGTACTAGCCCACAGCGTGACGTACCACAGCGTGACGTACACAGCGTGACGTACCACAGCGTGACGTACCACAGTGTGACGTACTAGCCCACAGCGTGACGTACCACAGCGTGACGTACTAGCCCACAGCGTGACGTACTAGCCCACAGCGTGACGTACCACAGTGTGACGTACCACAGCGTGACGTACTAGCCCACAGCGTGACGTACTAGCCCACAGCGTGACGTACCACAGCGTGACGTACTAGCCCACAGCGTGACGTACCACAGCGTGACGTACTAGCCCACAGCGTGACGTACTAGCCCACAGCGTGACGTACTAGCCCACAGCGTGACGTACCACAGCGTGACGTACTAGCCCACAGCGTGACGTACCACAGCCGTGACGTACTAGCCCACAGCGTGACGTACCACAGCGTGACGTACTAGCCCACAGCGTGACGTACTAGCCCACAGCGTGACGTACTAGCCCACAGCGTGACGTACCACAGCGTGACGTACTAGCCCACAGCGTGACGTACTAGCCCACAGCGTGACGTACTAGCCCACAGCGTGACGTACTAGCCCACAGCGTGACGTACCACAGCGTGACGTACTAGCCCACAGCGTGACGTACTAGCCACAGCGTGACGTACCACAGCGTGACGTACCACAGCGTGACGTACCACAGCGTGACGTACTAGCCCACAGCGTGACGTACCACAGCGTGACGTACTAGCCCACAGCGTGACGTACCACAGCATGACGTACCACAGCGTGACGTACTAGCCCACAGCGTGACGTACTAGCCCACAGCGTGACGTACTAGCCCACAGCGTGACGTACTAGCCCACAGTGTGACGTACTAGCCCACAGCGTGACGTACCACAGCGTGACGTACTAGCCCACAGCGTGACGTACTAGCCCACAGCGTGACGTACCACAGCGTGACGTACTAGCCCACAGCGTGACGTACTAGCCCACAGCGTGACGTACCACAGCGTGACGTACCACAGTGTGACGCACTAGCCCACAGCGTGACGTACTAGCCCACAGCGTGACGTACTAGCCCACAGCGTGACGTACTAGCCCACAGCGTGACGTACCACAGCGTGACGTACCACAGTGTGACGCACTAGCCCACAGCGTGACGTACTAGCCCACAGCGTGACGTACTAGCCCACAGCGTGACGTACTAGCCCACAGTGTGACGTACTAGCCCACAGCGTGACGTACCACAGCGTGACGTACCACAGCGTGACGTACTAGCCCACAGCGTGACGTACTAGCCCACAGCGTGACGTACCACAGCGTGACGTACCACAGCGTGACGTACTAGCCCACAGCGTGACGTACTAGCCCACAGCGTGACGTACCACAGCGTGACGTACCACAGCGTGACGTACTAGCCCACAGCGTGACGTACCACAGCGTGACGTACCACAGCGTGACGTACTAGCCCACAGCGTGACGTACTAGCCCACAGTGTGACGTACCACAGCGTGACGTGCTAGCCCACAGTGTGACGTACTAGCCCACAGCGTGACGTACTAGCCCACAGCGTGACGTACCACAGCGTGACGTACCACAGCGTGACGTACCACAGCGTGACGTACCACAGCGTGACGTACTAGCCCACAGCGTGACGTACCACAGCGTGACGTACCACAGCGTGACGTACCACAGCGTGACGTACTAGCCCACAGCGTGACGTACCACAGCGTGACGTACTAGCCCACAGCGTGACGTACCACAGCGTGACGTACTAGCCCACAGCGTGACGTACCACAGCGTGACGTACCACAGCGTGACGTACTAGCCCACAGCGTGACGTACTAGCCCACAGCGTGACGTACCACAGCGTGACGTACTAGCCCACAGCGTGACGTACTAGCCCACAGCGTGACGTACTAGCCCACAGCGTGACGTACTAGCCCACAGCGTGACGTACCACAGCGTGACGTACCACAGCGTGACGTACTAGCCCACAGCGTGACGTACCACAGCGTGACGTACCACAGCGTGACGTACTAGCCCACAGCGTGACGTACTAGCCCACAGCGTGACGTACCACAGCGTGACGTACTAGCCCACAGCGTGACGTACCACAGCGTGACGTACTAGCCCACAGCGTGACGTACTAGCCCACAGCGTGACGTACCACAGCGTGACGTACCACAGCGTGACGTACCACAGCGTGACGTACCACAGCGTGACGTACCACAGCGTGACGTACTAGCCCACAGCGTGACGTACCACAGCGTGACGTACTAGCCCACAGCGTGACGTACCACAGCGTGACGTACCACAGCGTGACGTACTAGCCCACAGCGTGACGTACCACAGCGTGACGTACCACAGCGTGACGTACTAGCCCACAGCGTGACGTACCACAGCGTGACGTACCACAGCGTGACGTACCACAGCGTGACGTACTAGCCCACAGCGTGACGTACTAGCCCACAGCGTGACGTACTAGCCCACAGCGTGACGTACTAGCCCACAGCGTGACGTACCACAGCGTGACGTACTAGCCCACAGCGTGACGTACCACAGCGTGACGTACCACAGCGTGACGTACTAGCCCACAGCGTGACGTACCACAGCGTGACGTACCACAGCGTGACGTACTAGCCCACAGCGTGACGTACCACAGCGTGACGTACTAGCCCACAGCGTGACGTACCACAGCGTGACGTACCACAGCGTGACGTACTAGCCCACAGCGTGACGTACCACAGCGTGACGTACCACAGTGTGACGTACCACAGCGTGACGTACCACAGCGTGACGTACTAGCCCACAGCGTGACGTACCACAGTGTGACGTACCACAGCGTGACGTACCACAGTGTGACGTACTAGCCCACAGCGTGACGTACCACAGCGTGACGTACTAGCCCACAGCGTGACGTACCACAGTGTGACCGTACCACAGCGTGACGTACCACAGCGTGACGTACCACAGCGTGACGTACCACAGCGTGACGTACTAGCCCACAGCGTGACGTACCACAGTGTGACGTACCACAGCGTGACGTACCACAGCGTGACGTACTAGCCCACAGCGTGACGTACCACAGTGTGACGTACCACAGCGTGACGTACCACAGCGTGACGTACCACAGCGTGACGTACCACAGCGTGACGTACTAGCCCACAGCGTGACGTACTAGCCCACAGCGTGACGTACTAGCCACAGCGTGACGTACTAGCCCACAGCGTGACGTACTAGCCCACAGTGTGACGTACCACAGCGTGACGTACCACAGCGTGACGTACTAGCCCACAGCGTGACGTACCACAGCGTGACGTACCACAGTGTGACGCACTAGCCCACAGCGTGACGTACTAGCCCACAGCGTGACGTACTAGCCCACAGCGTGACGTACTAGCCCACAGCGTGACGTACTAGCCCACAGCGTGACGTACTAGCCCACAGCGTGACGTACCACAGCGTGACGTACTAGCCCACAGCGTGACGTACCACAGCGTGACGTACTAGCCACAGCGTGACGTACCACAGCGTGACGTACCACAGCGTGACGTACCACAGCGTGACGTACCACAGTGTGACGTACTAGCCCACAGCGTGACGTACCACAGCGTGACGTACTAGCCCACAGCGTGACGTACTAGCCCACAGCGTGACGTACCACAGTGTGACGTACCACAGCGTGACGTACTAGCCCACAGCGTGACGTACTAGCCCACAGCGTGACGTACCACAGCGTGACGTACTAGCCCACAGCGTGACGTACCACAGCGTGACGTACTAGCCCACAGCGTGACGTACTAGCCCACAGCGTGACGTACTAGCCCACAGCGTGACGTACCACAGCGTGACGTACTAGCCACAGCGTGACGTACCACAGCGTGACGTACTAGCCCACAGCGTGACGTACCACAGCGTGACGTACTAGCCCACAGCGTGACGTACTAGCCCACAGCGTGACGTACTAGCCCACAGCGTGACGTACCACAGCGTGACGTACTAGCCCACAGCGTGACGTACTAGCCCACAGCGTGACGTACTAGCCCACAGCGTGACGTACTAGCCCACAGCGTGACGTACCACAGCGTGACGTACTAGCCCACAGCGTGACGTACTAGCCCACAGCGTGACGTACCACAGCGTGACGTACCACAGCGTGACGTACCACAGCGTGACGTACTAGCCCACAGCGTGACGTACCACAGCGTGACGTACTAGCCCACAGCGTGACGTACCACAGCATGACGTACCACAGCGTGACGTACTAGCCCACAGCGTGACGTACTAGCCCACAGCGTGACGTACTAGCCCACAGCGTGACGTACTAGCCCACAGTGTGACGTACTAGCCCACAGCGTGACGTACCACAGCGTGACGTACTAGCCCACAGCGTGACGTACTAGCCCACAGCGTGACGTACCACAGCGTGACGTACTAGCCCACAGCGTGACGTACTAGCCCACAGCGTGACGTACCACAGCGTGACGTACCACAGTGTGACGCACTAGCCCACAGCGTGACGTACTAGCCCACAGCGTGACGTACTAGCCCACAGCGTGACGTACTAGCCCACAGCGTGACGTACCACAGCGTGACGTACCACAGTGTGACGCACTAGCCCACAGCGTGACGTACTAGCCCACAGCGTGACGTACTAGCCCACAGCGTGACGTACTAGCCCACAGTGTGACGTACTAGCCCACAGCGTGACGTACCACAGCGTGACGTACCACAGCGTGACGTACTAGCCCACAGCGTGACGTACTAGCCCACAGCGTGACGTACCACAGCGTGACGTACCACAGCGTGACGTACTAGCCCACAGCGTGACGTACTAGCCCACAGCGTGACGTACCACAGCGTGACGTACCACAGCGTGACGTACTAGCCCACAGCGTGACGTACCACAGCGTGACGTACCACAGCGTGACGTACTAGCCCACAGCGTGACGTACTAGCCCACAGTGTGACGTACCACAGCGTGACGTGCTAGCCCACAGTGTGACGTACTAGCCCACAGCGTGACGTACTAGCCCACAGCGTGACGTACCACAGCGTGACGTACCACAGCGTGACGTACCACAGCGTGACGTACCACAGCGTGACGTACTAGCCCACAGCGTGACGTACCACAGCGTGACGTACCACAGCGTGACGTACCACAGCGTGACGTACTAGCCCACAGCGTGACGTACCACAGCGTGACGTACTAGCCCACAGCGTGACGTACCACAGCGTGACGTACTAGCCCACAGCGTGACGTACCACAGCGTGACGTACCACAGCGTGACGTACTAGCCCACAGCGTGACGTACTAGCCCACAGCGTGACGTACCACAGCGTGACGTACTAGCCCACAGCGTGACGTACTAGCCCACAGCGTGACGTACTAGCCCACAGCGTGACGTACTAGCCCACAGCGTGACGTACCACAGCGTGACGTACCACAGCGTGACGTACTAGCCCACAGCGTGACGTACCACAGCGTGACGTACCACAGCGTGACGTACTAGCCCACAGCGTGACGTACTAGCCCACAGCGTGACGTACCACAGCGTGACGTACTAGCCCACAGCGTGACGTACCACAGCGTGACGTACTAGCCCACAGCGTGACGTACTAGCCCACAGCGTGACGTACCACAGCGTGACGTACCACAGCGTGACGTACCACAGCGTGACGTACCACAGCGTGACGTACCACAGCGTGACGTACTAGCCCACAGCGTGACGTACCACAGCGTGACGTACTAGCCCACAGCGTGACGTACCACAGCGTGACGTACCACAGCGTGACGTACTAGCCCACAGCGTGACGTACCACAGCGTGACGTACCACAGCGTGACGTACTAGCCCACAGCGTGACGTACCACAGCGTGACGTACCACAGCGTGACGTACCACAGCGTGACGTACCACAGCGTGACGTACCACAGCGTGACGTACTAGCCCACAGTGTGACGTACTAGCCCACAGCGTGACGTACTAGCCCACAGCGTGACGTACCACAGCGTGACGTACTAGCCCACAGCGTGACGTACCACAGTGTGACGTACTAGCCCACAGCGTGACGTACCACAGCGTGACGTACCACAGCGTGACGTACCACAGCGTGACGTACCACAGCGTGACGTACTAGCCCACAGTGTGACGTACTAGCCCACAGCGTGACGTACTAGCCCACAGCGTGACGTACCACAGCGTGACGTACTAGCCCACAGCGTGACGTACCACAGCGTGACGTACTAGCCCACAGCGTGACGTACCACAGCGTGACGTACTAGCCCACAGCGTGACGTACTAGCCCACAGCGTGACGTACCACAGCGTGACGTACTAGCCCACAGCGTGACGTACTAGCCCACAGCGTGACGTACCACAGCGTGACGTACCACAGTGTGACGCACTAGCCCACAGCGTGACGTACTAGCCCACAGCGTGACGTACTAGCCCACAGCGTGACGTACTAGCCCACAGCGTGACGT
This sequence comes from Micromesistius poutassou, assembly GCF_964030765.1. Taxonomy (NCBI): domain Eukaryota; kingdom Metazoa; phylum Chordata; class Actinopteri; order Gadiformes; family Gadidae; genus Micromesistius; species Micromesistius poutassou. The sequence continues at coordinate 18,141,011 of NC_140285.1, forward strand.
ACCACAGCGTGACGTACTAGCCCACAGCGTGACGTACCACAGCGTGACGTACCACAGCGTGACGTACCACAGCGTGACGTACTAGCCCACAGCGTGACGTACTAGCCCACAGCGTGACGTACTAGCCCACAGCGTGACGTACCACAGCGTGACGTACCACAGCGTGACGTACTAGCCCACAGCGTGACGTACTAGCCCACAGCGTGACGTACTAGCCCACAGCGTGACGTACCACAGCGTGACGTACCACAGCGTGACGTACCACAGCGTGACGTACTAGCCCACAGCGTGACGTACTAGCCCACAGCGTGACGTACCACAGCGTGACGTACTAGCCCACAGCGTGACGTACTAGCCCACAGCGTGACGTACCACAGCGTGACGTACTAGCCCACAGCGTGACGTACTAGCCCACAGCGTGACGTACTAGCCCACAGCGTGACGTACCACAGCGTGACGTACTAGCCCACAGCGTGACGTACCACAGCGTGACGTACCACAGCGTGACGTACTAGCCCACAGCGTGACGTACCACAGCGTGACGTACCACAGCGTGACGTACTAGCCCACAGCGTGACGTACTAGCCCACAGCGTGACGTACTAGCCCACAGCGTGACGTACCACAGCGTGACGTACTAGCCCACAGCGTGACGTACTAGCCCACAGCGTGACGTACTAGCCCACAGCGTGACGTACCACAGCGTGACGTACTAGCCCACAGCGTGACGTACTAGCCCACAGTGTGACGTACCACAGTGTGACGTACTAGCCCACAGCGTGACGTACCACAGCGTGACGTACCACAGCGTGACGTACTAGCCCACAGCGTGACGTACCACAGCGTGACGTACCACAGCGTGACGTACTAGCCCACAGCGTGACGTACCACAGCGTGACGTACTAGCCCACAGCGTGACGTACTAGCCCACAGCGTGACGTACTAGCCCACAGCGTGACGTACTAGCCCACAGCGTGACGTACCACAGCGTGACGTACTAGCCCACAGCGTGACGTACCACAGCGTGACGTACTAGCCCACAGTGTGACGTACTAGCCCACAGTGTGACGTACCACAGCGTGACGTACTAGCCCACAGTGTGACGTACTAGCCCACAGCGTGACGTACCACAGCGTGACGTACCACAGCGTGACGTACTAGCCCACAGCGTGACGTACCACAGCGTGACGTACTAGCCCACAGCGTGACGTACCACAGCGTGACGTACCACAGCGTGACGTACCACAGCGTGACGTACTAGCCCACAGCGTGACGTACCACAGCGTGACGTACTAGCCCACAGCGTGACGTACTAGCCCACAGCGTGACGTACTAGCCCACAGCGTGACGTACTAGCCCACAGCGTGACGTACTAGCCCACAGTGTGACGTACTAGCCCACAGTGTGACGTACTAGCCCACAGCGTGACGTACTAGCCCACAGCGTGACGTACTAGCCCACAGCGTGACGTACCACAGCGTGACGTACTAGCCCACAGCGTGACGTACTAGCCCACAGCGTGACGTACCACAGCGTGACGTACTAGCCCACAGCGTGACGTACCACAGCGTGACGTAACACAGCGTGACGTACCACAGTGTGACGTACTAGCCCACAGCGTGACGTACTAGCCCACAGCGTGACGTACTAGCCCACAGCGTGACGTACTAGCCCACAGCGTGACGTACCACAGCGTGACGTACCACAGCGTGACGTACCACAGCGTGACGTACCACAGTGTGACGTACTAGCCCACAGCGTGACCTACCACAGCGTGACGTACCACAGCGTGACGTACTAGCCCACAGCGTGACCTACCACAGCGTGACGTACCACAGCGTGACGTACTAGCCCACAGCGTGACGTACTAGCCCACAGCGTGACGTACCACAGCGTGACGTACCACAGCGTGACGTACTAGCCCACAGCGTGACGTACCACAGCGTGACGTACTAGCCCACAGCGTGACGTACTAGCCCACAGCGTGACGTACCACAGCGTGACGTACTAGCCCACAGCGTGACGTACTAGCCCACAGCGTGACGTACCACAGCGTGACGTACTAGCCCACAGCGTGACCTACCACAGCGTGACGTACCACAGCGTGACGTACTAGCCCACAGCGTGACGTACTAGCCCACAGCGTGACGTACTAGCCCACAGCGTGACGTACCACAGCGTGACGTACTAGCCCACAGCGTGACGTACTAGCCCACAGCGTGACGTACCACAGCGTGACGTACTAGCCCACAGCGTGACGTACTAGCCCACAGCGTGACGTACTAGCCCACAGCGTGACGTACCACAGCGTGACGTACCACAGCGTGACGTACCACAGCGTGACGTACCACAGTGTGACGTACTAGCCCACAGCGTGACCTACCACAGCGTGACGTACCACAGCGTGACGTACTAGCCCACAGCGTGACCTACCACAGCGTGACGTACCACAGCGTGACGTACTAGCCCACAGCGTGACGTACTAGCCCACAGCGTGACGTACTAGCCCACAGCGTGACGTACCACAGCGTGACGTACTAGCCCACAGCGTGACGTACTAGCCCACAGTGTGACGTACTAGCCCACAGCGTGACGTACTAGCCCACAGCGTGACGTACCACAGCGTGACGTACCACAGCGTGACGTACCACAGTGTGACGTACTAGCCCACAGCGTGACGTACTAGCCCACAGCGTGACGTACTAGCCCACAGCGTGACGTACCACAGCGTGACGTACTAGCCCACAGCGTGACGTACTAGCCCACAGCGTGACGTACTAGCCCACAGCGTGACGTACCACAGCGTGACGTACTAGCCCACAGCGTGACGTACCACAGCGTGACGTACCACAGTGTGACGTACCACAGCGTGACGTACTAGCCCACAGCGTGACGTACTAGCCCACAGCGTGACGTACCACAGCGTGACGTACCACAGCGTGACGTACTAGCCCACAGCGTGACGTACCACAGCGTGACGTACCACAGCGTGACGTACTAGCCCACAGCGTGACGTACCACAGCGTGACGTACCACAGCGTGACGTACTAGCCCACAGCGTGACGTACTAGCCCACAGCGTGACGTACTAGCCCACAGCGTGACGTACCACAGCGTGACGTACTAGCCCACAGCGTGACGTACTAGCCCACAGCGTGACGTACTAGCCCACAGCGTGACGTACTAGCCCACAGCGTGACGTACCACAGCGTGACGTACTAGCCTACAGCGTGACGTACTAGCCCACAGCGTGACGTACCACAGCGTGACGTACTAGCCCACAGCGTGACGTACTAGCCCACAGCGTGACGTACCACAGCGTGACGTACTAGCCCACAGCGTGACGTACTAGCCCACAGCGTGACGTACTAGCCCACAGCGTGGGCGCCGCCCCGCTCACGCCTCATTCACACTACCTCCGTCAACGGACGCATCTTATTGACTTTGCATGGGGCTCCCTCCAAATGCATTGTGGGTCCGTCCGTCAAGTCGGCTCCGTGGCCGGCGTCAAAAGTTGAGAAATGTTCAACTTTTCAGGCAGCGACGGAACCGCTAGCCAATAAAATTGCGTTATGCAAATATACGCAAGTGCACTGTCCAATGAAATCGCCTTTGTAATACAACCCTGGAGAACACATGGACGCGTCAAAAAGCCGTCATCTGTCGACTGACGGAGGTAGTGTGCAAGAGTGCACTCTTCTATTCCCTAGCGTCGCCACGCGTGAAAAAGCTATTTTTTAAAGCTATTTGTACATCCCGGCTTGATACAAGGTCCTGTACATGTGGAGGTTGTTGATGCAGTAGATGAATAATTCCACAATGCAGAATGGATGAGCAATGACAGTAAATAAAGTGACTAAACCACAAACAAAGTGCCTGACAATAAGTAACTATGAATGAATGTGACGATCATTGTAGGCACAAACAGAGGATCACGGGCATCAGGGCCGTATATGTAGTCATAAAACAACTGGTATAACGTAATGGTAGCCTATAGCGACTCTCTGTTTGTTGGTCTGCTGCTTTCAAAGAGTCTCTTGCGGAGGCTGGTGATCGTCTCTGCGGTCCTGACGTCGGCAGGGGGCTCGTTCTTCCATTGCGGTGTTGGAACTTTGGTTGCTCTTAGCGATGGCGGTACCAGGCGTTAACGGACAGGTAGTTGAGGGGAGCGCTCAAGCTGGGGTGTGTGATTTGACCAACGCTTTGAGGTGAGCAGGGGCAGTTCTGTTGACTACCTTGTAGACCAGTACCATCCTCTTGAATCTGATGCGAGCTACAGGGAGCCAGTGGAGGTTATGGAAAAGGGGAGGACGGTGGGAGGACGGTGGTAGGTTGAACACCAGGCGTTCTGCAGCGTTCTGGATACGCTGCAAAGGCTACAAAGAAAGGAAGGGATGTCTGTGAAAAGGAGTTCTTGACTAGTGCTGTGCGCCTGTCGCAGGCAGCATGGTCTTATTCCTGGGGCCCTCATGAAGGTTGTCTAGGAGCTCCAGGGACTCTAATGACAACACTCTGAGTGGGACTCGTGCTTCATTGGGTCTTTTTGGACTCTTTCAACCTACCGCTGGTTTACCTTTCCCAGTAAGTGTGTTGTCTGCGGTTGTTCCCTGGCCTCAGAGGCAGTGGCTCCTCTGGTCCCCGAGGCCGACTCCCCGGCCCACCAGCGCGTGCAGCAGTACCGCCAGCTGCTGGACGGCCTGCCCATGGACGCGTACACCCACGGGTGCATCCTGCACCCCGAGCTCACCACCGACTCCATGATCCCCAAGTACGCCACCGCAGAGATACGGAGTGAGTAGAGCCAGTCCAGCACCAACAATACAACTGTCCTGATGTTACACGCTGGCACATGGGCCTGCAAAACATATACTGTGAACCAATTCACAAGTCATGTTACTTCTTTCTGTAAGTATATGATTTTCAAATATATTTTCCCAAGCTGATTTGCTAAAGACAGTCAATAGGAGTCAACTGTGGAATCAATCTCACTGAGCACAGAAACAAGATGGTTGCTGTGCCGGCCTTAACAGTTGATGCTGCATTCAGTCTTCATCAGTGACAAACAGCTCCAGGCTCCAGATGGATGTACTGTAAAAGACTATTAACGCTCGTGGTTGTAGATCAGCACATCATATGCCAGATGGTTACCATACACATCGTCAAAAAGTATGCACACCAAACATGTTCATTTGAAGTGATTAAAAAAAAACATTTGGAGTGATTATAAATAAATGGACTTAATATATGGCGAATGGTATTTAAATATTTCTGATGATATTTGTGCTTTTCCTCATACAGGTTCTTATAGTAACGTATATCCAATACTAATGCCAGGCCTGTTGCATGTTCTGAATGGTGACCTATGGGCAGGCCCGCTCTAAGCTTTGGGAGGCCCTAAGCATCGTTTGTCATAAATTGGTCAGGGAGTATATAAAGTATTATAAGACGGGTGGCTTAAATCAAGCAAGCTGATTGGTTCCCAACTGTTGTATATTGAGCGTATACACACAGCTATGATGCCCGTTCAGTTTACAGAGTTCAGTATCACTCCTCGCCTAACTCTAACTGTTGTTTATTTATATATAAAAGCGATAGCATAGTTCACTGAAGCCTAAAAACATGTTGATTGCTGGAGAGGGTGGAAATGTTGTAAAGCAATAGGCACACGGTGAGTGAACTCCATAGTAGGCTAAATTGCCGGTGAACCGAGCTACCGTCTCTAGCCTTCTCTCTGAAGGACGCTACAGTGTGTTGCATAGCAACCGCCGTACACTTTGCAGGCAGCCAGGAGGGACTACTTTTTTGTATTCGTTAAAAAAAAATGCTTTTCAGACTTTCTCGTTTTTTCAAAATTGAGGGCGTCTATGACTTTCATTTCGCCATACTTACGTAACCGTTTGATAAAAGCAATAGATCACTTCAGTCAGTGAAATGTTCTCATTATACCACAGTTAAGGGGCGTTGTCCGTCCCGACGCGCAACCTGTCGTGATCATTTGCTTAAATATCTAAATGATATATAAGTAATATATAAAACAGCAGCATTACGTAAGGGATAATCACCTCAAGGCAGGGCAATAAACAGTTTGATATGCCCGGCTAGAGGACGGCTAACCTTCCACGAGCCGAGCATATCAAACTGTTTATTGCCCTGCCTTGAGGTGATTATCCTGTTTATTCTACTTCTTGCTTGCCAACATAATAAAACAATTCAAATACTTTAATAATTCTGCTTTTTCTTATTCGTATTGCATGCTTAATAAATGTATACTCTGTCTGAGTTCATCTCCCTCAAAAAGTAGTCCCCTTTAGAACTACGGTGAATAACGTTAGAGAATTTTTCGTAGGTGGAATCCGGAAGAATCATGAATATTAGGGTTATGTTTATGGTTATGGTTAGGGTGAGGGTTACGGTTAGGGTGAGGGTTACGGTTATGGTTAGGTTTAGGGTTAGGGTTAGGAGTCAGCGTGTGAGTTTGTCTGTCCAATCCTAGCGCTTGAGGTGGAACTTTTCCCGGATTCCGCCTACGAAAAACACAGTCGCGAACGGGGAACATAGGACCCGGGGAACATAGGTACGCGCCCCGTTAGCTCAGCTGTAGCTTATTAGTTTCTATAGCAACCACACAAGGCTGCATCTGATCACTAGTTTAATAACGTAGTCGCTACATTGTATCTCGCTTGCGAAACATGTATCGACTGACCCTCCGATAGATTTCCGACACATTTTAGAAACTTTTTTAAACAAGGTTTATTTTTACAATGGACCTCATGTTTGACTTCATAAGACACCCTATGTGCCACTTAAGCGTTCTTGTCCCATTATGGACCGTATATAAGTTTTAATGAGTTTCAGTTTCGAAAAACTGCTGAAAAAGGATGCTCCGCCTCTGATGCGAAAAGACCTCTTTATATATTAGGTAAAAACATGTAATTTGCCCGAATTGAGGGATAGGGTACACAATTAAGAAATAACAATGTTTTTTTTTAGCAACCTTAATTTTGGGGGCCTCCTCCAGGCACTTGGGGCCCTAGGCGGTCTGCGTGCGTATGGCCAGCGGCGGCCCTGACTATGGGCCTTACTCTAGAGAGCACAGTGTACACTGGTCTTCAAGAATGTCAGTGGAACACTTCACTACCGTATCTACAGTAACTGGTTTTACTTGAAAGTTGAAAATTGTGATTATTTCTCAGGCATTGTCAAAACACTAACATGATTCTCCATGCATCTGACAATGTGTGTTCATGTTGGTATTGTATGTGTGTGTGTGTGTGTGTGTGTCTGTATATGTGTGTATGTTTGTGTGTGTGTGTGTGTGTGTGCGTGTTTGTGTGTGCCTTCGTGTGTGTGTGTGTGTGTGTGCGTGTGTGTGTGTGTGTGTATGTGTGTGTTTGCCAGGACACCTGGCAAATGCTGCGTCTGAGCTGATGAAATTGGATCACGAAGAACCTCAGCTGACAGAACCTTACCTCTCCAAGCAGAAGAAGCTCATGGTGAGGACTGACACGATGTAGGTTAATAATCCATACATCTACCTACATCTGTAGGTTAATACCTACAGATGTAGGCGATGGTAGACTGGTAACCAGAAGGTTGCTAGTTCGATACAGATGTAGGTAGATGTAGGTTAATACAGATGTAGGTAGATGTAGGTTAATACAGATGTAGGTAGATGTAGGTTAATACAGATGTAGGTAGATGTAGGTTAATACAGATGTAGGTTAATACAGATGTAGGTAGATGTAGGTTAATAGCTCATAGATGTTAACAGCTCATAGATGTTGTTATACTGTATCATCCTGACAGGCCAAAATCTTGGACCACGATAATGTGAATAACCTGAAGAAGATTCTGGGAGAGTTGATCATGGTTCTAGACCAAGTGGAAGCTGAACTGGAGAAGAGGAACCTGGAGTATCAAGGTATCAAATACCTCCAAGTTTAAATCTCCATCTCAATCCAGTGCTATATCTGTACTTTTTGAAAAATACCAACATGCATGAATAACAGTCAAATGAATAAAACACATTTTTTAAATGTTGTATATTTCCACCGTCTCTCCTCAGGGGAGAAGTGCGAGCTGTGGCTCTGTGGACCTGACTTTACGCTGGCAGATGTGTGCCTGGGGGCCTTGTTGCACAGGCTCAGGTTCTTGGGACTTTCGAAAAAATACTGGGAGGACGGCAGCCGAGCAAACCTCCAGTCCTATTTCGTGCGCGTGCAGAAGCGCTACGCGTTCCGCAAGGTGCTGGGGGACGTCCACAGCACGCTGCTGTCCGCCGTGCTGCCCAACGCCTTCCGCATGGTCAAGAAGAAGCCGCCGTCTTTCTTCGGGGCTTCCTTCCTTATGGGCTCCCTCGGGGGGATGGGCTACTTCGCCTATTGGTTTTTAAAAAAGAAATACATGTAGTGAATGCCCTCTTCTTGTGTTTTAACGTCTGTGTATTTGTGTGATGTTTCAACTTTTTCTGTAATGTTTCACGACTGCAGGAAACATATGAATCTATATAGAGAACACTATTACGTATCTGGGGGAACTAAGAATATAAAGAACATTCCACAAGAAGGAATCAACCACAGCACATTTTGCAGGTTTCAGCGGCGTTGCCTCTGTTTGTTTCTGGCGCCCTGGCGGCCTCACGGTCTACGACGGGTGAGCCTCTTATAGCTTGATGGAGGCATGCCCTTATGTCCAGTTATAATCAAATGATCAACCTCATGATCTTAATACATAAGAAAGCTCTTACAAAATGTAATGGGGTTTAATCACAGATCAAACTAATATTGATGGTTTGAGTTGACCTTAGCATGCCACTATACTCTTTGACCATAGTGACTACTTCTTTGTGCACACCCTATAGGGCCCGTAGGCCACTAGCAACACTGGTTGAGATTCACAGGTCTGATGCCAGGAGACCTCAATGTTGAAAAGCTTCTAAAACTCTTGCCAGAAACTGCCAGTGGAGCTAATGAGTCATTCACCATTTGTACACCGCCTACAAGTCAACCCCCACACACGCACAAGCCCTCAGCGGTCCCCTTTGAAGGAGCACATTGACACACATGGCCCAGAGGCAGCATGGCCCTGTGGGGGCTGGTCTCCGCCCAGCGGAGAGCAGCGGTCACCGAGGACTAGGGCGAGGCCATTGGGTTCAAATCATTGAGGTTGTAATGGCATAGTTTCATTTTTATTTTGCCTCACTGTTTCATCTAGAAATGATCTGTAAATTGTTGTGAGAATTGAAGAAAATAAGATTTGTCTGAAGGTTAAAATGGTTAAATGCTTCCTGATGCCTCCTGGTTGCATCAGCACTCCATCGGTGCAGGGACTTTGACTTGCTTTACGAAAGCTATTCAGATCTCAAGTTATGAAAGGTTTGGGTTCTTGATTCTTTTGGAATGGTTTTACATTGATTCATGAAGTCTCCTGTACAGAAACCTAACCTCTTATGACTGGAGACTTGAACACAATTGAGCTCCCAACAACCAGCAGCTCATGGCTAAAACACAAAGCTACAGTGCACACCTGGAAGTGAGACACCATGTACATGGCGTGGTTGAAGAGGGAGAAGTGTTCAACTCAAACTACTGTCATGTAATGTAAGACACTCAATTCTAAAAGATTCATCATGACCAGCCTTGATTAGTGAGGTTTATTAGGTTCATCAAAGACCCTCCTAAAGTCACAAGGTGTTTTTCACGTCATACAGGACTAGAGATTTTACCACAACAAATGTTTGGTTAAATTGACAATGTATAACACAATGTATTACCACAAACGACACGTTTTAGAACAATATTTTATAGACATCATTTGATATGCATGTAAGAAATGATAGAGAAATATGGCTTCAAAAAAATCTTAAGTAGGCTCACAAGCCAAATTGGACGTGAACTTCTATGTTATGACATAGCCTCAAATGAACCAGTATCTTTGTTAGATTTCTACCCTGCCTTCCACATGTTTGGTGTGCATTTGGCTTTGGGAACAGCCAAACATACTTAGTCTTCAAACGGACCTTTACAGAAATGACAAACAGAATATTTCAATACATAACCAGCCTTTAATTGTGAGCAGTTTGTTCTTTATGGTGGTAGGTTAGGTGGGAGATGTTTAGTGCTTCTTAAATCAGCTTGCCTAAGGATTGGACATCTGTTTCATGGATCACATATACAAAAAATGTGGTGTTACTTTTGGCCATTCTATCTCACAATAGTATTTTTTTATCTTTTACTTTTTATTTTTTTATATTTATAAATATGCATTAATTTATGGTGCTTTTTATGATGTTTTGTTCATGAGCCTTTACATTTTCAGTTGCCATCAAAAACCAAAATTAAATGATGAAAATGTAATCTGCTGATATGTTTTACTTTAATATGAGACATGACTAATATCACACACAAACTAAAGCAAACAAACGCTTTTGTTTGTTTGGGTATTGCGGCTCTCTCAAATGCAACTACAATCATTTTGTGTAAAATATGTATGTCATATTTTCAAATGAAACAAGATAGAACTGTCCAGCAAACCCAATTTAATAATGTCATTATTTCATCCAGAAACATGCCCACTACAAAGCATTAATGGTCTATTCCTGGTGAACAGGCGAATGTATGGCAAGAACAACACCACTCAAACAGGACCAAACTGAATGAGCTAGTTTAGTGGGTTGTATTTTGGATCGGCTAGGCTTACTACATGACACATACCATGTTTGGTAATAAATAAATAAAAAGTAGTGTTGATCTTAAAAAACTAGAATACTTCTTGAGTATGGACACAGGTTTTGTTCAACAAACCAGTAAGAAGACCAAAAGTTAATTTAACTAAATGGTGATAGGAGCTTAATCTCCCAGCATGAATGGGTTCACTTCATACTTTTTAAAGTCAGTTCCTTCTATATCTATATCTATATATATATATATATATAGGACTATTTCATCTGCCTTACACACACCTTTATAAGCAAAATGCTAATAAAGACGATTGCATATTAATGAATTTGCTTTGCATTGGTCTAAGGAACAGAGCTGACCACCACAGGGGCTGCAACCTACACAACACTTCACACAGCCTGGTGAACCAGGAGGACTGGTCAACCAGGAGGACTGGTCAACCAGGAGGACTGGTGAACCAGTAGGACTGGTCAACCATGGTGATGGTTTGTCTGTCCTTCCGGTTCTGGTTTTAAATGGTCATGCTGAGTGTTACTAGGCTCGTTGTTTCTGTGGTTTGAGCTGGCGGAGTGGGGGGAGACCAGGGGACCACGGCCTGAGATACCACACCCCATAGGTCACATGCCAGGCCAGTATGGCACACAGGGTCCCCACCAACTTCTGAGACGGGTCATGGAAGTACACAGAGGTCCACATAAACATGAATATCCAAACCACTACGAGTGCATTCAGAGCGATGTACAACAGCTGGACGACGGCTCTGGGCAGGGCGGACAGACTGGCTGTCTTCAGGTGAGCCATGGGTGCCGTCTCCTCCATGATGAAGAGAGAGGAGTAGAGGAGCAGGAAGGAGTGACCCGAGACGTCGAAGCCGTGCCAGTGCAGGCCGGCCCTCACACAGGAGGACTTTGCCGTGAGGTCTGTGTTGCTGACGTCCAGAGCAGCCGTGGCAAAACACGAGCCGGTGACATTTTCTATGTAGAGGAACGTCTCGGTGCAGACGAACCAACAGGCCGTCGCTGTGACCAGGGAGAGCACCCGGCGCAGCAGGAAGGACACGTCCCGGTTCAGGGCGGAGTTGGAGAGCAGCAGGAAGGGCGTCAGCAGCAGCAGAGTCCATCCCCAGCCCAGCTTCACCAGGTACCTGAGGACACACGCACCACTGAGCACCACTTCATCACCACCATCATCAGGCCTGGTTCAGCCACATAGCAGCAACAACACTAGATCAAGTAAATAAAGTTAAAAATAAGTAAAAATAAAAATAGGTTAAAAAATAATAAGTAGCAGCATAGATCACACAAAAATAAACAAAGTAAAGTAAGTAGTAATAAAATAAAACAGTGGTAATAAGTAATGGTGCAGTAAAGTGGTAGTGGGACCAGCCACGGTTGATTCTAGTGCCAATAGTCTAGTACAGGACTCTGTATAGTCTGTAGTCTAGTACAGGACTCTGTATAGTCTGTAGTCTAGTACAGGACTCTGTATAGTCTGTAGTCTAGTACAGGACTCTGTATAGTCTGTAGTCTAGTACAGGACTCTGTATAGTCTGTAGTCTAGTACAGGACTCTGTATAGTCTGTAGTCTAGTACAGGACTCTGTATAGTCTGTAGTCTAGTACAGGACTCTGTATAGTCTGTAGTCTAGTACAGGACTCTGTATAGTCTGTAGTCTAGTACAGGACTCTGTATAGTCTGTATAGTAAAGTACAGGACTCTGTATAGTCTGTAGTCTAGTACAGGACTCTGTATAGTCTATATAGTCTGTATAGTAAAGTACAGGACTCTGTATAGTCTATATAGTCTAGTACAGGACTCTGTATAGTCTGTATAGTCTGTATAGTAAAGTACAGGACTCTGTATAGTCTGTATAGTCTAGTACAGGACTCTGTATAGTCTGTATAGTAAAGTACAGGACTCTGTATAGTCTATATAGTCTGTATAGTCTATATAGTCTGTATAGTAAAGTACAGGACTCTGTATAGTCTGTATAGTAAAGTACAGGACTCTGTATAGTCTATATAGTCTGTATAGTAAAGTACAGGACTCTGTATAGTCTATATAGTCTGTATAGTAAAGTACAGGACTCTGTATAGTCTGTATAGTAAAGTACAGGACTCTATATAGTCTGTATAGTCTATATAGTCTGTATAGTAAAGTACAGGACTCTATATAGTCTGTATAGTCTATATAGTCTGTATAGTAAAGTACAGGACTCTATATAGTCTATATAGTCTGTACAGTAAAGTACAGGAGTCTATATAGTCTGTATAGTAAAGTACAGGACTCTATATAGTCTGTATAGTCTATATAGTCTGTATAGTAAAGTACAGGACTCTATATAGTCTGTATAGTCTATATAGTCTGTATAGTAAAGTACAGGACTCTATATAGTCTGTATAGTCTATATAGTCTGTATAGTAAAGTACAGGACTCTGTATAGTCTATATAGTCTGTATAGTAAAGTACAGGAGTCTATATAGTCTATATAGTCTGTATAGTAAAGTACAGGACTCTATATAGTCTGTATAGTCTATATAGTCTGTATAGTAAAGTACAGGACTCTATATAGTCTATATAGTCTGTACAGTAAAGTACAGGAGTCTATATAGTCTGTATAGTAAAGTACAGGACTCTATATAGTCTGTATAGTCTATATAGTCTGTATAGTAAAGTACAGGACTCTATATAGTCTGTATAGTCTATATAGTCTGTATAGTAAAGTACAGGACTCTATATAGTCTATATAGTCTGTATAGTAAAGTACAGGAGTCTATATAGTCTATATAGTCTGTATAGTAAAGTACAGGACTCTATATAGTCTGTATAGTCTATATAGTCTGTATAGTAAAGTACAGGACTCTATATAGTCTATATAGTCTGTATAGTAAAGTACAGGAGTCTATATAGTCTATATAGTCTGTATAGTAAAGTACAGGACTCTATATAGTCTGTATAGTCTGTATAGTAAAGTACAGGACTCTGTATAGTCTATATAGTCTATATAGTCTGTATAGTAAAGTACAGGACTCTGTATAGTCTATATAGTCTATATAGTCTGTATAGTAAAGTACAGGACTCTATAGTCTGTATAGTCTATATAGTCTGTATAGTAAAGTACAGGACTCTATAGTCTGTATAGTCTATATAGTCTGTATAGTAAAGTACAGGACTCTATATAGTCTGTATAGTCTGTACAGTAAAGTACAGGACTCTATATAGTCTATATAGTCTGTACAGTAAAGTACGGGACTCTGAACGACGTCAGGTCGGTTAGCTCGGCGTGCTAGCGGCCGCTCACAGGTTGAGGAAGGTCTTGGTCCCGCTGAAGTAGGACGGAGGGACGAGCTGCAGCTCCTTGAGGACCGAGCCCACGACCGACACCGCCAGGAAGAACCAGTGGAGCTTGTGTCGCACGGCCGGCAGCCCCCACAGCGCCACCAGCTTCTCCACAATGACGTCCCAGCAGGCCGCCATGTTGACGGCGTTCACCGGCTCTGACGTCACAGCGTCTTCTTCTTCAGTTCTCTGAAGGCCGGGGCCACGTGGACTCGATGAGCGCCCCCTCCTGCTGAGTGGGGAGCTGCATGGACCCGTTGGTATCGTCCGGGCCTTGAAATATTTCCAGAAAATAATTGTGTTTTGTTATATTTCATTACTAAGGCCATACGAGTCATGCTATTTCATCCAACACACATAAAATTGATCAATATGCGACTAAACCACTGTAAATTAAGCACTGTAAATGCACTGTGTCTTTGCACTACTTTTGTGTTTATTCAAGTCTCAGGTGACTTTTCTTGTGTTTCTCTTATAAATTGTAGTTTTTATATTATTGTTGAAGGGAGCCTGAGACTGAATTGAAGCACAGAGTTTGGTTCCACCTCTCTGATCCTGTAGCACTGCCCAGGGGAACGGTCGGGCCCACCCTGCCTGTGTGACACCGAGGGCCCTACACAAGGCCCCATAATCCTCCTTCGTCACCCAGCTGGCTTTCTTGGTTCGTTTGAGTAGGCGTGGCTACGCACGGACAGTAGACCTCTTTAGAATAATTTTCATACTCTGAATGTTTATTTTTCTTTTATTCAAGCCACCCTGCATGCAAGAATGCGTATACATCGTGTAGGCTACAGACGCGATTAACTATTTACAAGTGCAAAAACGCCAACATATTCTTTATTTTGCTGACCACTTGTTTTTTTATCCGAGCCGTCTAATCGCATTTATATGAAAATGAAAACCCCAATATGTGTAGGGTCCGAGAGGGTAAATAGGGGTCGAAATGGGGTCGAAAGCCGGTAGATTACCTCGGTCAGTGTAAACGTGCGGACCATGGCGGGAAAAAGGCGGGCATAAGACGGCATATTGGGCAGAGTAAAAACGTTTAGTGAGGGAGTGAGTGAGTCAGTTAGTTAAGTCAGTGAGATAGGAAGTGTTGGAAGGTGTGCCATGTGTCCTCATGTAACTCATCAATGTGTCAGAAACGTCCTTGTTCAAAGGCCCCCCTGTAGCCCCCCTGTAGCCTCCCTGTAGCCTCCCCCCTGTAGCCTCCCCCCTGTAGCCTCCCTGTAGCCTCCCTGTAGCCTCCCTGTAGCCCCCCTGTAGCCTCCCTGTAGCCCCCCTGTAGCCCCCCTGTAGCCTCCCTGTAGCCTCCCTGTAGCCTCCCTGTAGCCTCCCCCCTGTAGCCTCCCCCCTGTAGCCTCCCTGTAGCCTCCCCCCTGTAGCCTCCCTGTAGCCTCCCCCCTGTAGCCTCCCTGTAGCCTCCCCCCTGTAGCCTCCCTGTAGCCTCCCCCCTGTAGCCTCCCCCCTGTAGCCCCCCTGTAGCCTCCCCCCTGTAGCCTCCCTGTAGCCCCCCTGTAGCCTCCCCCCTGTAGCCTCCCTGTAGCCTCCCTGTAGCCTCCCCCCTGTAGCCCCCCTGTAGCCCCCCCCCTGTAGCCCCCCCCCTGTAGCCTCCCCCCTGTAGCCTCCCCCCTGTAGCCTCCCCCCTGTAGCCTCCCCCCTGTAGCCTCCCTGTAGCCTCCCCCCTGTAGCCTCCCTGTAGCCTCCCTGTAGCCTCCCCCCTGTAGCCTCCCTGTAGCCCCCCTGTAGCCTCCCCCCTGTAGCCTCCCTGTAGCCTCCCTGTAGCCTCCCCCCTGTAGCCTCCCCCTGTAGCCCCCCCCCTGTAGCCTCCCCCCTGTAGCCTCCCTGTAGCCTCCCCCCTGTAGCCTCCCTGTAGCCTCCCCCCTGTAGCCTCCCTGTAGCCTCCTCCCTGTAGCCTCCCTGTAGCCTCCCTGTAGCCCCCCTGTAGCCTCCCCCCTGTAGCCTCCCTGTAGCCTCCCCCCTGTAGCCTCCCCCCTGTAGCCCCCTCCCTGTAGCCTCCCCCCTGTAGCCTCCCCCCTGTAGCCTCCCCACTGTAGCCTCCCCCCTGTAGCCCCCCCCCTGTAGCCTCCCCCCTGTAGCCTCCCCCCTGTAGCCTCCCTGTAGCCTCCCCCCTGTAGCCTCCCCCCTGTAGCCTCCCCCCTGTAGCCTCCCTGTAGCCTCCCCCCTGTAGCCTCCCCCCTGTAGCCTCCCCCTGTAGCCCCCCCCTGTAGCCTCCCTGTAGCCTCCCCCCTGTAGCCTCCCTGTAGCCTCCCCCCTGTAGCCTCCCCCCTGTAGCCTCCCCCTGTAGCCCCCCCCTGTAGCCTCCCTGTAGCCTCCCTGTAGCCTCCCTGTAGCCTCCCTGTAGCCTCCCCACTGTAGCCTCCCCCCTGTAGCCTCCCTGTAGCCTCCCCCCTGTAGCCTCCCTGTAGCCTCCCCCCTGTAGCCCCCCCCTGTAGCCTCCCTGTAGCCTCCCTGTAGCCTCCCCACTGTAGCCTCCCTGTAGCCTCCCCCCTGTAGCCCCCCCCCTGTAGCCTCCCCCCTGTAGCCTCCCCCCTGTAGCCTCCCTGTAGCCTCCCCCCTGTAGCCCCCCCCCTGTAGCCTCCCCCCTGTAGCCTCCCCACTGTAGCCTCCCCCCTGTAGCCTCCCTGTAGCCCCCCCCCTGTAGCCTCCCCCCTGTAGCCCCCCCCCTGTAGCCTCCCCCCTGTAGCCTCCCCCCTGTAGCCTCCCTGTAGCCTCCCTGTAGCCTCCCCCCTGTAGCCTCCCTGTAGCCTCCCCCCTGTAGCCTCCCTGTAGCCTCCCCCCTACAGGCTACATGTGTACATATTCGTGTACACATGTTTATTTTTTGCATTGTAAAAATATCTTGATACCGATAAAATATCTTGATACCGATAAAATATCTTGATACCGATAAAATATCTTGATATCTATAAATGAAAACCAAACAAATCAATTTTTTTTTTTTTTTTGCTGTTTTGTTGTTGATGATGATACTTTAGTTTTATACTTTATACTTTACTTTTTTTTCTTGTGTTTCTTTACTGTATGAGTGCATAAAATTGCTTCCTTTTCAGAAGCTCCGATCCAAGAGGCCATAGCAGGCTGGCAGCTGAAATGCCAATAAGTGCATTCATTGCAATCATGTGCCTTTCAACTTATTTTAAAAAGATGGGAGCCAATTCGTTGGGTGGTTCAGTCACTACCTCTGATGAGTCACAAAGTCAGGAAGTGGTATTGCACCCACTACATGGCTGCAGCCACTCTGTGTGCCACACCTCTCTCTCTCCCTCTCTCTCTCCCTCTCTCTCCCTCCCTCTCTCTCCCTCTCTCTCTCTCTCTCTCTCTCTCTCTCTCTCTCTCTCTCTCTCTCTCCCTCTGTGATGTCCCACTCAGCCTTTTGCGTTTCCCTTCTTTTGTATAAACAAGTAACATTTTTTCCCTGTGTATTCATTTGCTAATCCTACATTCTAAAAAATAGTCTGATGATGAAGGTGTGTGTGGGGGGTGAGGAACTAGATAAAAACTCATAATAACTTCACGTCTATTTGAGTTTCATCTTGTTGCCATGGTTACAGCTGCCATATAGATTGGTGGCCATACGAGCCTGGTTACTGGTTAACCTCTCCACCCACATTTGCCCAGATTAGGAGAATCAATAAGATAAGAGCAGCACAGCGGCCTTACCTTGCACCAACACCCTCCTCACACTACAGCAGCCTGCACCAACTTCCATATTTCACACCTTGGCTGTAGCAACGCAGAGGGCAGCCTAGAAGAGCGACTCAGATGCTTTGAAACGGAGGAGAGGACGGAGAAGGAAGAGGCAGAATGGTGAACACACAGGTGGCTCTGCGTGGGAGGCTTCCATTCGGTGAGTACACAGAGCGCTTCGGCTGCTGCCAACGCTTTGGCCGGAGAGAGATGAGGTGCGACGCCTGCTTGTCGTGCTTTGTGTGGTGCTTTGTGTGGTGCTTTGTGTCGGTCTTAAAGTGTGTAAGAGTGCTCCTCAGCAGCTGTGCCCCTGGCTCTGACAGCCCACCGGCGCCAGGCCCCAGCAGCTTCCCCCGGTTCGATATCTGGAGCAGGACTTTAGTGTAGCCTCAAGGCTTCTGTTATGGCTGCAATTCATGAAGGTGTGTCCTGCGCTATCTGTAGGTTTACAACATTCAAGACAAGACCAAGAGTCTGGTGACACGGAAGCCATGAGTTTTTGATGACGTTTTTCATAAAGGCTGAGAGCTCTGAACTCTTTCATATTAGAGGATGCTGACACATATCTGGGCCTAGCGACAGAGCGCGTTGGGTTCTGTGAGCCTCTGAGGCAGCAGGCCACCAGTCTGACCACCAAACAGATGTCCTGTTCCCACTCCAGCTCGCTGTTCCCTCTGTAGCCACGTAGCAGTGTCTAACAGGGCCTACTCTCTGGTCGGTTCTTCGCTGTATTTTAGGAAAATGATGTTTTGCAGAGCGGGGGTTCCCTGGGGCTGTGCTAGGCCGTGTGTTCTGTGGCTGTAGCCTTTCATTTGCACTAACTCTTGTTTTCTAAACGCTGCTGGACAATGAAAGGGAGGCTCAAGAGGTCCAGTGTGACTCTGGAATGGGATCAATTCCAGGGTGGGAGGCTGTCCACGTTGTTAGTAGTGACTGATAGTGGTCTTCATTGTCCTCTGTCAGTGATGGACATGCTGGCTCTTTTCATCTGCCTCAGCACACCTAAAAGAGCCCACTCTTTGGTTATTCATTTCTTCAAACACAAGATGTGTTCATATCGGTTGTTGAGTGTCGTATTTAATCGGTTGATGAACTGTATAATAGTTATGTCTTTGTTCTAAGATATTGGTAGTAGTGAAATTATTCATGGATGGATATCAGGCTACAGTATTGAACAGGTGGCCCCCATCACTCTGATTGTTACATTAATACCTAACAGTTGTTATCGTGGAATTAATCTCATCTAGTTCTAAATTGGGTTTTGTGAAAAGCAACTGGCTACCAAGTAAGTGACTTTCACACTTGTTATATAGCGTCAATGAAAAACAAACAAACTTCTATTTTCTCTTCAGATAGTCCTGTTACTACCTTCTGATGGAGTGGTGGACAGAAGAAAACAGCAACAGTTGGTATGAGCATGGCAATAATACCATGAAAGCACTAAAGTGCTACATTGTGATTTGTAACTAGGGCGTTAGATTATGCTGATATCAACCACCTTCACCTTAGCGGCTGCAGCTTGTGGAATCATCGAAGATTTGAGTTCTTGTTCTTCGTGATTACGGTCGTCTTCAGATTGATGATGACAAACAAATGCAATGGCGGTCCCAGGAGGAACTCACTGCTGTGTAAAATATATACTGTAATGTGTGAATAACCTTCATTGACAGAGAATCCACACAGCTGTTGCTTGATCTTATAGATATCAACTAGTCCCCATCAGAACCCTACCCACCACCACCACAATAATACACTTTACCATTCTGCTTAGAGGCTCACTTACTGTGGATTTATTATGAAGAAAAATTAATTGTATTAAAGGATCTTTATTGACTAAACACTAACTAGATGGATCATCCAAAGCCAGATCATTGGTGAGGCCAATGCTTCCCTCACTAGCTGTGTTCCCTAAGCTAGCGGGTCTGTGTGGTGGAGCTTACGTGGCCCCTCCATGTGGAAACAACCAGCCACTGCTTATAGGGGATAATATGACCTTGTTTTAATTAGAACCCTAAGCCTGTTATTAAAGTAGACCGCCCTGGGCTGTTATGAATATTGTATGATTATAATAGACCGTTTCAACGCAGTGTCATGTACGACAGACGCAGGCGTCCCTCCTTACACTAATGCTGGGTCTGCTCCTCTCAGGGCGCACTCACACCACCCTGTACTGTACCCCCCACTGTGTCCACTCCCACCACCCTGTACCCCCCCCCCCACTGTGTCCACTCCCACCACCCTGTACCCCCCCCCCCACTGTGTCCACTCCCACCACCCTGTACCCCCCCCCCCCCACTGTGTCCACTCCCACCACCCTGTACCCCCCCCCCCCCACTGTGTCCACTCCCACCACCCTGTACCCCCCCCCCCACTGTGTCCACTCCCACCACCCTGTACCCCCCCCCCCCACTGTGTCCACTCCCACCACCCTGTACTGTACCCCCCCCCCACTGTGTCCACTCCCACCACCCTGTACCCCCCCCCACTGTGTCCACTCCCACCACCCTGTACCCCCCCCCCCACTGTGTCCACTCCCACCACCCTGTACCCCCCCCCCACTGTGTCCACTCCCACCACCCTGTACCCCCCCCCCCCCCCCCCCACTGTGTCCACTCCCACCACCCTGTACCCCCCCCCCACTGTGTCCACTCCCACCACTCACACCACCCTGTACCCCCCCCCCCACTATGTCCACTCCCACCACCCTGTACCCCCCCCCCCCCACTGTGTCCACTCCCACCACCCTGTACCCCCCCCCCCCCACTGTGTCCACTCCCACCACCCTGTACCCCCCCCCCCACTGTGTCCACTCCCACCACCCTGTACCCCCCCCCCACTGTGTCCACTCCCACCACCCTGTACCCCCCCCCCACTGTGTCCACTCCCACCACCCTGTACCCCCCCCCCCCCCCCCCACTGTGTCCACTCCCACCACCCTGTACCCCCCCCCCACTGTGTCCACTCCCACCACTCACACCACCCTGTACCCCCCCCCCACTATGTCCACTCCCACCACCCTGTACCCCCCCCCCCCCCACTGTGTCCACTCCCACCACCCTGTACCCCCCCCCCACTGTGTCCACTCCCACCACCCTGTACCCCCCCCCCACTGTGTCCACTCCCACCACTCACACCACCCTGTACTGTACCCCCCCCCACTGTGTCCACTCCCACCAGGCAGAGTGTCCCTGTACTGTACCCCCCCCCACTGTGTCCCCTCCCACCACTCACACCACCCTGTACTGTACCCCCCCCCCCACTGGCCTGTGCTCACACTGGGCGGTCTCTGAGTACGGTGGCCTCTTGTCCGTACGGCTGCGTGTCCGTGCGTGTGCGCGTGTCGGCTCATAGCGTCTGTAGCGTGGCCTGAGCTCACCTCTCTGACCTGAGGTCACGGAGCTGAGCTGTACTGGAGGACGGACGGCGCGCTCACACCAGACCACCCGTCTAGACTCTGGGGGGCAGACGTACCGGGCCCCGGTGCAGAGGCCCCGGTGCAGAGGGCCCGGTGCAGAGGCCCCGGTGCAGAGGCCCCGGTGCAGAGGGCCCGGTGCAGAGGGCCCGGTGCAGAGGCCCCGGTGCAGAGGCCCCGGTGCAGAGGCCCCGGTGCAGAGGCCCCGGTGCAGAGGCCCCGGTGCAGAGGGCCCGGTGCAGAGGCCCCGGTGCAGAGGGCCCGGTGCAGAGGCCCCGGTGCAGAGGCCCCGGTGCAGAGGGCCCGGTGCAGAGGCCCCGGTGCAGAGGGCCCGGTGCAGAGGCCCCGGTGCAGAGGGCCCTCAGTACCACAGCTCAGGGAGTCTCTTCACTAGGGTTTTCCTACGACGACCGCTCTCTAATAATGGAAAATGAATGAATGAATTGGATTCTTTCTCTGTGTTTACATTTACATCTAGGGCGTTTAGCAGACGCTTTTACCCAAAGCGAAGTACAATAAGTACATTTGTCAGAAGAAGGTGAAACAATATATGGCTGTCGGTACAGTACGTGTTTTCATTGGAAGTATATCGTGATGGGAATACAGGTAGACATGTACAACATAACATCAAGTCACAGATGATTAGTTCGGTCCCCAGCATGGACAAAAGCTGTCCTGTGCGTTTGCAGATCAGTTGGTGAATGTAAACACAACAACAGGCATTTGACAGCCCCTCAGCCGCCCATGTGTTAGCCCCGAGAACTGGACGATTTATAGAATATAGAATAGAAGAATCACACTCAACAAAAGAGCTATAACCACACATTACAGGCTCTGTGAATGACACGCAGACCCTTAAGAACCTGCACCTCGGACACCTGGGTTTTTCACCTGGTAGTAGGCCTATATATGCTGGAAATGGAATCGAGATGAACCCTTACATTGAATGGTTAACCGTCATTCCCTAGAGCTACCTTGTTCCCTTTGATTAAAATGTATTTAGCTTGCTGTAGTAGCATTTAATAAATCTTGAATCTGTCCATTATATGAAGTGGATGGAGTAATCGTGGTTGGGGTATTATGTCAAAGTGGGAATAACCAAAGCTTTAAAAACAATTGCAAGCACAAGGATTAGCTGTAGGTCGAAGGGAACAAACAGCATAATCTAGGGGACTTAAATACACGTCACACACAGTAAACAAAGTATCAATACATTGGGAACTAAAGAGTTCTATGGTGACCTCTAGTGGACAGAATAAAACCAGGCGGCAGGGCATGTCTCATTTCAGCATATGGAATGTTTTCGGAGGCCATATACCTTTTAATTACATCATCATGTTACAATAGATAATTATCAGCCAATTGAGCAATTGTACACACACGCGCGCGCGTGTGTGTGTGCGTGTGTGCGTGTGTGTGTGTGTGTGTGTGTGTGTGTGTGTGTGTGTGTGTGTGTGTGTATTTTCTTTTCATATATATATATATATATATGAAAAAAAATGAAAAACCACAGGGATAGAGAATTAAGGTTCGGTATGATTTAGTGAGGCCAGTATAATGATGAGTTGGTTCTTCAGTCTTTTAAAAAGATGCATTTTAGAAAATGATTTTGCAATCTCTTGAAAGGAAAGTACATCAAACCCACTATCCGGTGTACTGAAGGTGAGTAGATTATTAGATATTGGAGATATCTAGTATTTTTGTTGAGATAGATAGATCAAGTCACACTTCATACTTTGGAAGAAGAGCATCTTTATTACGACAAGCGTCAGAATATGATCTGTCGGTTGGGCCGCTTCTCGGTCTCAGTGCATCGCTGTCCAGCTCTAATTAACAGTAAAGTAACAGTAAAGTAAGTACACACACACACACACACACACACACACACACACACACACACACACACACACACACACACACACACACACACACACACACACACACACACACACAGTGTTCCCTCGACACTATTAATCCAGCCGTCCGGGTTCCGATTAAATCTCATTGTGACGGCATTAGAGGCTGATCCCCCCCAGCCACACGCCCCGGGGCCCCGGGGAGCCGCACACGGAGCCCTGCAGCCACCAGCCGCCAGTCGCCTCTGTCTCTCGGTGCCTCCTCGGTGCGGTTGACGCCTGCTCCCGGGCTGGGCTCTGGGCCCTGTAGAGCCCGGCTCCTGCTCTCACAGGGATGTACGGAGAGCATGACGGAGCGCTGAACGTCCAAGGTAAACAGACCAGGTGGTGGTTAGCAGGGCTACTGCAGGGAGTGTCCCGGGGGACTGGCACCTCGCTTCATGTTGTCATTATGCTTTGTTAACGGTTGAGTTTACAGTCACAAAAAGATGGAATCGTTCAAACAATTTCGCTATTTGTAGAAACCGGTGCTTTCTCAGGGAAAAAAAAAAGGTGTCATCACTTCTTCCATAGCAGGAACTATAAATCAATGTTTTTAAACGCAATTATTGAGTTGTAATGTTTGACTTGTTGCCGGGGGGTAAACTAACGCTGTTGGTGCCTTCTAAAGCCATTCCCCTGGGGAGGAACATCATGAGGTGATCTGTCCACAGGGAGGCAGTGGTACCCAGATGGTTCAGTGAGGCGTTCCTCATCGTTAGGAATCAGAATCAGAATTACTTTTACATCTCATTGTACAACTACACAAGGCTAAGGCTTAGGCTTGGTTCCTCAACAGCCACATAGCAGCAGCAATACAAGATCAAGAGCATAACGTATAGATATAGCAGTATAGATAACAATAATAATAATAATAAAGTAATAATAAGAGAAACAGTGGTAATAAGTAATAATAATAATAGTGAAGTGTAGTAAAGTGTAAGTGTAAAGTGTAGTGTAAAGTGTTCAAGTGGTAGTGGTACCAGCCACGGCTGATTCTAGTGCAGAAATATATAGTGTCATATATAGTATCATATATAGTATCATATATAGTATAATATATAGTATCATATATAGTATCATATATAGTATCATATATAGTATCATATATAGTATAATATATAGTATCATATATAGTATCATATATAGTATAATATATAGTATCATATATACAGTATCATATATAGTATCATATATAGTATCATATATAGTATAATATATAGTATCATATATAGTATCATATATAGTATCATATATAGTATCATATATAGTATCATATATAGTATAACATATAGTATCATATATAGTATCATATATAGTATCATATATAGTATCATATATAGTATAACATATAGTATCATATATAGTATCATATATAGTATCATATATAGTATCATATATAGTATCATATATAGTATCATATATAGTATAACATATAGTATCATATATAGTATCATATATAGTATAACATATAGTATCATATATAGTATCATATATAGTCATGGTAAATGCTGTATCTAACCAGAGCGAGGGGCCAGGGGATAACTCCACTTCAAACTGTCCTGATGACATATTGTTGTTATAGATATTGTTGTTTGATATTGTTCAAGTGTTGAGCTGACAACACTTTTGCACTCATGACCACACTGATGCGACAAGTAGCCTATCATCACCTAGAAAGGCTCCTCGTAGCCGGCCTGTCACTGGGGCTTTCTCAACACTGTTAATCACAGCGTGAAGGATCAGTGCGTATCGACTGGCTGGTGACGAGGCCTGGAGCAGATAAGATGGCTGTGAGCGATGCTGCTGACTGAAGGGATCGGGCTGGCAGACGAAGTGACTCCTCAGCACAACACAGGTTAATGATTGCTGAGCTTATCACGCTCTGTGATTGATTCACTTTGCGCATCGTGTTTATTGATGCAACTGTTTACCTATTTGTTCTCCGCGACATCGTTTTTTCAGTTGGTTCATTTCACGTTCATATAGCCTTTCACATGTATTTCAAATAGCCTGAGTAACATTTGTGAAACATATACAGGCTATGCAATACTTTTACCCATAGGCCGATCTGAGAAATGTCAGAACAAAAGGAAACTATTTCAACTGCTGTAGCCTAGTTTGACCGTAAGCCACCTGTGACTGGGAAACTGATAAAAAGCAGTTTTTTTGTGTTGGCCTAAATGTCCAAAAGCTTCTGGTCTGAAATGAGTTAATTTCAGATCAGAAGCTGACCAGTCATCAATTAATTAATTAAATGAAAGGATTGTAGGCCTTAGTGGGCCGTTGATTACATCACTCTTGATTCAATGATCCTGATGATGTTAACTCTTTACTATATGTGAGAGTATAACCGCCTCTCCCACCTAAAACATCATGAAATAAATAGAAAACAATTGAACTCATTGAGCTCATTGAAATTGAGTTAATCGCATCTTCTGCCAAAAGCCAATCCACATGAACAAGAGAATAGGACATTACCTGAGGAGCCAGGGGAGAATAGGACATTACCTGAGGAGTGAGGGGAGAATAGGACATTACCTGAGGAGTGAGGGGAGAATAGGACATTACCTGAGGAGTGAGGGGAGAATAGGACATTACCTGGCTAGAGGAGCCAGGGGAGAATAGGACATTACCTTGCTGGCTCTGGCAGGGCTTGCATAAGCTGCGTGACTTGCAGATAGCAATCTGTTGACAAGGTCTTTCCTATGACACTAAAGTCACATATATCATTTTGTTTAGCGCTGGACAGTGCAAGGCTTTCCCCACTGCTCTTCCTTCGTCTTTCTGTTACACTAATCATCACCATCATTAATAAACGATTGGATTTATTTGATCAACACTCACTTTTTATCTTGTTGTAGATGCACGCTGCTAAGTCACATTAAGGTCCGGTAGTATCCTCATCCAGGTAGCAAGGGATTCTCCCCCCAGTACTGGGTCTAGTATCTTGTCAGTTGCCTTCATGCTGCTGGCTTTTGGGATCAGACTTAGGGAGTGAAATGCCGTCGTTGAGGAGAAGGTACAACTAGGCTCAGATGGAGTTTGGTCAGTGGTTGGAGATTCCTATTCACAAGATAGACTTTGTTCACAAACGCTAGTTTGAAGTTTCAAAGGGGAATCACAAGTGTTACATCAGTTCTCAGTGGTTCTGACTTTAGCCCTCAGGGCAGGAGTTTGGGTGACTGATTATAAGACGGCTTCCCATCACGTTCCATCTGGGCCGTGGGGTCCTGCTGACCAGTCCTGCTCACGCCGGACCCCCTCTCAAACACACAACTCAAGGATTGTTTTGCAGGTGCAGAGTTGTAGTTGGACAGTCACTATGTCATCAACAACACTTTGGTGCCTGCATCTTTTAGTTTGAGTGGTTTGTTTGGTGGTTTGCACACATGTTGGTGTGGGTCTGCCAGTGGAGGCGGTTCAGCTCTGACAGAAGAAGCCCCTGTGAGTTGGTAGAGTAGCATGTGCAATCTGAATGCATCAGAACACTTTGTCACCGTGTGTGATTAAGAGCCATAACCTTCCAGATTATGGTTTATTGTCTGTATATGGCCGTTCCTTGGGCAGTTCACAGAAATGTAAGATGGGAGCAGTGATAAAATAATTTTAATGACGGGTAAGATAAGATTTGCTCTTGGTGACTCATTTCAACCCTCAACACAGATTCCCCTACATTCAACCCCACTCTCACACACACACACACACACACACACACACACACACACACACACACACACACACATTGCTTAGTAGGTGGTTTGGATAATGAACAAGCTTCTTGAACAAACATGGATATTGCTGAGGAGCTTCACCATGCAGTGTAAGGACGTGCTATCAGCCACCTGATTTGTTGGGGGATGGCATGCATTCGTTAGGCCAGTTTCAATGTTTTACAACCTTAAACCAACAGCATTTAACAGTGGGTCAAAAGCCTCACACTGTTTGATTGATTTCTACATTTTGTTAACTTCAATTATGAAGAAGATTCAAAGGTTTCAAAAGACCTCCCAAGAACAAATTATCTGATTACATATACCTTACATAGAATAAGCTGTTTTTAACATTCACCTTTGTATTACCTTTGTCATCATGATTATTACATTTTTACGTATATATATATAAATACATACATATATATACATATATACATATATATATATATATATGTATATATGTATTTTCTAATGATAGAAGATGAGTGTCAGAGAGCGTGTCCAGAGCCCAGTGGGGGGTCAGACGCCTGCTGGTGGGCTGGCTGAGGTCAGCCGGGGGGGTCTGGTGCTCCTGGCTCTGAACCTCGGAGCGTTGACCTATCACTGTGTGCTGAAACTCTCTCCTCTTCAAACAGCCGCTGCTGTTTGTCTCTGTTCCTACGCACAGGACGCACCGGGCAACAACACCTCCTGCTTCCTTTAAAACTAATCCCATCATGTTTATAATACTTGTTGTTGAACCACTGGGAGATGTTTGTAGAGTAAGCTGCGTCAGATAGACAAATGTAAAAGATAAGAATATCAGTTTCTGTGCTCAACTGTATGTTACCAAACAAAAAGTAAATATGTTCTGATTTGGCCCAGGGGATGTACGAGATTGAGAAACGTATTGCAATTTCAACGCTGTGTACTCTGTCTCTAGAGGTGCATTCTAGAGGATCCCACTGCTCTACACAATATATCACACTGCTGTCTCTTTCTATATCAAGGCTAATAGCATGTGACATGTCCATCATGAAGCAGTTCAAACAGCTGTGATAAAAAGGCTTCAAAATGTCTGAAAGTGCCCTTTTTGGGTCGGAGCTGGACCTCACGTGACTCTGCGTTGCCGTATTCATTATTTACACACAAAGGCATCGGTTTGCTTCAGGGAGAATTATTTCAATGCTTAATTATGTCAGTCTTAACTGAGATTTAGCGGGTACATATTAGGCCCAAAGGAAGTAGGTCCACCGGGTCTCAGTGAAAGCAGCAGCAGGTAAGCTATACCTTGCTCAACGATGAACACACACACACACACACACACACACACACACACACACACACACACACACACACACTCAGAAGAACACTGCTTCCTATCAAAACATCAACTGGTTTTAATTGGTGGAACTCTGGAATGTGGTGATGAATATTCGAAAGAGAGAAAGAGAGAGAGAAAAAGATAATATATGCACTGAAGAAGGAGAAGAAGGATATCAATGTTGTGTTATCTCTCACTCAAAAAAGTTGATTCATCACTGAGAGTCTGGTTAAAAATCAACCAGACTCAGGAGGGGGAGGGGGGGAGGAGGAGGGGGAGGGGGAGGGGGAGGGGGAGGAGGAGGGGGAGGAGTAAACCCCCACCCCCCATCAAATATCCACCTTTAAAGGGGGCGTGGCCTAGGCCAAAGGAGGGAGGAGGGGGTGTTTATGGGGGGGGGGGGGGGGGGGGGTGGTGTTGGGAGGGGGGGTTGTCTTTAGCGGATGAGGCACATGGGCTTCTTGGTCAAGTCTTGTCTTGGCCCACATCGCTCAGGGTAGCAGTAGTGGAGGTCGTACAGTCAGCAGCAGCATCTCGTTGGGCCAGAGCGTAGCAGCAGCAGTTATGGACATGGCAGACTACAGCGAGGCCCTGGACCCAGCCTACACCACGCTGGAGTTTGAGAACATGCAGGTGCTTGCCATGGGCACAGGTGAGTCACATGTGTGTGGCTACTGCTCATCCCGTTGAACTTTGAGACTTTTGAGTCGAGAGAAAAACTTTGGTCCCAGGCGGGGTCTCCAGGTCGAGTCCCTCCACATGGGGGTGATGAAACAGGGTCATTTGTCCACTGACTCCTGCTGTCAGGCTTGATGATAATGTCTCACCTCTTGGCATTAGCAGATGTTGATTTACAAATCCATACTGGAGTAGCCCTTCAGAAGAAGTCTGGATTGTAGGTGGACTGCGGTTCATTGTTGAGACTTGTGGACTTGACGTGAGCGGTCATGTTTGGACCAGATCCATGTCTGATAGTGGATATACATTGGTTCTCTGGTGAAGCATGGCTCTCTTGTTACAAACGGCTGGTTCTCAGAGCCCTGTCAGTCCCTAGCTGGTGTAAGTGATGTCAGTAATGAATCGGTAAGAGAGTCAAGATGACGCTCGGACTCAGTGTCCCATGACTTCTGCCAATGATCCTGAAGATTGAAACAACTCCCAGCTAGAATGAAAAGGAGGGGGGGGCCCCGTCGAGTGAGAGCCCCACCATGGCTATATATCTCCTTTATTTTTTGATATTAGATATTTTCCTGTAGTATGTTGGGTTGGTTGTAGTGTAATCCTGAATAACTTTCACTTGCATTCAAAAGTTCAAAAACCTTGTAGAGGCATGATTTATACTTAATACTGAGTGATCAAATGTTGTGACCATGAGGGTGGGAAGACGGTCTGGAGTGATTGGCCTCTCAGATATGATCGAGCCCTCAGTGTTGACTGAGCCACTCAAACACTGTATAGATTGTGATCAGGCTTCAGTCCTTCTGCCTGCTGTCTCACCAAGACCAGTAGAACCTCTTCAACTCATCTGAAGTGTCCTTTGAATAATGCGGCTACAATCACATTATAAATTATGAGTTGGATTATTTATGTTCTAACTTTAGTATACTATTACATGAAGTAATCTGTCGCTGTGTCTCTCTCTCTCTCTCTCGCTCTCGCTCTCTCTCTCTCTCTCTCTCTCTCTCTCTCACTCTCTCTCTCTCTCTCTCTCTCTCTCTCTCTCCCGCTCTCGCTCTCTCTCTCTCTATCTCCATGTCTCTCTCCCGTCCTGCTGTCTGTGTGTCAGACTCCTCCCCTGCTGAGAGTGGCACCATGAGTGCGGGCAGCCATCTCGTGGCGGGCAGCCTGTGTGCCATCTGTGGGGACCGGGCCACAGGGAAGCACTACGGGGCCTCCAGCTGTGACGGCTGCAAGGGCTTCTTCAGGAGGAGTGTTCGGAAGAACCACATGTACTCCTGCAGGTGAGAGTGAGAGGTCTTCACCACCTCCACCACCACCACCATCACTATCACCACCTCCACCACCACCACCATCACTATCACCACCACCACCATCACCACCACCACCACCATCACTATCACCACCACCATCACTATCACTATCACCACCAACACCACCACCACCACCATCACTATCACCACCAACACCACCATCACTATCACCACCACCACCACCATCACTATCACTATCACCACCAACACCACCATCACCACCTCCACCACCACCACCACCACCACCATCACTATCACCACCTCCACCACCTCCACCACCACCACCAACACCACCTCCATCACTATCACCACCACCACCACCATCACTATCACTATCACCACCACCACCACTATCACCACCACCACCATCACTATCACCACCACCACCACCACCACCACCACCATCACTATCACTATCACCACCACCACCACTATCACCACCACCACCACTACCACCACCATCACTATCACCACCACCATCACTATCACCACCACCACCACCACTATCACCACCACCACCATCACTATCACCACCACTATCACTATCACTATCACCACCATCACTATCACCACCACCACCATCACTATCACCACCACCACCATCACTATCACCACCACCACCATCACTATCACCACCACCACCACCATCACTATCACCACCACCACCATCACTATCACCACCACCACCATCACTATCACCACCACCACCATCACTATCACCACCACCACCATCACTATCACCACCACCACCACTATCACTATCACCACCACCACCACCATCACTATCACCACCACCACCATCACTATCACCACCCCCACCACCACCATCACTATCACCACCACCACCACCATCACTATCACCACCACCACCATCACTATCACCACCTCCACCACCACCACCACCATAACCAACACCACCATCACTATCACCACCACCACCACCAACACCACCATCACTATCACCACCACCACCACCACCACTATCACTATCACCACCACCACTATCACTATCACCACCTCCACCACCACCACCACCACAACCAACACCACCATCACTATCACCACCACCACTATCACTATCACCACCATCACCACCACTATCACTATCACCACCACCACCACCACCACCACCATCACTATCACCACCACTATCACTATCACTATCACCACCTCCACCACCTCCACCACCTCCACCACCACCACCAACACCACCATCACTATCACCACCACCACCACTATCACTATCACTATCACCACCATCACTATCACTATCACCACCATCACTATCACCACCCCCACCACCACCATCACTATCACCACCACCACCACTATCACTATCACTATCACCACCATCACTATCACCACCATCACTATCACCACCACCACCACCAACACCACCATCACTATCACCACCACCACCACTATCACTATCACTATCACTATCACCACCATCACTATCACCACCACCACCACTATCACTATCACTATCACTATCACCACCATCACTATCACCACCACCACCACCACCACCACCATCACTATCACCACCACCACCACCATCACTATCACTATCACCACCATCACTATCACCACCCCCACCACCACCATCACTATCACCACCACCACCACTATCACTATCACTATCACCACCATCACTATCACCACCATCACTATCACCACCACCACCACCAACACCACCATCACTATCACCACCACCACCACTATCACTATCACTATCACTATCACCACCATCACTATCACCACCACCACCACTATCACTATCACTATCACTATCACCACCATCACTATCACCACCACCACCACCACCACCACCATCACTATCACCACCACCACCATCACTATCACCACCACCACCACCATCACTATCACCACCACCACCATCACTATCACTATCACCACCACCACCACTATCACTATCACCACCACCACCACCATCACTATCACCACCACCACCATCACTATCACTATCACCACCACCACCACTATCACTATCACCACCACCACCATCACTATCACCACCACCACCATCACTATCACCACCACCACGATCAACAGCAGCACCATCACCACCACTATCACTATCACCACCACCACTATCACTATCACCACCACCACCATCACTATCACCACCTCCACCACCACCACCACCATCACTATCACCACCTCCACCACCACCACCACCATCACTATCACCACCACCACCACCATTTTCAAATATCTTAATAATTAAATATTGAAGACACAGTAGTTGACTCACTGGTGCCCAAACTATCCCGACACCAACGTCCCTTTCCCCCAACCCATCCAGACACACAAACCCGAGCACACACACACACACACACACACACACACATACATATCTATGCATGCACACACATAAACAAACATGAATACACACACCCACACATGCATGCACACACACAGACGCGGGCATGAACAGACACACGTGCACATGCATGTGCGTACATTTCTTTGCACGTCTTTAATCCTCGTCTTTCTGGGGTCCAGGTTCAACAGACAATGCATCGTGGACAAAGACAAGCGCAATCAGTGCAGATACTGTCGGCTGAAGAAGTGCTTCAGAGCCGGCATGAAGAAAGAAGGTAGACTGAGGACATCGATGTTGAATTGAACCAAGTTGTGAGAGTGTGTTGCAATAGCCACCAGAGCAGAGATCTTGTTAATGTTCACTCGGTGAAGCGCTGGAGTCTATGAGCGGTTTATGCTGAGCAAACATTTCTAAGCCATAATAGCCCTATACTGATAAACAGGACAGCCTTGGAAGCCTTGTTTTTTTCTTCACGTGACTTAGCATGCGGCGTGCTAAATGCTACATGCTTCATTGTTTTAAATAATAAATTAAATGTGTGCTTGTGTGTGTGTGTGTGTGTGTGTGTGTGTGCTTGTGTGTGTGTGTGTGTGTGTGTGTGTGTGTGTGTGTGTGTGTGTGTGTGTGTGTGTGTGTGCGTGTGCGTGCGTGCGTGCGTGCGTGTGTGCGTGTGTGTGTGTGTGTGTGTGTGTGTGTGTGTGTGCGTGTGTGCGTGTGTGTTCTCAGCTGTACAGAATGAAAGAGACAGAATCAGCACCCGGAGGTCCAGCTACGAGGACAGCAGCCTACCCTCCATCAACGCCCTGATCCAGGCCGATGTTCTGTCCAGACAGGTGAGGCTCAGACCAGGCCAGGACCAGACCCCCTTCTCCCCCCAGCATACCAGGAGCTGGAGGTACCTCTGGTTCTCACGTTGTCCTCAACCACTGTTCAGATCACCTCCCCGGGGCCGATACTAAACGGGGACATCAGGACCAAGAAGATGGCCGCCATCACGGATGTGTGTGAGTCGATGAAGCAGCAGCTGCTGGTGCTGGTGGAGTGGGCCAAGTACATCCCTGCCTTCTGCGACCTTCCCCTGGACGACCAGGTGAGGCTATAGTCACCCTGAGAGTGGTGCAATAAGTAAATGAATGTACACGTATGCATCAGTTTCTATATCAGCCTTCTACCACAACAACGGCAGGGCCCAGTGAGCCGTGGTGGAGGAACGGTGTGGCGGTTGTGGCCGTGTTCTCTATCATTACATATACGGAGCAGTCCTCTCCCATCCTGAGAGTTAATGTATTCATTCCAGGTTAGAATATGATGAGCTGGTTGTAAAGTCACATCCTCGCTCTGGAATCATTAACACAGCGAATGGACAAGGCTTGGTAACTGATTGGCTGATGTCTCGTCAGACATGAGGCTGGTCTTGTTATTTATGCCTTATGTTCTTTTCTTTTTCATTGTTAGTTTGACAGATTAACCAAGCCGCATCAGACAATTTCCTTAGACGTGCCCAAGACTAGACTTTTATTGTAAAGAAATTGATTTGGGATTTAAGGTAGAAGCCAGCTGATAAAAAGAAGAACCTGGTATAGTTCCACTGTGCTGCTCCCCCCAGGTGGCTCTGCTCCGGGCCCACGCTGGAGAGCACCTTCTGCTGGGGGCGGCCAAGAGGTCCATGCTCTTCAAAGATCTCCTGTTATTGGGTAATAAGAATCACTTACCATTTAAACACGTAGACACACGTAAACACATCATCCACTATCGGATTGAAGTCACTCGTTGGCTGTCAGCCCGAAACATGGCTTCAGCGGGTTGAAAACGGGACGACCTCTCTGCAGGGAACGACCACATCATCCCCAGGAACTGCCCCGAGCTGGAGGTGAGCCGGGTGGCCGTGAGGATCCTGGACGAGCTGGTGCTGCCCTTCCAGGAGCTCCAGATCGACGACAACGAGTACGCTTGTTTGAAAGCCATCGTCTTCTTTGACCCAGGTATGAGCAGCACTGCAGGGGTCCGGATCACCCAGATAAACCGTGTTCCCCCTACCACACTTAGAAGAATCAACTATACAAATCACAATGGTGCTTCTTTATTATACCTATTTATTATTCACCGACTGCACTGTCAAAACCTTTGGCACCATTGAGATGTCCTAAATTGAAACATGAATGAGATCCCCGTTCTTCCCCTCCCTGTGCTAGACGCCAAAGGTCTGAGCGACCCGGTGAAGATCAAGCGCATGCGCTACCAGGTGCAGGTGAGCCTGGAGGACTACATCAACGACCGGCAGTACGACTCGCGGGGCCGCTTCGGGGAGCTGCTGCTGCTGCTGCCCACGCTGCAGAGCATCACCTGGCAGATGATCGAGCAGATCCAGTTCGTCAAGCTCTTTGGCATGGCCAAGATCGACAACCTGCTGCAGGAGATGCTGCTGGGAGGTGAGAGACGTGCGGGTCTAGGGGTCACATACCCGGGGCCAGGACGGGTCAGGTCTGTCTAAAAGGTTGATGCCCACAGCCTACCTCTTGAACTAGATGAGTAAGTCACCGAGATACTCCCTCTGAAGAGCCGACTCATCATGACAGATTCCTTTAGTGAAAGCTTAACTGGCAATAACTGATCAGAGGGTACATCTCTGTCCTGGGATCGGTTACGGTAGTATAGTTCTATGTACGACTGAGTGTCTCTGTTTGCCAGGTTCTGCTAACGAGGCCCCTCATGCACCTCACTCTCTGCACCCCCACCTGGTCCAGGAGCACCTCAGCAGCAATGTGATCGTCTCCAACGGCCCCTCACCCCTACACAACGGTCAAATCTGTAAGTGTGAACAATCACAGAGCAAGTTAAAGTAACAGCATTGAATCTGAGGAGTATTAAAAGGTGAATGGGTGAATTAGACACGCAGGGTTATAGGTATAGGACTAGTGACGCTGTGAGCCAAACAGTATTGCATTTATTCATATTTTAATAACCAGAAATGGCTAACTTTCCTTATTGGCAACCCACTTCCTGTGCAGATCAATCTGGCTGCTGGAAGGACAAACTGGCTTGGCAGAATAATCTTTTCTAAGTTCTTCATGGAGACTAATCAGGCTTATTTTGTCAAAGAAAGCTTCTGTTATTTTTCGCTTAACAATTCTAATGCCCTCAGAAATTTCCCAGAAAGTGCTTATTATTCATAGTCTGAAAAGTGGTAGCTTTAAAGAAAGGGTTCATGTAGGGAGAGATAGATATGCTCTCCTGGGTTATGTGCTGACTGCTCACTTTAACACACTTGTGTTCCCTGTTGTGCAGCCACTCCTGAAACCCCCATCCCATCCCCACCCTCCAGCTCAGAGCATTACAAGATGGCCCAGGGGGTCATCGCCACCGTGCCTAAGCAGCCTACCTCCATCCCTCAGCCCACCATCACCAAGCAGGAGGCCATGTAGCCAGGCCGGCCTCAAACAGCCTCTCACCTTACCACAGGCCGGCCTCAAACAGCCTCTCACCTTACCATGCCTGCATTCATGTTCTTCTGTTGTTTGGCCATTCTTTAAACAAGTCCCCGATGTAGGACGGAACATGTGAGAACACTACGTAGCAGTGGTTGTATATATGTTAGTCTGTTCTTACATTCAGGATAACTCCCACGAGGGCCTTATTAGATCAACTGCATTTAAAAAGTCCAAAACATTGCTTATGACATCTACACGACATAAGTCTGTCGATGTCGGAGCTTGATTTGGCAACCATGGGTTGTAGGAGATGTCCTAGAGAATGCCCCAGGCCTACTGTTTGATGGTGATTGGATAGTGCCAATGCTGTATTAATGTTACAACATTTCTTTTTTAGCATTACACTGTATCTGGCTTTTATAGATATTTAAACTCCATGTTGCCATGTTTCAGCTAGTTGGTAATATGCCTTTGTTATTCATAAATAATGTTGTTTATTTTAACATTTTTGTACAGGTTAAGTACAAATTATATTTTCTTAAACAAAATCACTTGGAAATTCAAGGTTTAAAGCTGTTGTATAATGTGACGATCAGGGGTTTATTTCATGACTAGAGTAGAGTATCATTCAATAAGTTATAAATTACACCAAGATGTCTTGGTTGATAGGATGTTGTCAGTGTGGTGCCACTTTTTAAAAGACATAGGCAGCCATTTATTGAGGAAGAAATGTTATTTCCCCAATTCAAATACTTAAATATGTTGTATCATTTTTTATATATTATTTTTTCTGTTTGAGATAAATATATTGTCATGGTTTAGCTGAAAGAATAAACTGTGCCTTGAAAACTAAACTGCCTTACACACAGGAAGAAATGTTCACCTTTCAATGTGAAGATACATAAATAAAACGTCAAGGTCTATTTTTACACTTAATTGTGCTGCAGTGATCTTATTCTGTCTTCTCATTCTAAAAATACTGGTTTATAATGATTAAAGTAGAAGACGATTCTCAATTCCCAATTGTAACCTTAACACACACTATGAACCTGAAAACCTGTTAAGTAAGTCCTACACACTCAAAAACAGAATCCAACGTGGCAGTGCGGCGTGATAGCTATGAGGTGTGTTGCATCAGACCAGATAACGTGTCATAAAGTCACCATAGATACCAGTGGTTGCAAAGGGAAAGAAAGATTAAAAGAATGAGAGCGGATGAGGCACACATCAAAGCAAAAGACTAACTGTAGCCCAGCTCTCCAATTGAGAAAATCAACAATAAATCAAAAGCTATCCTAGATAGTGTGCCCATTTATGACTTGGTGTGAAACGTTTGATTAAAAGTTGCAAATAATTCATAAATCAAGGCTGTGTAGTCTCTGTGAGACACAGCCAGTCTGTGGCTGTGAGGTGGATGCAGGCACTGCATATAACGTGCAAGTCCCCCATTCCGTTCCCTGCTAAGCCCCCCTAAAGGTCAAGCCCCCCTAAAGGTCAAGCCCCCCTAAAGGTCAAGTCCTAGGACTGCCCCTGACAGGTCTGTGAATACACGGACCTCGGAACCCAGACAAAACACTAGATTTTACCAAAATATCGACCTAATTCTGCATCAATAGTGAAACGTTATTTAATCACAATTTGACTCTTAACTATTCCACTAGGTTTCATTATTCTGATTCACGCATTGAAACGTCGACGTAGCCCACAGAGGAACGTGGTCACGTGGTTCCAGCGGACCAACCAGACGGCGCCGTCCCTCCTCCCGGAAGTACCGCAGGGTTCTCATCACAGGTTTGTTGTTGTTTTCGCCGCTCCGGTGATGTGATTTATGTCGATTTTTGCAAACCTTTATCACGCACTAGTACATGTTGACCCGTCTCAGAGATAAGTCCTATATATGGTCACAATTTCGCAGGTTTAAGGACATATTTCCAGCTGTTATTCGAGGGGCTATTCTCATTAAGGGCTGTTCAGGACGTGGTTAAATCTACAATTTCTCGACTTGGGTTTCTGATTGATGGAGTAAAATAACATTAATGAAATAAAAACTGGATTCTAAGTATATTATGGTGCTTTTGGCGTCAACTGTGACTGACATGAGTTGAAAGAGAAAGATGAGGTTGATGGAAGAGCATACAAAAGGGAATTAAAAGACATCTCAATTCAGGCCATTTAAATAATTCATCATTATTACGTTCCTTATTGTATGCAGCGACCCCCAGTGTGTCCATGGCCCATCAGCATGAGTCCCTGTCCCTCAGGTCTCCTCCGATGGACCCCCTGGCGTCCCACAGCTGGTTCCCGGCTCCGCCTCCTCCCATCTACTGCTGCACGCTGACGCCGGCGCTGGTGGCCAAGGCCCGCGAGGAGCTGCAGGAGAAGCCCGAGTGGCGTCTCAGGGACGTCCAGGCGCTGAGAGACATGATCCTGAAGGTTACCTCATGTGTTGTGTTGTGGGGCTCGTTGTAATGCAGTTCATGTAGATCATTAGAATTACATTGGACAACCAAGAGAGATGGGAAAACATAACGGGATTGTGATCATAGTTCTAAATATCTCAGGTCTCCCCATTGTGAGACGAGATACAATGCGTGGTGTTTTCTAAACTTGCAAGGTACATATTATATACTTAGAGGCATGCTGGACCTCTGTGTGCTTGGAGAGGGTCTTAGTGTGTCAGTAGAAGGAGCTCCTCCCACCGTGTCCACGGTCACCAGCTGAACTCTCTCTCTGTAAACACTTTTAAAGGAGCAGCCCAACTTAAGGACCAGGTTGGACGACGCCTTCCTTCTGCGCTTCCTCCGGGCCAGGAAGTTCGACTACGACCGGGCCCTGGAGCTGCTGCTCAACTACCACGCAGGGCGCAAGGCCTGGCCAGAGGTCTTCCAGGACCTCAAGCCCTCCACGGTGAAGCACGTCCTGGACCTGGGCTTCCTCTCAGTGCTGCCCCACCCTGACCCCTTCGGACGCTATATCCTCTGTCTCCAGCCAGGTAGGGGAGCCCCGACGTTCACCAGAGACGTTCACCAGGGGCGTTCACCAGGGGCGTTCACCAGGGGCGTTCACTAGAGGCTTTCACTAGAGGCGTTCACCAGGGGCGTTCACTAGAGACGTTCACCAGAGGCGTTCACTAGAGACGTTCACCAGAGGCGTTCACTAGGGGGCGTTCACTAGGGGGGCGTTCACTAGAGACGTTCACCAGAGGCGTTCACTAGAGGGCGTTCACTAGAGACGTTCACCAGAGGCGTTCACTAGAGACGTTCACTAGAGGCGTTCACTAGAGGCGTTCACTAGGGGGCGTTCACTAGGGGGGCGTTCACTAGAGACGTTCACAAGAGGCGTTCACTAGGGGCGTTCACTAGGGGCGTTCACTAGAGGCGTTCACTAGGAGGCGTTCACTAGGGGGCGTTCACTAGGGGGGCGTTCACTAGGGGGGCGTTCACTAGGAGGCGTTCACTAGGGGGGCGTTCACTAGAGGCGTTCACTAGAGGCGTTCACTAGAGGCGTTCACTAGGGGGGCGTTCACTAGAGGCGTTCACTAGAGGGCGTTCACTAGGGGGCGTTCACTAGGGGGGCGTTCACTAGAGGCGTTCACTAGAGGCGTTCACTAGAGGCGTTCACTAGAGGGGTTCACTAGAGACGTTCACTAGAGGCGTTCACTAGGGGGGGCGTTCACTAGGGGCGTTCACTAGGGGGGCGTTCACTAGAGGCGTTCACTAGAGGCGTTCACTAGAGACGTTCACTAGGGGGGCGTTCACTAGAGGCGTTCACTAGAGGCGTTCACTAGAGGCGTTCACTAGAGGGGTTCACTAGAGACGTTCACTAGAGGCGTTCACTAGGAGGCGTTCACTAGGGGGCGTTCACTAGAGGCGTTCACTAGGAGGCGTTCACTAGAGGCGTTCACTAGGGGCGTTCACTAGGAGGCGTTCACTAGGGGGGCGTTCACTAGAGGCGTTCACTAGAGGCGTTCACTAGAGGCGTTCACTAGAGGGGTTCACTAGAGACGTTCACTAGAGGCGTTCACTAGGAGGCGTTCACTAGAGGCGTTCACTAGGAGGCGTTCACTAGGGGGGCGTTCACTAGAGGCGTTCACTAGAGGCGTTCACTAGAGGCGTTCACTAGAGGGGTTCACTAGAGACGTTCACTAGAGGCGTTCACTAGGAGGCGTTCACTAGGGGGCGTTCACTAGAGGCGTTCACTAGGAGGCGTTCACTAGAGGCGTTCACTAGGGGCGTTCACTAGAGGCGTTCACTAGGGGCGTTCACTAGAGACGTTCACTAGAGGCGTTCACTAGGGGGGCGTTCACTAGGGGGGCGTTCACTAGAGGCGTTCACTAGGGGGGCGTTCACTAGGGGGGCGTTCACTAGAGGCGTTCACTAGGGGCGTTCACTAGGGGCGTTCACTAGAGGCGTTCACTAGAGGCGTTCACTAGAGGCGTTCACTAGAGGCGTTCACTAGAGGCGTTCACTAGGGGGGCGTTCACCAGAGGCGTTCACTAGAGGCGTTCACTAGGGGTGTTCACTAGAGGCGTTCACTAGGGGGGCGTTCACTAGGGGGCGTTCACTAGAGGCGTTCACTAGAGGCGTTCACTAGAGGCGTTCACTAGGGGGCTTTCACTAGGGGGCGTTCACTAGAGGCGTTCACTAGGGGCGTTCACTAGAGGCGTTCACTAGGGGCGTTCACTAGAGACGTTCACTAGAGGCGTTCACTAGGGGGGCGTTCACTAGGGGGGCGTTCACTAGAGGCGTTCACTAGAGGCGTTCACTAGAGGCGTTCACTAGGGGGGCGTTCACTAGGGGGCGTTCACTAGAGACGTTCACTAGGGGCGTTCACTAGAGGCGTTCACTAGGGGCGTTCACTAGAGACGTTCACTAGAGGCGTTCACTAGGGGGGCGTTCACTAGGGGGGCGTTCACTAGAGGCGTTCACTAGGGGGGCGTTCACTAGGGGGGCGTTCACTAGAGGCGTTCACTAGGGGCGTTCACTAGGGGCGTTCACTAGAGGCGTTCACTAGAGGCGTTCACTAGAGGCGTTCACTAGAGGCGTTCACTAGAGGCGTTCACTAGGGGGGCGTTCACCAGAGGCGTTCACTAGAGGCGTTCACTAGGGGTGTTCACTAGAGGCGTTCACTAGGGGGGCGTTCACTAGGGGGCGTTCACTAGAGGCGTTCACTAGAGGCGTTCACTAGAGGCGTTCACTAGGGGGCTTTCACTAGGGGGCGTTCACTAGAGGCGTTCACTAGAGGCGTTCACTAGGGGCGTTCACTAGAGGCGTTCACTAGAGGCGTTCACTAGAGGCGTTCACTAGAGGCGTTCACTAGGGGGGCGTTCACCAGAGGCGTTCACTAGAGGCGTTCACTAGGGGTGTTCACTAGAGGCGTTCACTAGGGGGGCGTTCACTAGGGGGCGTTCACTAGAGACGTTCACTAGAGGCGTTCACTAGAGGCGTTCACTAGAGGCGTTCACTAGGGGGGCGTTCACCAGAGGGCGTTCACTAGAGACGTTCACTAGAGGCGTTCACTAGAGGCGTTCACTAGAGGCGTTCACTAGGGGCGTTCACTAGAGGCGTTCACTAGAGGCGTTCACTAGAGGCGTTCACTAGGGGGCGTTCACTAGGGGGCGTTCACTAGAGGCGTTCACTAGAGGCGTTCACTAGGGGCGTTCACTAGGGGGCGTTCACTAGAGACGTTCACTAGAGGCGTTCACTAGAGGCGTTCACTAGAGGCGTTCACTAGGGGGGCGTTCACTAGGGGGCGTTCACTAGAGACGTTCACTAGGGGGGCGTTCACTAGGGGGCGTTCACTAGAGACGTTCACTAGAGGCGTTCACTAGAGGCGTTCACTAGAGGCGTTCACTAGGGGGGCGTTCACTAGAGGCGTTCACTAGGAGGCGTTCACTAGGGGGCGTTCACTAGGGGGGCGTTCACTAGGGGGGCGTTCACTAGGAGGCGTTCACTAGGGGGGCGTTCACTAGAGGCGTTCACTAGAGGCGTTCACTAGAGGCGTTCACTAGGGGGGCGTTCACTAGAGGCGTTCACTAGAGGGCGTTCACTAGGGGGCGTTCACTAGGGGGGCGTTCACTAGAGGCGTTCACTAGAGGCGTTCACTAGAGGCGTTCACTAGAGGGGTTCACTAGAGACGTTCACTAGAGGCGTTCACTAGGGGGGGCGTTCACTAGGGGCGTTCACTAGGGGGGCGTTCACTAGAGGCGTTCACTAGAGGCGTTCACTAGGAGGCGTTCACTAGGGGGGCGTTCACTAGAGGCGTTCACTAGAGGCGTTCACTAGAGGCGTTCACTAGAGGGGTTCACTAGAGACGTTCACTAGAGGCGTTCACTAGGAGGCGTTCACTAGGGGGCGTTCACTAGAGGCGTTCACTAGGAGGCGTTCACTAGAGGCGTTCACTAGGGGCGTTCACTAGAGGCGTTCACTAGGGGCGTTCACTAGAGACGTTCACTAGAGGCGTTCACTAGGGGGGCGTTCACTAGGGGGGCGTTCACTAGAGGCGTTCACTAGGGGGGCGTTCACTAGGGGGGCGTTCACTAGAGGCGTTCACTAGGGGCGTTCACTAGGGGCGTTCACTAGAGGCGTTCACTAGAGGCGTTCACTAGAGGCGTTCACTAGAGGCGTTCACTAGAGGCGTTCACTAGGGGGGCGTTCACCAGAGGCGTTCACTAGAGGCGTTCACTAGGGGTGTTCACTAGAGGCGTTCACTAGGGGGGCGTTCACTAGGGGGCGTTCACTAGAGGCGTTCACTAGAGGCGTTCACTAGAGGCGTTCACTAGGGGGCTTTCACTAGGGGGCGTTCACTAGAGGCGTTCACTAGAGGCGTTCACTAGGGGCGTTCACTAGAGGCGTTCACTAGAGGCGTTCACTAGAGGCGTTCACTAGAGGCGTTCACTAGGGGGGCGTTCACCAGAGGCGTTCACTAGAGGCGTTCACTAGGGGTGTTCACTAGAGGCGTTCACTAGGGGGGCGTTCACTAGGGGGCGTTCACTAGAGACGTTCACTAGAGGCGTTCACTAGAGGCGTTCACTAGAGGCGTTCACTAGGGGGGCGTTCACCAGAGGGCGTTCACTAGAGACGTTCACTAGAGGCGTTCACTAGAGGCGTTCACTAGAGGCGTTCACTAGGGGCGTTCACTAGAGGCGTTCACTAGAGGCGTTCACTAGAGGCGTTCACTAG
Source organism: Micromesistius poutassou (assembly GCF_964030765.1). NCBI lineage: Eukaryota > Metazoa > Chordata > Actinopteri > Gadiformes > Gadidae > Micromesistius > Micromesistius poutassou. The sequence goes on from NC_140285.1 coordinate 18,184,013, forward strand.
GGGGCGTTCACTAGGGGGCGTTCACTAGAGGCGTTCACTAGAGGCGTTCACTAGGGGCGTTCACTAGGGGGCGTTCACTAGAGACGTTCACTAGAGGCGTTCACTAGAGGCGTTCACTAGAGGCGTTCACTAGGGGGGCGTTCACTAGGGGGCGTTCACTAGAGACGTTCACTAGGGGGGCGTTCACTAGGGGGCGTTCACTAGAGACGTTCACTAGAGGCGTTCACTAGAGGCGTTCACTAGAGGCGTTCACTAGGGGGGCGTTCACCAGAGGGCGTTCACTAGAGACGTTCACTAGAGGCGTTCACTAGAGGCGTTCACTAGAGGCGTTCACTAGGGGCGTTCACTAGAGGCGTTCACTAGAGGCGTTCACTAGAGGCGTTCACTAGGGGGCGTTCACTAGGGGGCGTTCACTAGAGGCGTTCACTAGAGGCGTTCACTAGAGGCGTTCACTAGGGGGCGTTCACTAGGGGGCGTTCACTAGAGGCGTTCACTAGAGGCGTTCACTAGGGGCGTTCACTAGGGGGCGTTCACTAGAGGGGCGTTGACTAGGGGGCGTTCACTAGAGACGTTCACTAGAGGCGTTCACTAGAGGCGTTCACTAGGGGCGTTCACCAGGGGGGCGTTCACTAGGGGGCGTTCACTAGAGACGTTCACTAGAGGCGTTCACTAGAGGCGTTCACTAGGGGCGTTCACTAGAGGCGTTCACTAGGGGGGCGTTCACTAGAGACGTTCACTAGAGGCGTTCACTAGAGGCGTTCACTAGAGGCGTTCACTAGAGGCGTTCACTAGGGGGGCGTTCACTAGAGGCGTTCACTAGAGGCGTTCACTAGGGGGGCGTTCACTAGGGGGCGTTCACTAGAGGCGTTCACTAGAGGCGTTCACTAGAGGCGTTCACTAGGGGCGTTCACTAGAGGCGTTCACTAGAGGCGTTCACTAGAGGCGTTCACTAGAGGCGTTCACTAGAGGCGTTCACTAGGGGGGCGTTCACCAGAGGGCGTTAACTAGAGGCGTTCACTAGGGGCGTTCACTAGAGGCGTTCACTAGGGGGGCGTTCACTAGAGACGTTCACTAGAGGCGTTCACTAGAGGCGTTCACTAGAGGCGTTCACTAGAGGCGTTCACTAGGGGGGCGTTCACTAGGGGGCGTTCACTAGAGGCGTTCACTAGAGGCGTTCACTAGAGGCGTTCACTAGAGGCGTTCACTAGGGGGGCGTTCACTAGGGGTGTTCACTAGGAGGCGTTCACTAGGGGGGCGTTCACTAGAGGCGTTCACTAGAGGCGTTCACTAGGGGCGTTCACTAGAGGCGTTCACTAGGGGCGTTCACTAGAGGCGTTCACTAGAGGCGTTCACTAGGGGCGTTCACTAGGGGGGCGTTGACTAGGGGGCGTTCACTAGAGACGTTCACTAGAGGCGTTCACTAGAGGCGTTCACTAGAGGCGTTCACTAGGAGGCGTTCACTAGGGGGCGTTCACTAGAGACGTTCACTAGAGGCGTTCACTAGAGGTGTTCACTAGAGGCGTTCACTAGGGGCGTTCACTAGAGGCGTTCACTAGAGGCGTTCACTAGAGGCGTTCACTAGGGGGCGTTCACTAGAGGCGTTCACTAGAGGCGTTCACTAGAGGCGTTCACTAGAGGCGTTCACTAGAGGCGTTCACTAGGGGGCGTTCACTAGGGGGCGTTCACTAGAGGCGTTCACTAGAGGCGTTCACTTGAGGCGTTCACTTGAGGCGTTCACCAGGTGCATTCACCAGAGGCGTTCACCAGAGACGTTCACTAGAGGCGTTCACTAGGGGCGTTCACTAGAGGCGTTCACTAGAGGCGTTCACTAGAGGCGTTCACTAGAGGGGCGTTCACTAGAGGCGTTCACTAGAGGCGTTCACCAGGGGCGTTCACCAGAGGCGCTCACTAGAGGCGTTCACTAGAGACGTTCACTAGGGGGCGTTCACTAGAGACGTTCACCAGAGGCGTTCACTAGGGGCGTTCACTAGAGGCGTTCACTAGGGGGGCGTTCACTAGAGGCGTTCATTAGGGGGCGTTCACTAGAGGCGTTCACTAGAGGTGTTCACTAGAGGCGTTCACTAGAGGCGTTCACTAGGGGGGCGTTCATTAGAGGCGTTCACTAGAGGCGTTCACTAGAGGGGCGTTCACTAGAGGGGCGTTCACTAGAGGCGTTCACTAGAGGCGTTCACTAGAGGCGTTCACTAGAGGGGCGTTCACTAGAGGCGTTCACTAGGGGGGCGTTCACTAGGGGGGCGTTCGCTAGAGGCGTTCACTAGAGGCGTTCACTAGGGGCGTTCACTAGGGGCGTTCACTAGAGGCGTTCACTAGAGGCGTTCACTAGAGGCGTTCACTAGGGGGGCGTTCACTAGAGGCGTTCACTGGGGGGGCGTTCACTAGAGGCGTTCACTAGGGGGGGCGTTCACTAGAGGCGTTCACTAGAGGCGTTCACTAGAGGCGTTCACTAGGGGCGTTCACTAGAGGCGTTCACTAGAGGCGTTCACTAGAGGCGTTCACTAGGGGCGTTCACTAGAGGCGTTAACTAGGGGGGGCGTTCACTAGGGGGCGTTCACTAGAGATGTTCACCAGAGGCGTTCACTAGGGGCGTTCACTAGAGGCGTTCACTAGGGGGGCGTTCACTAGAGGCGTTCATTAGGGGGCGTTCACTAGAGGCGTTCACTAGAGGTGTTCACTAGAGGCGTTCACTAGAGGCGTTCACTAGGGGGGCGTTCACTAGAGGCGTTCACTAGAGGCGTTCACTAGAGGGGCGTTCACTAGAGGGGCGTTCACTAGAGGCGTTCACTAGAGGCGTTCACTAGAGGGGCGTTCACTAGAGGCGTTCACTAGGGGGGCGTTCACTAGGGGGGCGTTCACTAGAGGGACGTGAACCAGGGGCGTTCACTAGAGGCGTTCACTAGAGGGACGTGAACCAGGGGCGTTCACTAGAGGCGTTCACTAGAGGCGTTCACTAGAGACGTTCACTAGGGGGCGTTCACTAGAGACGTTCACTAGAGGCGTTCACTAGGGGGCGTTCACTAGGGGGCGTTCACTAGAGACGTTCACCAGAGGCGTTCACTAGGGGCGTTCACTAGGGGCGTTCACTAGAGGCGTTCACTAGAGGCGTTCATTAGGGGGCGTTCACTAGAGGCGTTCACTAGAGGCGTTCACTAGAGGCGTTCACTAGAGGCGTTCACTAGGGGGGCGTTCACTAGAGGCGTTCACTAGGGGGCGTTCACTAGGGGCGCTCACTAGAGGCGTTCACTAGAGGCGTTCACTAGAGGCGTTCACTAGGGGGGCGTTCACTAGAGGCGTTCACTAGGGGGCGTTCACTAGGGGCGCTCACTAGAGGCGTTCACTAGAGGCGTTCACTAGGGGGCGTTCACTAGAGGGCGTTCACTAGGGGCGTTCACTAGAGGCATTCACTAGGGGGGCGTTCACTAGAGGCGTTCACTAGAGGCGTTCACTAGGGGCGTTCACTAGAGGCGTTTACTAGAGGCGTTCACTAGGGGGGCATTCACTAAAGGCATTCACTAGAGGCGTTCACTAGGGGCGTTCACTAGGGGCGTTCACTAGGGGCGTTCACTAGAGGCGTTCACTAGAGGCGTTTACTAGAGGCGTTCACTAGGGGGGCGTTCACTAAAGGCATTCACCAGAGGCGTTCACTAGGGGCGTTCACTAGGGGCGTTCACTAGGGGCGTTCACTAGAGGCGTTCACTAGAGGCGTTCACTAGGGGGGCCGTTCACTAGAGGCGTTCACAAGGGGGCGTTCACTAGAGGCGTTCACTAGGGGCGTTCACTAGAGGCGTTCACTAGGGGGGCGTTCACCAGAGACGTTCACTAGAGGCGTTCACTAGGGGCGTTCACTAGGGGCGTTCACTAGAGGCGTTCATTAGGGGGCGTTCACTAGAGGCGTTCACTAGAGGCGTTCACTAGGGGGGCGTTCACTAGAGGCGTTCACTAGGGGGGCGTTCACTAGAGGCGTTCACTAGGGGGCGTTCACTAGAGGCGTTCACTAGAGGCGTTCACTAGGGGGCGTTCACTAGGGGCGTTCACTAGAGGCGTTCACTAGGGGGCGTTCACTAGAGGCGTTCACTAGAGGCGTTCACTAGAGGGGCTTTCACTAGAGGCGTTCATTAGGGGGCGTTCACTAGAGGCGTTCACTAGAGGCGTTCACTAGAGGCGTTCACTAGATGCGTTCACTAGGGGGGCGTTCACTAGAGGGGGCGTTCACTAGGGGGCGTTCACTAGGGGCGTTCACTAGAGGCGTTCACTAGGGGCGTTCACTAGAGGCGTTCACTAGAGGCGTTCACTAGGGGCGTTCACTAGAGGCGTTCACTAGAGGCGTTCACTAGGGGGCGTTCACTAGGGGCGTTCACTAGAGGCGTTCACTAGAGGCGTTCACTAGAGGCGTTCACTAGGGGCGTTCACTAGAGGCGTTCACTAGGGGCGTTCACTAGAGGCGTTCACTAGAGGCGTTCACTAGAGGCGTTCACTAGAGGCGTTCACTAGGGGCGTTCACTAGAGGCGTTCACTAGAGGCGTTCACTAGAGGCGTTCACTAGGGGCGTTCACTAGAGGCGTTCACTAGAGGCGTTCACTAGAGGCGTTCACTAGGGGGCGTTCACTAGGGGGCGTTCACTAGAGGCGTTCACTAGGGGCGTTCACTAGGGGCGTTCACTAGAGGCGTTCACTAGAGGCGTTCACTAGAGGCGTTCACTAGAGGCGTTCACTAGGGGGGCGTTCACTAGGGGGCGTTCACTAGAGGCGTTCACTAGAGGCGTTCACTAGGGGCGTTCACTAGAGGCGTTCACTAGGGGCGTTCACTAGAGGCGTTCACTAGAGGCGTTCACTAGGGGCGTTCACTAGAGGCGTTCACTAGAGGCGTTCACTAGGGGGCGTTCACTAGAGGCGTTCACTAGAGGCATTCACTAGAGGCGTTCACTAGAGGCGTTCACTAGGGGGCGTTCACTAGAGGCGTTCACTAGAGGCGTTCACTAGAGGCGTTCACTAGGGGGGCGTTCACTAGAGGCGTTCACCAGGGGCGTTCACTAGAGGCATTCACTAGAGGCGTTCACTAGAGGCGTTCACTAGGGGGGCGTTCACTAGAGGCGTTCACTAGGGGGGCGTTCACTAGAGGCGTTCACTAGAGGCGTTCACTAGGGGCGTTTACTAGAGGCGTTCACTAGGGGGCGTTCACTAGAGGCGTTCACTAGGGGCGTTCACTAGAGGCGTTCACTAGGGGGGGCGTTCACTAGAGGCGTTCACTAGAGGCGTTCACTAGAGGCGTTCACTAGAGGCGTTCACTAGGGGGGGCGTTCACTAGGGGCGTTCACTAGAGGCGTTCACTAGGGGGGGCGTTCACTAGAGGCGTTCACTAGGGGGCGTTCACTAGAGGCGTTCACTAGAGGTGTTCACTAGAGGCGTTCACTAGAGGCGTTCACTAGGGGGGGCGTTCACTAGGGGCGTTCACTAGGGGGCGTTCACTAGGGGCGTTCACTAGAGGCGTTCACTAGGGGGCGTTCACTAGAGACGTTCACCAGAGGCGTTCACTAGGGGCGTTCACTAGAGGCGTTCACTAGAGGCGTTCACTAGAGGCGTTCACTAGGGGCGTTCACTAGAGGCGTTCACTAGAGGCGTTCACTAGGGGGCGTTCACTAGAGGCGTTCACTAGAGGCATTCACTAGAGGCGTTCACTAGAGGCGTTCACTAGGGGGCGTTCACTAGAGGCGTTCACTAGAGGCGTTCACTAGAGGCGTTCACTAGGGGGGCGTTCACTAGAGGCGTTCACCAGGGGCGTTCACTAGAGGCGTTCACTAGAGACGTTCACAAGGGGGGCGTTCACTAGAGGCGTTCACCAGGGGCGTTCACTAGAGGCGTTCACTAGAGACGTTCACAAGAGGCGTTCACTAGGGGTGTTCACTAGGGGCGTTCACTAGAGGCGTTCACTAGGAGGCGTTCACTAGGGGGCGTTCACTAGGGGGGCGTTCACTAGGGGGGCGTTCACTAGGAGGCGTTCACTAGGGGGGCGTTCACTAGGAGGGCGTTCACTAGAGGCGTTCACTAGAGGCGTTCACTAGAGGCGTTCACTAGGAGGCGTTCACTAGAGACGTTCACAAGAGGCGTTCACTAGGGGCGTTCACTAGGGGCGTTCACTAGAGGCGTTCACTAGGAGGCGTTCACTAGGGGGCGTTCACTAGGGGGGCGTTCACTAGGGGGGCGTTCACTAGGAGGCGTTCACTAGGGGGGCGTTCACTAGGGGGGCGTTCACTAGAGGCGTTCACTAGAGGCGTTCACTAGAGGCGTTCACTAGGAGGCGTTCACTAGGGGGGCGTTCACTAGAGGCGTTCACTAGAGGCGTTCACTAGAGACGTTCACTAGAGGCGTTCACTGGGAGGCGTTCACTAGGGGGCGTTCACTAGAGGCGTTCACTAGAGGCGTTCACTAGGAGGCGTTCACTAGAGGCGTTCACTAGGGGCGTTCACTAGAGGCGTTCACTAGGGGCGTTCACTAGAGACGTTCACTAGGGGGCGTTCACTAGGGGGCGTTCACTAGAGGCGTTCACTAGGGGGGCGTTCACTAGGGGGGCGTTCACTAGAGGCGTTCACTAGGGGCGTTCACTAGGGGCGTTCACTAGAGGCGTTCACTAGGGGGCGTTCACTAGGGGGCGTTCACTAGAGGCGTTCACTAGAGGCGTTCACTAGGGGCGTTCACTAGGGGGGCGTTGACTAGGGGGCGTTCACTAGAGACGTTCACTAGAGGCGTTCACTAGAGGCGTTCACTAGAGGCGTTCACTAGAGGCGTTCACTAGAGGCGTTCACTAGGGGCGTTCACTAGAGGCGTTCACTAGGGGGGCGTTCACTAGGGTGCGTTCACTAGAGACGTTCACTAGAGGCGTTCACTAGAGGCGTTCACTAGAGGCGTTCACTAGGGGGGCGTTCACTAGAGGCGTTCACCAGGGGCGTTCACTAGAGGCGTTCACTAGAGGCGTTCACTAGGGGGCGTTCACTAGGGGGCGTTCACTAGAGGCGTTCACTAGAGGCGTTTACTAGGGGCGTTCACTAGGGGGGCGTTGACTAGGGGGCGTTCACTAGAGGCGTTCACTAGAGGCGTTCACTAGGGGCGTTCACTAGGGGGGCGTTGACTAGGGGGCGTTCACTAGAGGCGTTCACTAGAGGCGTTCACTAGAGGCGTTCACTAGGGGGGCGTTCACTAGAGGCGTTCACCAGGGGCGTTCACTAGAGGCATTCACTAGAGGCGTTCACTAGAGGCGTTCACTAGGGGGGCGTTCACTAGAGGCGTTCACTAGGGGGGCGTTCACTAGAGGCGTTCACTAGAGGCGTTCACTAGGGGCGTTTACTAGAGGCGTTCACTAGGGGGCGTTCACTAGAGGCGTTCACTAGGGGCGTTCACTAGAGGCGTTCACTAGAGGCGTTCACTAGGGGGGCGTTCACTAGGGGGCGTTCACTAGAGGCGTTCACTAGAGGCGTTCACTAGAGGCGTTCACTAGGGGGGCGTTCACTAGAGGCGTTCACCAGGGGCGTTCACTAGAGGCATTCACTAGAGGCGTTCACTAGAGGCGTTCACTAGGGGGGCGTTCACTAGAGGCGTTCACTAGGGGGGCGTTCACTAGAGGCGTTCACTAGAGGCGTTCACTAGGGGCGTTTACTAGAGGCGTTCACTAGGGGGCGTTCACTAGAGGCGTTCACTAGGGGCGTTCACTAGAGGCGTTCACTAGAGGCGTTCACTAGGGGGGGCGTTCACTAGAGGCGTTCACTAGAGGCGTTCACTAGAGGCGTTCACTAGAGGCGTTCACTAGAGGCGTTCACTAGGGGGGGCGTTCACTAGGGGCGTTCACTAGAGGCGTTCACTAGGGGGGGCGTTCACTAGAGGCGTTCACTAGGGGCGTTCACTAGAGGTGTTCACTAGAGGCGTTCACTAGAGGCGTTCACTAGGGGGGGCGTTCACTAGGGGCGTTCACTAGAGGCGTTCACTAGAGGCGTTCACTAGGGGGCGTTCACTAGGGGCGTTCACTAGAGGCGTTCACTAGGGGGCGTTCACTAGAGACGTTCACCAGAGGCGTTCACTAGGGGCGTTCACTAGAGGCGTTCACTAGAGGCGTTCACTAGAGGCGTTCACTAGGGGCGTTCACTAGAGGCGTTCACTAGAGGCGTTCACTAGGGGGCGTTCACTATAGGCGTTCACTAGAGGCATTCACTAGAGGCGTTCACTAGAGGCGTTCACTAGAGGGCGTTCACTAGAGGCGTTCACTAGAGGCGTTCACTAGAGGCGTTCACTAGGGGGGCGTTCACTAGAGGCGTTCACCAGGGGCGTTCACTAGAGGCGTTCACTAGAGACGTTCACAAGGGGGGCGTTCACTAGAGGCGTTCACCAGGGGCGTTCACTAGAGGCGTTCACTAGAGACGTTCACAAGAGGCGTTCACTAGGGGCGTTCACTAGGGGCGTTCACTAGAGGCGTTCACTAGGAGGCGTTCACTAGGGGGCGTTCACTAGGGGGGCGTTCACTAGGGGGGCGTTCACTAGGAGGCGTTCACTAGGGGGGCGTTCACTAGGAGGGCGTTCACTAGAGGCGTTCACTAGAGGCGTTCACTAGAGGCGTTCACTAGGAGGCGTTCACTAGAGACGTTCACAAGAGGCGTTCACTAGGGGCGTTCACTAGGGGCGTTCACTAGAGGCGTTCACTAGGAGGCGTTCACTAGGGGGCGTTCACTAGGGGGGCGTTCACTAGAGGCGTTCACTAGAGGCGTTCACTAGAGGCGTTCACTAGGAGGCGTTCACTAGGGGGGCGTTCACTAGAGGCGTTCACTAGAGGCGTTCACTAGAGACGTTCACTAGAGGCGTTCACTAGGAGGCGTTCACTAGGGGGCGTTCACTAGAGGCGTTCACTAGGGGGCGTTCACTAGAGGCGTTCACTAGGGGCGTTCACTAGAGGGGTTCACTAGGGGCGTTCACTAGGGGCGTTCACTAGAGGCGTTCACTAGGGGGCGTTCACTAGGGGGCGTTCACTAGGGGGCGTTCACTAGAGGCGTTCACTAGAGGCGTTCACTAGGGGCGTTCACTAGGGGGGCGTTGACTAGGGGGCGTTCACTAGAGACGTTCACTAGAGGCGTTCACTAGAGGCGTTCACTAGAGGCGTTCACTAGAGGCGTTCACTAGGGGCGTTCACTAGAGGCGTTCACTAGGGGGGCGTTCACTAGGGGGCGTTCACTAGAGACGTTCACTAGAGGCGTTCACTAGAGGCGTTCACTAGGGGCGTTCACTAGAGGCGTTCACTAGAGGCGTTCACTAGAGGCGTTCACTAGGGGGCGTTCACTAGGGGGCGTTCACTAGAGGCGTTCACTAGAGGCGTTCACTAGGGGCGTTCACTAGGGGGGCGTTGACTAGGGGGCGTTCACTAGAGACGTTCACTAGAGGCGTTCACTAGAGGCGTTCACTAGAGGCGTTCACTAGGGGCGTTCACTAGGGGCGTTCACTAGAGGTGTTCACTAGGAGGCGTTCACTAGGGGGCGTTCACTAGAGGCGTTCACTAGAGGCGTTCACTAGAGGCGTTCACTAGAGGCGTTCACTAGGAGGCGTTCACTAGGGGGCGTTCACTAGAGGCGTTCACTAGAGGCGTTCACTAGGGGGCGTTCACTAGAGGCGTTCACTAGAGGCGTTCACTAGAGGCGTTCACTAGAGGCGTTCACCAGGGGGGCGTTCACTAGGGGGCGTTCACTAGAGGCGTTCACTAGAGGCGTTCACTAGAGGCGTTCACTAGAGGCGTTCACTAGAGGCGTTCACTAGGGGCGTTGACTAGGGGGCGTTCACTAGAGACGTTCACTAGAGGCGTTCACTAGAGGCGTTCACTAGGGGCGTTCACTAGAGGCGTTCACTAGGGGGGCGTTCACTAGAGACGTTCACTAGAGGCGTTCACTAGAGGCGTTCACTAGGGGCGTTCACTAGGGGGGCGTTCTCTAGAGGCGTTCACTAGAGGCGTTCACTAGAGGCGTTCACTAGAGGCGTTCACTAGGGGGGGCGTTCACTAGGGGCGTTCACTAGAGGCGTTCACTAGGGGGGGCGTTCACTAGAGGCGTTCACTAGGGGCGTTCACTAGAGGTGTTCACTAGAGGCGTTCACTAGAGGCGTTCACTAGGGGGGGCGTTCACTAGGGGCGTTCACTAGAGGCGTTCACTAGAGGCGTTCACTAGGGGGCGTTCACTAGGGGCGTTCACTAGAGGCGTTCACTAGGGGGCGTTCACTAGAGACGTTCACCAGAGGCGTTCACTAGGGGCGTTCACTAGAGGCGTTCACTAGAGGCGTTCACTAGAGGCGTTCACTAGGGGCGTTCACTAGAGGCGTTCACTAGAGGCGTTCACTAGGGGGCGTTCACTATAGGCGTTCACTAGAGGCATTCACTAGAGGCGTTCACTAGAGGCGTTCACTAGAGGGCGTTCACTAGAGGCGTTCACTAGAGGCGTTCACTAGAGGCGTTCACTAGGGGGGCGTTCACTAGAGGCGTTCACCAGGGGCGTTCACTAGAGGCGTTCACTAGAGACGTTCACAAGGGGGGCGTTCACTAGAGGCGTTCACCAGGGGCGTTCACTAGAGGCGTTCACTAGAGACGTTCACAAGAGGCGTTCACTAGGGGCGTTCACTAGGGGCGTTCACTAGAGGCGTTCACTAGGAGGCGTTCACTAGGGGGCGTTCACTAGGGGGGCGTTCACTAGGGGGGCGTTCACTAGGAGGCGTTCACTAGGGGGGCGTTCACTAGGAGGGCGTTCACTAGAGGCGTTCACTAGAGGCGTTCACTAGAGGCGTTCACTAGGAGGCGTTCACTAGAGACGTTCACAAGAGGCGTTCACTAGGGGCGTTCACTAGGGGCGTTCACTAGAGGCGTTCACTAGGAGGCGTTCACTAGGGGGCGTTCACTAGGGGGGCGTTCACTAGGGGGGCGTTCACTAGGAGGCGTTCACTAGGGGGGCGTTCACTAGGGGGGCGTTCACTAGAGGCGTTCACTAGAGGCGTTCACTAGAGGCGTTCACTAGGAGGCGTTCACTAGGGGGGCGTTCACTAGAGGCGTTCACTAGAGGCGTTCACTAGAGACGTTCACTAGAGGCGTTCACTAGGAGGCGTTCACTAGGGGGCGTTCACTAGAGGCGTTCACTAGAGGCGTTCACTAGAGACGTTCACTAGAGGCGTTCACTAGAGGGGTTCACTAGGGGCGTTCACTAGGGGCGTTCACTAGAGGCGTTCACTAGAGGCGTTCACTAGGGGGGCGTTCACTAGAGGCGTTCACTAGAGGGGTTCACTAGGGGCGTTCACTAGGGGCGTTCACTAGAGGCGTTCACTAGGGGGCGTTCACTAGGGGGCGTTCACTAGAGGCGTTCACTAGAGGCGTTCACTAGGGGCGTTCACTAGGGGGGCGTTGACTAGGGGGCGTTCACTAGAGACGTTCACTAGAGGCGTTCACTAGAGGCGTTCACTAGAGGCGTTCACTAGAGGCGTTCACTAGGGGCGTTCACTAGAGGCGTTCACTAGGGGGGCGTTCACTAGGGGGCGTTCACTAGAGACGTTCACTAGAGGCGTTCACTAGAGGCGTTCACTAGAGGCGTTCACTAGGGGGGCGTTCACTAGGGGGCGTTCACTAGAGACGTTCACTAGAGGCGTTCACTAGGGGCGTTCACTAGAGGCGTTCACTAGAGGCGTTCACTAGAGGTGTTCACTAGGGGGGCGTTCACTAGGGGGGCGTTCACTAGAGGCGTTCACTAGGGGCGTTCACTAGGGGCGTTCACTAGAGGCGTTCACTAGGGGGCGTTCACTAGGGGGCGTTCACTAGAGGCGTTCACTAGGGGCGTTCACTAGGGGGGCGTTGACTAGGGGGCGTTCACTAGAGACGTTCACTAGAGGCGTTCACTAGAGGCGTTCACTAGAGGCGTTCACTAGAGGCGTTCACTAGAGGCGTTCACTAGAGGCGTTCACTAGGGGCGTTCACTAGAGGCGTTCACTAGGGGGGCGTTCACTAGGGTGCGTTCACTAGAGACGTTCACTAGAGGCGTTCACTAGAGGCGTTCACTAGAGGCGTTCACTAGGGGGGCGTTCACTAGAGGCGTTCACCAGGGGCGTTCACTAGAGGCGTTCACTAGAGGCGTTCACTAGGGGGCGTTCACTAGGGGGCGTTCACTAGAGGCGTTCACTAGAGGCGTTCACTAGGGGCGTTCACTAGGGGGGCGTTGACTAGGGGGCGTTCACTAGAGGCGTTCACTAGAGGCGTTCACTAGGGGCGTTCACTAGGGGGGCGTTGACTAGGGGGCGTTCACTAGAGGCGTTCACTAGAGGCGTTCACTAGGGGCGTTCACTAGGGGGGCGTTCACTAGAGACGTTCACTAGAGACGTTCACTAGAGGCGTTCACTAGGGGCGTTCACTAGAGGCGTTCACTAGGGGCGTTCACTAGAGGCGTTCACTAGAGGCGTTCACTAGAGGCGTTCACTAGGGGGCGTTCACTAGGGGGCGTTCACTAGAGGCGTTCACTAGAGGCGTTCACTAGGGGCGTTCACTAGGGGGGCGTTGACTAGGGGGCGTTCACTAGAGGCGTTCACTAGAGGCGTTCACTAGGGGGCGTTCACTAGAGGCGTTCACTAGAGGCATTCACTAGAGGCGTTCACTAGAGGCGTTCACTAGGGGGCGTTCACTAGAGGCGTTCACTAGAGGCGTTCACTAGAGGCGTTCACTAGGGGGGCGTTCACTAGAGGCGTTCACCAGGGGCGTTCACTAGAGGCATTCACTAGAGGCGTTCACTAGAGGCGTTCACTAGGGGGGCGTTCACTAGAGGCGTTCACTAGGGGGGCGTTCACTAGAGGCGTTCACTAGAGGCGTTCACTAGGGGCGTTTACTAGAGGCGTTCACTAGGGGGCGTTCACTAGAGGCGTTCACTAGGGGCGTTCACTAGAGGCGTTCACTAGAGGCGTTCACTAGGGGGGGCGTTCACTAGAGGCGTTCACTAGAGGCGTTCACTAGAGGCGTTCACTAGAGGCGTTCACTAGAGGCGTTCACTAGAGGCGTTCACTAGGGGGGGCGTTCACTAGGGGCGTTCACTAGAGGCGTTCACTAGGGGGGGCGTTCACTAGAGGCGTTCACTAGGGGCGTTCACTAGAGGTGTTCACTAGAGGCGTTCACTAGAGGCGTTCACTAGGGGGGGCGTTCACTAGGGGCGTTCACTAGAGGCGTTCACTAGAGGCGTTCACTAGGGGGCGTTCACTAGGGGCGTTCACTAGAGGCGTTCACTAGGGGGCGTTCACTAGAGACGTTCACCAGAGGCGTTCACTAGGGGCGTTCACTAGAGGCGTTCACTAGAGGCGTTCACTAGAGGCGTTCACTAGGGGCGTTCACTAGAGGCGTTCACTAGAGGCGTTCACTAGGGGGCGTTCACTATAGGCGTTCACTAGAGGCATTCACTAGAGGCGTTCACTAGAGGCGTTCACTAGAGGGCGTTCACTAGAGGCGTTCACTAGAGGCGTTCACTAGAGGCGTTCACTAGGGGGGCGTTCACTAGAGGCGTTCACCAGGGGCGTTCACTAGAGGCGTTCACTAGAGACGTTCACAAGGGGGGCGTTCACTAGAGGCGTTCACCAGGGGCGTTCACTAGAGGCGTTCACTAGAGACGTTCACAAGAGGCGTTCACTAGGGGCGTTCACTAGGGGCGTTCACTAGAGGCGTTCACTAGGAGGCGTTCACTAGGGGGCGTTCACTAGGGGGGCGTTCACTAGGGGGGCGTTCACTAGGAGGCGTTCACTAGGGGGGCGTTCACTAGGAGGGCGTTCACTAGAGGCGTTCACTAGAGGCGTTCACTAGAGGCGTTCACTAGGAGGCGTTCACTAGAGACGTTCACAAGAGGCGTTCACTAGGGGCGTTCACTAGGGGCGTTCACTAGAGGCGTTCACTAGGAGGCGTTCACTAGGGGGCGTTCACTAGGGGGGCGTTCACTAGAGGCGTTCACTAGAGGCGTTCACTAGAGGCGTTCACTAGGAGGCGTTCACTAGGGGGGCGTTCACTAGAGGCGTTCACTAGAGGCGTTCACTAGAGACGTTCACTAGAGGCGTTCACTAGGAGGCGTTCACTAGGGGGCGTTCACTAGAGGCGTTCACTAGGGGGCGTTCACTAGAGGCGTTCACTAGGGGCGTTCACTAGAGGGGTTCACTAGGGGCGTTCACTAGGGGCGTTCACTAGAGGCGTTCACTAGGGGGCGTTCACTAGGGGGCGTTCACTAGGGGGCGTTCACTAGAGGCGTTCACTAGAGGCGTTCACTAGGGGCGTTCACTAGGGGGGCGTTGACTAGGGGGCGTTCACTAGAGACGTTCACTAGAGGCGTTCACTAGAGGCGTTCACTAGAGGCGTTCACTAGAGGCGTTCACTAGGGGCGTTCACTAGAGGCGTTCACTAGGGGGGCGTTCACTAGGGGGCGTTCACTAGAGACGTTCACTAGAGGCGTTCACTAGAGGCGTTCACTAGGGGCGTTCACTAGAGGCGTTCACTAGAGGCGTTCACTAGAGGCGTTCACTAGGGGGCGTTCACTAGGGGGCGTTCACTAGAGGCGTTCACTAGAGGCGTTCACTAGGGGCGTTCACTAGGGGGGCGTTGACTAGGGGGCGTTCACTAGAGACGTTCACTAGAGGCGTTCACTAGAGGCGTTCACTAGAGGCGTTCACTAGGGGCGTTCACTAGGGGCGTTCACTAGAGGTGTTCACTAGGAGGCGTTCACTAGGGGGCGTTCACTAGAGGCGTTCACTAGAGGCGTTCACTAGAGGCGTTCACTAGAGGCGTTCACTAGGAGGCGTTCACTAGGGGGCGTTCACTAGAGGCGTTCACTAGAGGCGTTCACTAGGGGGCGTTCACTAGAGGCGTTCACTAGAGGCGTTCACTAGAGGCGTTCACTAGAGGCGTTCACCAGGGGGGCGTTCACTAGAGGCGTTCACTAGAGGCGTTCACTAGAGGCGTTCACTAGAGGCGTTCACTAGAGGCGTTCACTAGAGGCGTTCACTAGAGACGTTCACTAGAGGCGTTCACTAGAGGCGTTCACTAGGGGCGTTCACTAGAGGCGTTCACTAGGGGGGCGTTCACTAGAGACGTTCACTAGAGGCGTTCACTAGAGGCGTTCACTAGGGGCGTTCACTAGGGGGGCGTTCTCTAGAGGCGTTCACTAGAGGCGTTCACTAGAGGCGTTCACTAGAGGCGTTCACTAGGGGGGGCGTTCACTAGGGGCGTTCACTAGAGGCGTTCACTAGGGGGGGCGTTCACTAGAGGCGTTCACTAGGGGCGTTCACTAGAGGTGTTCACTAGAGGCGTTCACTAGAGGCGTTCACTAGGGGGGGCGTTCACTAGGGGCGTTCACTAGAGGCGTTCACTAGAGGCGTTCACTAGGGGGCGTTCACTAGGGGCGTTCACTAGAGGCGTTCACTAGGGGGCGTTCACTAGAGACGTTCACCAGAGGCGTTCACTAGGGGCGTTCACTAGAGGCGTTCACTAGAGGCGTTCACTAGAGGCGTTCACTAGGGGCGTTCACTAGAGGCGTTCACTAGAGGCGTTCACTAGGGGGCGTTCACTATAGGCGTTCACTAGAGGCATTCACTAGAGGCGTTCACTAGAGGCGTTCACTAGAGGGCGTTCACTAGAGGCGTTCACTAGAGGCGTTCACTAGAGGCGTTCACTAGGGGGGCGTTCACTAGAGGCGTTCACCAGGGGCGTTCACTAGAGGCGTTCACTAGAGACGTTCACAAGGGGGGCGTTCACTAGAGGCGTTCACTAGAGGCGTTCACTAGAGACGTTCACAAGGGGGGCGTTCACTAGAGGCGTTCACCAGGGGCGTTCACTAGAGGCGTTCACTAGAGACGTTCACAAGAGGCGTTCACTAGGGGCGTTCACTAGGGGCGTTCACTAGAGGCGTTCACTAGGAGGCGTTCACTAGGGGGCGTTCACTAGGGGGGCGTTCACTAGGGGGGCGTTCACTAGGAGGCGTTCACTAGGGGGGCGTTCACTAGGAGGGCGTTCACTAGAGGCGTTCACTAGAGGCGTTCACTAGAGGCGTTCACTAGGAGGCGTTCACTAGAGACGTTCACAAGAGGCGTTCACTAGGGGCGTTCACTAGGGGCGTTCACTAGAGGCGTTCACTAGGAGGCGTTCACTAGGGGGCGTTCACTAGGGGGGCGTTCACTAGGGGGGCGTTCACTAGGAGGCGTTCACTAGGGGGGCGTTCACTAGGGGGGCGTTCACTAGAGGCGTTCACTAGAGGCGTTCACTAGAGGCGTTCACTAGGAGGCGTTCACTAGGGGGGCGTTCACTAGAGGCGTTCACTAGAGGCGTTCACTAGAGACGTTCACTAGAGGCGTTCACTAGGAGGCGTTCACTAGGGGGCGTTCACTAGAGGCGTTCACTAGAGGCGTTCACTAGAGACGTTCACTAGAGGCGTTCACTAGAGGGGTTCACTAGGGGCGTTCACTAGGGGCGTTCACTAGAGGCGTTCACTAGAGGCGTTCACTAGGGGGGCGTTCACTAGAGGGGTTCACTAGGGGCGTTCACTAGGGGCGTTCACTAGAGGCGTTCACTAGGGGGCGTTCACTAGGGGGCGTTCACTAGAGGCGTTCACTAGAGGCGTTCACTAGGGGCGTTCACTAGGGGGGCGTTGACTAGGGGGCGTTCACTAGAGACGTTCACTAGAGGCGTTCACTAGAGGCGTTCACTAGAGGCGTTCACTAGAGGCGTTCACTAGGGGCGTTCACTAGAGGCGTTCACTAGGGGGGCGTTCACTAGGGGGCGTTCACTAGAGACGTTCACTAGAGGCGTTCACTAGAGGCGTTCACTAGAGGCGTTCACTAGGGGGGCGTTCACTAGGGGGCGTTCACTAGAGACGTTCACTAGAGGCGTTCACTAGGGGCGTTCACTAGAGGCGTTCACTAGAGGCGTTCACTAGGGGCGTTCACTAGAGGCGTTCACTAGAGGCGTTCACTAGAGGCGTTCACTAGAGGCGTTCACTAGGGGGCGTTCACTAGAGGCGTTCACTAGAGGCGTTCACTAGAGGCGTTCACTAGGGGGGCGTTCACTAGGGGCGTTCACTAGAGGCGTTCACTAGAGGCGTTCACTAGAGGCGTTCACTAGAGGCGTTCACTAGGGGCGTTCACTAGGGGCGTTCACTAGAGGTGTTCACTAGGAGGCGTTCACTAGGGGGCGTTCACTAGAGGCGTTCACTAGAGGCGTTCACTAGAGGCGTTCACTAGAGGCGTTCACTAGGAGGCGTTCACTAGGGGGCGTTCACTAGAGGCGTTCACTAGAGGCGTTCACTAGGGGGCGTTCACTAGAGGCGTTCACTAGAGGCGTTCACTAGAGGCGTTCACCAGGGGGGCGTTCACTAGAGACGTTCACTAGAGGCGTTCACTAGAGGCGTTCACTAGAGGCGTTCACTAGAGGCGTTCACTAGGGGGGCGTTCACTAGAGACGTTCACTAGAGGCGTTCACTAGAGGCGTTCACTAGGGGCGTTCACTAGGGGGGCGTTCACTAGAGGCGTTCACTAGAGGCGTTCACTAGAGGCGTTCACTAGAGGCGTTCACTAGAGGCGTTCACTAGGGGGGCGTTCACTAGAGGCGTTCACTTGAGGCATTCACTAGAGGCGTTCACTAGGGGGGCGTTCACCAGTGGCGGGCTGGTCTTTACTGCAGACTAAAGTGTACTGTGCCTCAGTACCTTGGTGGCTGGTTCTAGCTATGATGGTGTTTTTCCACTGCGCTTTCTACCTCATGGCAGGCCAAAGGTTTGTCACAACTAGCCTAGCTTCACATTTAAACCAATGTCATGCCAGATAGTTGTAAAGCTTGTTCTGTCAGTTTTGAACGATCCAGTCAATATCCGTAATAAAATAAAACATTCAACAAACATGCCACCATCAGTAATATGGTCTCTGAAGGTCATTCTGCTTTAAAAATAGAAAGCAAAATGTCATGCTTGACACTACTTTTGTGAATTTGCTGCCACCTAAAGGTAAAATAAATATCTAAACTATATAATTTTTTTAAATGCTCAGGTGTAATGTAATGTAAAACATATCCTTGCTCACATCAGTCCAAACTGAGAAATAAATTAAGCACTGCAGTACTCATGTTTATCTTTTGTACAGGAAAATGGAAACCAAATGACTATCCGTTTGTGGACAACGTGAGGGCCCTCTACCTGACCCTGGAGAAGCTGATCCAGCCGGAGGACACCCAGGTGAACGGGATCGTCATCCTGGCGGACTACACCGGGGTGGGCATGTCTCAGGCCTCCAACCCTGGCCCCTTCCTTGCCAAAAAAGTTGTGAGCATTCTCCAGGTAAGGAACGTCCTTTCTGACGTTCACATAGTTTAATATTCCATATAATATGGAAGTAAACACACATAGTGTGTCATTAAATAACCCTTAACCCTACGAAGCTCTGTGTTTTCATCCAATATTCATATTTCATACTTCAGGAGGACTATTGTATTTTTTAATAAATCCCATTTTCTTGTCTAATTATAAGGATGGATTCCCCATCAGAATCAAGGCTGTTAATATAATTAATGAGCCAAGGATTTTCAAGGGAATCTTTGCGATAATTAAGCCCTTTCTGAAGGAGAAGATGGCTGAGAGGGTGAGTTATTAATTATGTTTTATTCTTGACTGTGAAAACATTTTGTGTCCCAACATTAGTTATAGCTAGGGCTCGACCAATACTAGCCAATAATATCTGCCGATATTTGGGTTCCCGAGTTCAATCAGTACCGGTGGATATTCCACAGATTAAGGGCAACCTAATAACCAGCCTAGAGCTTCTGCTAGCTGAGATCCCTTCAACACGGCAGCGGATAAGGATTCTGTCTCGGTTCTTTCCACCCCATCTTTGTCTGTGGACTGTTGGGGTCTGACCTAGCTCGATCTATAATAAAGTGTAAGCCTTTCTCTACTCACCCCAAGGTTGGTAGAAAAATGACTCTATGTGTCCTCCTCACGTCAGGAAACTTCGCTACAGCTTCTCAAAATCCATGGATCTGAAGTATCCGATTAACGTTAAAAGCTTGTAAAATCATGGCGACAAATCTGTAATCTTGTGTGGGATAGATTAAAGACTGGAGTTAGTGCAAAAGGCAGCACGACACAGGATCTCCTGAGGGCCTGGTCCTGGGCTGAGTTATCTCCTCAGAGCCTGGTCCTGGGCTGAGTTATCTCCTGAGTGTTGGTGAGTTATCTCCTGAGAGTGGGATGAGTTATCTCCTGAGTGGGATGAGTTATCTCCTGAGAGTGGGATGAGTTATCTCCTGAGTGTTGGTGAGTTATCTCCTGAGTGTTGGTGAGTTATCTCCTGAGTGTGGGATGAGTTATCTCCTGAGTGTTGGTGAGTTATCTCCTGAGTGTGGGATGAGTTATCTCCTGAGTGTTGGTGAGTTATCTCCTGAGTGTTGGTGAGTTATCTCCTGAGTGTTGGTGAGTTATCTCCTGAGTGTTGGTGAGTTATCTCCTGAGTGTTGGTGAGTTATCTCCTGAGTGTTGGTGAGTTATCTCCTGAGTGTGGGATGAGTTATCTCCTGAGTGTTGGTGAGTTATCTCCTGAGTGTGGGATGAGTTATCTCCTGAGTGTTGGTGAGTTATCTCCTGAGTGTTGGTGAGTTATCTCCTGAGTGTTGGTGAGTTATCTCCTGAGTGTTGGTGAGTTATCTCCTGAGTGTGGGATGAGTTATCTCCTGATCCTGGGCTGCTGAGTGGACAGACTGCCGCTGAGTTGTTTGATGATATTTTTGTTGTTGTGATTTATTTGAGTTTATGTTTTATATATATATATATCAGTTGATTGTTATTTGTTCAAACTGATTTATGTGAGTGAACCAGAATTTTTTTATTTGTTAATGCAGGGATTTCGTTTTAATTTTCATGTAAATTTTCATTCTTGTGTTCAATAAACCATTTTTATTAAAGCTTGGTTTTCCTTTTCTGCTTGAAGCTATATATAGGCTATTTATCATACAAATACTGTACATAAGTTAATCGGCAGATAATATTGGGTTCCAGAATTCTTTGCATCCTCAAATCTGTATTGTTGGCCAAAAAGTGATACCGATAGTTATAGCTGTATGTTTTAGTTTAATATATATACATATATATATATTCTTTTTTTTATTATTATTTATTTATTTCAGGGACTTATAACATTGATCATAGTTATCTCTAGATTTGAGGAAATATTGAAAGAAAAGTAATGCTTTCTATGTTGATCCAAACATTGGCTCTTATACTAAATACTTTGAACCAAAGGGAAAGAGCTTGCTAGAAATGTTGCGTGAATGGTTGGTTGCGTTGTGTGACCTGATGTGTTGACAGTCGTTAGCCCCCCAACTACAGCCTATTGACTTAAGAATAAAGATGGACAAGATGAAGGCAGTGACTATTATGGCCGTATTTGTCAGACTTTGACTCGTGTGATGGTAGCCAAACTCCTGTACACCTTTACAACGGCACGCAATGATTCAAACTCTGATTTTTAGTACTGTAGAAGTCTTGGATTCACCTACCCCAGGCTTTCATTTGTGGATCTGACAGAGAAACTGGCCCTAGCTTCAATGGCCCAACACTGTACCTCCTGTCCCTGCAGTACGTGCTCCACGGCTCGGACGTGCGCTCGCTGCACAGGAGCATCCCGCCCTCGGTCCTCCCCGGGCAGTACGGCGGCAGCGCGGCCCATCTGGACATGTCTGCGTGGTCGCGGATGCTGCTGGACTGTGAGGAGGAGTTCATTGTGGAGTTCTGCCAACCAGATCCACTAGAGGGCGTGGTGCTGCCAGAAGACGTGCCCCTGGAGGGGGAGGCGGGCGGGCCGGAGGAGGACTCCTTCAGGGCGCTGCGCTCCCAGCTGTACTACTGTTACTGACTCCTACTGTCACTGACGCCCCAGTACTGTCCGCTGTACTCCTGTTACTGTCTCCAGTTACTCCCGGTTATCACTGAGAGCTTGGTTTGGTGATGTTTTACAGAGTTTTATCGGGCAAGTTGCCAAACATTTAGGCCTACAACACTTCTTCTTTTACTCAGCGTTCAACATTATAGTAGGCCTATGTGAGCCAAAGGGGAGGGGGTCTTTACTGCGTTCCACCAGTGTTTAAGGCAGCTCTGGGTCTGCCCACAGCCCTCCGTCTGGTCCTATCAACCACCGCTGCTGTCCTGTGCAGTCTGATCCATGCTAGTGAGGAAAAGTAACTGGAGAAACTGTTTGGAAAGGTTTTCATACCCTGTGTCCAGTAGACCAATAGTAGCATGTGTAGACTCCAAGTTAAGCCTAACTGCATTGTGATATTTAACAATTGTTAATATATACCAATTGTTAAATACCCCCTCCCCCCCAACCAGGAGGGGAGGGGGGCATCAAACATAGCCCAGGAGGGGGAAGGGTAGGCCTACAGGGAGTTGTTGGAAATTGTACCAAAGCAATTATTATAATATTTATGTGCATTCTCATGTCAATCAATGCAAAGTTTGAACTGTTAATATGGGGGTATCTATTGATACAGATGTTGAAAATTGTTCCCATTATTTCTGTACCGTATGTTTGTCTTTGTGTAGCTTAATGCAATCTGTTATGTATTCTACGTGAGAATATTCATAGAAAGTCCTGCCTTATGATTTAGTTTGATTTCAATACACTGAACCATTTGCCTGTACAGTCTTCACCTCCAGGCCAGATCCCATCAGTGTACTAAAGCTTCATGGGTCATTGCTGAAACACTCTTTTTTTGCCAATATTATGGAGCATGTAGACTGTCAAATGGTCAAATTTATTTTATAATGTATGTGTTGCCAAGTAAGGGATTTCTGTTCTAGTTTACATTTATTTGGTTTTTTTAAGCTTGATGGTCATTCCACTCTGATTAGTCAAGGAAATAAACAAGATTTAAAAAAGACTACCTCTGGTGCTTTTAATTATGGTAGATGGGAACATTATATTATTCTACACTTTATGCCCTTTCAGTTATCTTGTCATAATCGTATTACTGAATATTTGTTACTTACCAATTTATATCCCCAATCTACCCACAATAAAAGGGTAGTAATGCTAAATGTAAATGGTTAATTTGTATTTGTGTCACAGTCTGGGACCTCAGAGTAGGAGAGACAATGCGATACAGAACTCAAGAGGCGTGCTCTGATTGGCTTGGAAACTCCAAAGGCGTGCTCTGATTGGCTGGGAGACGGCGAACTCCATTTTGGAAACAGCTGTTTGAAGACGTCACCTCTGCTGTGCTCGGCGGGGAGCCTCCAGCGGGCTGAAGACCTCCTGGTGGAGCTGACGTCCTCCTGGTGGAGCAGCCTCTCGTCTTGCTAGCGGGGGATCTGGAAAACAAACGGGCCATTGATGTCATTTGGACATTGTAACAAGTGGATAACAAGATCCGTCCGAATTAAGGTAAGTGTCCGTCTTTTGTTACATACTGATGGAGGACAAGACACAAGCTGTGTTGGTTCAGGTTGAAGGCTACAACACGCAGTCTCTGGGACCGGGTCCGTCCCCGGTCCTGTCTCCGGGTCTGGGTCTGTCTCCCGGTCCGTCTCCCGGTCCGTCTCCCGGTCCGTCTCCGGGCCTGTCTCTGGGTCAGTCTCAGTGACCGTCTCCGGGACAGTCTCCGTCACCAGGTCCGTCTCTGGGTCCGCTCCGGGTCTGTCTTCACTCTCCGGGTCTGTCTTCACTCTCCGGGTCTGTCTTCACTCTCCGGGTCTGTCTCCGGGACCTCCGTAGTCACGACTCGGTCATCCCACATTAGAGGGAAACACAAGGGCATTAAAACGATGCGCTGCATTTAATACAAGATCACAATGATGAGTGAAATATAAGGTAACGTTTGTTTGCGTCTCCACGCCGTCGTGATCTAGAAGACATGGTGGTAATTTCCCACGCCATGGTAATTTCATACAGGCTCCTCTTGGATGTTTTGATGCATTCATCATCGTTCTTGTGGACGGGGCTCTCTGATAGGCACGCATCTCTCCCACCACTGTCAAATATTAGTGGGGTGTATATGGGCCAACGATTGTCTGCACCCCTTTGTGTGAGGTTGTCGTCTTGCTTCCTGTACCCCTTATGTTTTGGTCTGTTGATTTTAGCACACAAGCCCATCTCAAGTAGTAGACAGACAGACAGACAGACAGACGAAACCGTTCTAAGTCTTTCTCACACAAAAGATATGTTTTCTTCCCATCTTGAAACCAATCTATTAATTGCAATCCATGTATTCCTCCTGGTCGATACAGAAGAGCTATTGTTGTTTCGACCTTTCAGAAATAAAACTACTTTTGGCTGAGAAGCTTTTAATTAGAAGGAGCCTTGTGAGGACGATGTCTGAAATTTCTGCATGCTGGCAGAGCACCCTACTTTTAACAGTTAACAGATACTGGGCCCTCCCAGTATCCGTTTATGATACAATGCCATTTCCATGATACATTGTACTGATACAGTACTTTATAATGTTGACATGTATCTTGAGTTTGTCAGAAGAACAATGTGTCTACTAAACACATTGTATCATGGAACACGTTCTTGTTTCGCTCTGGGGTGGATGCTCCAACAAAAATACCTTCTGGTAAACTATTGGACTCAAGCAGACTTATTCATGCACTTTAGTCATGTAGGCAATGTTTATTCTCAGAGCCTACTCTACAATAGCCTGAGGCTCCTCTTTAAGGGCCACCATGACATTGATGGTATGATAATATTGTTAGTCTTCTTGTGGTAAGGGTGTAACCATTCCATGAAGCATTATCTTTAACTTCATAATATCATTGTTACCTCCTGCCGTGACTGTACCAACTACCACCCTGTACCACAGACACAGACAGACAGAGGCCGTAATATGCAGACCTATTATTTCCATCTGCTGATTGCGCTAAAGCTGAATCATTGTGTTCTACATCCATCACTCAGTCTGATGCTTCACTCAGATATGAACTGATGGCTGTTAGACTGCAAATACGAGGACATGTGGTCACAGTTCCTGGTAATCTGTGGTCGTACATTAACAAGAGTCTCACAGTGGCACCATTATTCTCCTCCTCCTCCTCTAGCTCCTCCACCAGATGAATCTGGTCATATGTGCTGCTGATGGGCAGCCCAGTGAACAGTGAGGTGATTATCCTGAACCCCTTATCGTTGCTCTAGATGCCGTGGCTGCATGAGGGCTCTGGTGTCACGGCGCTGTTGTCCCTTTGCTAAGCAGCTTTTTCCTCTGTGCTCAGCAGATGTTGATGTCATTTTTAGGATCATTACTTTAGTGTAAAACATTTTCCTATTGTGTTTGAGGATGTTTTCTCACTGATGGCGCACTTCATTGTTTTAATATAGGAGATGGAATTCTACCCAAATAATTGGTCATTCACTTTCCGTTGCACATCTCATCCAGATTTTGTCTTCTGTTCCAAGAGCCTGTCCTAAAAAGTCATTTTTTAACTTTTTTAATTTGTATATTTTTTTCTCTTATCCGGTGATGGGTTCCATCTTGAAGGACAATTCTGGTATTTTGAACATTGAGGCCCATTTCTGGTTTGTCTAGGATGAAATAGAGGTTGACACCGTTTGGTTAGTGGTGTTCCTTAATGTTCCAAATCAAGTATTGTAGCGAAATACAGTTTCTGTTGTGTTTTTATTTGGCCCATTGCAACGGAAATGAACACCACTAACCGCTCGGTGAGTTGCACATTCCTGAAAACAAATGTTTAGGGTTGTTTTAAGGACAGGTTTGTTAGCCGTAGCCAGCCATTCTGAAGCTGGTAGGGGCGATTCGAAATCAGCCAAATACCCGAGACAGGACCAATAGTAAACATTTCGCTGTCAACCACTCTATTCCATCCTAGACAAACCAGAAAGGGGCTCAATGTTCCAAATACCAGAATTGTCCTTTAAGTGTGGGTTGGATTTCCTTGTCCCACGAGGGCCTTCAGCCTCGCCCCATGACAACACCATGTTGTGTAGAAACAGCCCACCACGAGGCCTCAGCACCACTCTAAAGCCTGGGTCGGTCAGCTGTTGACTACTGAGATCCAGCGCCATTATTCTCTCCCTGCCACTCGCCTTTATGTGACGGGGATAGTGTTGCTCCACGTTGACTAACTGGGTGGGGTATTGTGTGAACACTCGCCCTCCCTCCCCCGCACACCCGCCGTCACGCCAGCAAATGACACCCACGTTCTCCTGACCGTGTGGGAGAAGAACGTGATGCAGCGTCTGAGGCGCTGGAGTTACTTCACACGCAGCCCTAATCGTAATGGAGAGGAAGGAAGTTGGCCAACTTGTGCGTGAGTGCGAGTGTGTTGGCTACACAGCGCTGAGTTAGCTCTATGAGAGCACACAGGCCTAGATACTCCTGCCGTCGCCTAGAGTAGGGGCTTGAGGGAATCAATGAACAAACTGGGGACTGGAATAGATATGGCTCTGTTTAGCTCGCATAACAAAGCGGGAGCATTCCTGCTCTCTTCTGTTTCTTGGCCTGTCCACTGTCCCCTTTTCTTCCGCCACCCCCCTCTCTCTCACTCTTTTCTTCCTCTCTCCCCCCTCCTCCTGCTCCCTCTTGTCCTCCTACTTTTTCAGCCCGGCCTCCATTGTGGAGTGAGCCTGGGAAATGATGGGGGCACATACAACACGGACAAACAAAGGGCCTGCTTCCTGCTGGGCCTGTTTGATGTGTGGGCAGCCAGCCTCTGGAGGAGCCCGGAGGGCTGCAGCTCTGAGACAGGAGTGTGCTTGGGTTTACCGTCTGGGAAGAAGCTATGGTGATGCATCATTTCCTGTGTGGGGGTGTCATTTATTTAGCAGCTCACAGGCCAGTGGACCTTGAGGCGTGGGAGAGGGCCTAGTTTGTGAGGAACGCTCTACTCTGGTTGACGAGGCGTGGCCGTGCCAACTTCCATCGAGACGTGGTGGTATCATGCGGCCTGCTAGTAGACATTGGTTGTGTGTGAGGTTCTCAAGTGGTGTGTTGTTGAGACATCATTGACTCGAATGCTTCCAGACAATGATGGTCCAAACAAGCCAATGCTATTTTGATGCCAACACATGATGCATTTCCCCTCCCGGACAGGTGGCTACGCGGCAGTGGTCATGTTTAGTAATGGCTCTGTCAGTCCAGGCACCTGCTCCTCCCCCGCCCTGTGTGTGGTGCACAGGCTCAGTGGCACACACCCGTCACCCCCAGCCAGTAATCATGGGGGGGGACAATGATTATGACAAGCGGATACAGTGAGGCCCCTATCCTGTGTCCTGGTGGCTAGCCTGAAAATCATCCTGAGTTTCTATTTAGTTTCACTTCCTAATTCAGCAGCTGGGTGAGTGGAGCAGCAGAGAACAGCACCCTGGTCATGTGGACTGTGTTTCGGTTCTGTATGGTGGGAAGACATGTATCTGTCTTGATGCATTAGCTTCACCAGGACATTGGGTGTTGATATGCTTAGTAAAGTAATTGGATCAGATAACCAAAGTCTAACAAATATAACAATTATTAATATCTATCAAACGCAATGTTCTTTTAAACATTTTTGGTTCATTATTTTAACAAGCATCGCAGCGCTTGAATAACAGCTATGATTGTGTTACCATTCTTAAAGTTGTATTTAAGATTCTTAATGAACTCTTCTGCTCGGTAGCTATCATTTCATGTGGCCATTTCGCCCTGGAAATGTCTGTCTACATAAAAGGGTTTAGTGACAGACGGGTCAGGTGGCAGCATGAGGGCTGGTTGCTCTCATGCTGGCCAGCTGCAGCCTAGCATACCAGAGCCTGAGGGGCCATATAAGGGGAGAGAGGGAGACGTTTGGTCATGTGCACTGAGGTGGAGTGGTGCAGGCCCTGTTCTGTTTGCTCTTGTGGTGGTGAATTATCGCCTGGATACTAGATGCTCTCATGGGCTTTCTTTCCTCGTGCTCATTCTCTCTGTTGGTTCTGATCTTAAATCTGCACAGCAGCCATTAGTCCAAACAGGTTAGGTGTAGCAGGTGGAGCCCTACTCGCTGTTCTCTCCAGTGAGGAGAGGGAGGAAGA
This sequence comes from Micromesistius poutassou, assembly GCF_964030765.1. Classification (NCBI taxonomy): domain Eukaryota; kingdom Metazoa; phylum Chordata; class Actinopteri; order Gadiformes; family Gadidae; genus Micromesistius; species Micromesistius poutassou. The sequence goes on from NC_140285.1 coordinate 18,211,078, forward strand.
TCCTCCTTCACATTGTTGTGAATATAAAAGGTCAGACCAAAACACACCTGAGTGACAGGGGCCGTCCTGCGAACCTCGACCCTACGTCATATCCCGCCCCCCTAAACCCCCGTTGATTGATTCTACATGTCTGAGCGACAATGTCATGATCTTAGGTCATGATCTTATATATGTATATGTGTGTGTGTGTGTGTTATCGGTTATTGTATTAGGGCTGGGTTCAAATAATCAATTTTCTGATTTAAAATCGATCTTCATTTGAATGTTCTGATATAGATTAATCTTTTAATATAGCCTTTTCCCGTGGATGCGTGAAGTCTCAGAAGACAGAGAAGAGCTGGACAAAAGCAAAGCCATATGTAGGCTGTGCAAAATGGAGGTGAAATATTGTGGAAATACCACAAATCTACAAAACCATTTAAAGAGACATCACCCAGATATGCAATCTGCAAAAACGCCCGATCCGAAAAAACAAACCCAACTGGAGCAGGCATTTGGGTTTAAGTTAGCATCCAATTCTCCACGTGCCCAGAAAATAACTGAGGCTGTCGCAACTTTCATATGCAAGGATATACGCCTGTACAGCGTTGTTGAAAATGATGGCTTCCGAAGCCTCATTAATATACTAGAATCACGCTACGTTTTACCGACACGCAAACATCTGAGTGAAGTGGCAATCCCAAACCTGTATGTTAAACACAGCGGCGCAACTTCACATAATCGGCATAGAGAGTCGCCCTCACTTGTGACAGCTGGACATCCAGAGCAATGGATTCCTACCTGACAATTACTTCTCACTATATCGACGATGACTGGACTCATGTCATGTTTTACAGACTAGGGCAATTGAAACTAGCCACACGGCGAGTAATCTCGCTGAACTGTTGTCTGCGGCGATAAAAGAGTGGGAGTTAACAAACAAAGACCCAGCCATCGTAACTGACAATGCTGCGAATATGGTCCGTGCTGTGGAATTGATGGAGCTGTTGCACATCGGCTGTTTCGCGCACACAGTAAATTTAGCCTCACAAGCAGCTCTCAAAGTTCCAGCTGTTGCGCGCTTGCTTGGCCGAGTGAGGCGCATTGCTTCATTTTTTCACCGTAGTACTACTGCAAGCCACAAGCTCAAAGAGAAGCAAAGGATACTGGATCTGCCTGTACATAAGCTGGTGGTTGATCTGTACATAAGCTGGTGGTTGATCTGCCTGTACATAAGCTGGTGGTTGATCTGTACATAAGCTGGTGGTTGATCTGTACATAAGCTGGTGGTTGATCTGCCTGTACATAAGCTGGTGGTTGATCTGTACATAAGCTGGTGGTTGATCTGTACATAAGCTGGTGGTTGATCTGTACATAAGCTGGTGGTTGATCTGTACATAAGCTGGTGGTTGATCTGTACATAAGCTGGTGGTTGATCTGTACATAAGCTGGTGGTTGATCTGTACATAAGCTGGTGGTTGATCTGTACATAAGCTGGTGAGTGACGTGGTGACCGGTGGAACAGTGCGCTGGAGATGCTGAAACGCTTCCTGGAGCAGCAACCAGCGATCTCGGCAGCTCTGCTGTCACCTGAAGTGCGCAGGAACGAAAGCGATCTGTGCACTCTGACAGAGGCTGACATAACGGTCGCAGAAGATGTGGTGAAAGCTCTTGAGGCAATGAAGGCAGCCACACTGGTAACGTCTGAAGAGAAGTCCCCAACTCTAGCCGCCATTGCGCACAGCTGCTGGAGGAGATGAGCAGTGTCCCCACGACTCCACAGTGATTAAGGACCTCAAGACTGCTGCATACAACAACTTGAATTCAAGGTATGCTTACTTTGTGTGTGTGTGTGTGTGTGTGTGTGTGTGTGTGTGTGTGTGTGTGTGTGTGTGTGTGTGTGTGTGTGTGTGTGTGTGTGTGTGTGTGTGTGTGTGTGTGTGTGTGTGTGTGTGTGTGTGTGTGTGTGTGTGTGTGTGGAGTTATAATGGCCAGAAAAATATACATTGAGCTTTGTTTATAAAATACAAAAGACAATGCAATGGGTTTCTAGCAAAGGCTAATTTGTAACCCCTGTGCTTGGTTATTTTACATTATAAAATATTAAAATACATGGTGTGTGTGTGTCTATGCATGCATGTGTGTGTAACTATGCATGCTACATGCATGTGTACATCCAATGCAGTGATATAAAAGTGATTTAAATATGTGAAATCTCTTTAAGATATGTGGCCCTGAAGGACAAGCTGTCCGTAGCGTCAGCATTAGATCCTCGCTTCAAGGCCCTGCCTTTCAGGTCTGATGAGGCCAGTGACGACACATCGTCTAGACTGATGACTGAAGCTGCTGACTTGGAGCAAGTGGAGGTGTCTAATGTTATAGAAGTATAAAGTATTAATATACATTCTAAATAGTCTTTTTCTTTGTTTTAGCATTATTAAACAATTTAATTCCCCAGTGAGTTCCCAATTGATTTTCCAAATAAGTTTATTCCTGAATATTTTCATCTTTCAACAGCAAGAGTCTGATGGTGATGGAGCTGAGGAAACTGTTCCTGTACAGCAGGAAGACAACTCCCTTGGTCCTGTTGAAGTGGAAGATGCCCCTACTCCACCAAAGAGGTCAAAGGACTCTTCTGCATTGATGGCTCTCCTTGGGCCAGCCTACACGCCAAAAGAAGCCACGGTACCACAGAAAACTCTGACTGAAAAGGCACAGGAAGAAGTGAACAGGTACAGGGAAGTAACACCTGTTCCCTGAAACCCACTGACCTGGTGGAGGGTGCATGCAGGGGAGTATCCCCTTTTGGCTCGCCAAGCAAAGCGCTATCTTTGTATCCCCAGGACCAGTGTCCCTTCTTAGAGAGTTCTCACCGCTGGCGATATTGTTACTGCACAAAGGAGCTGCCTCACTCCGCAACATGTAGATCAGCTCCTTTTCTTGCAGAAAAATCTTACAATCTCCAAAAAGTGAAAAAGCAGTCATGAAGGGGTTTTAGTTTCATGGACTTTACAGTTTACAATGTCCAGAGGTTTTACAAGACTGTTAACATGTAAAAAAAAAAAACTGATTTCTTGCACTATTTTCAAAGGTAATTCAGAGGCCTTTTCAATTTCTGATTGTTGGTTTACTTTAACTTATTAATTTATGGTTGTTTGTCTCTTTTGGTCATTTATCTTCTGATACACACTGTATTTACTGTAGTTGATTGCAGAAAAGTTTTGTGAGACAATCACAGCAAAGTGTATGTCAGCCTGACAGTCATGTTTAATAAAAAGTACATTAACGTTACTGCTTTGGGGTCAATTCTTAATGTAAACATTAATATTTTTAATAATGCACCAGGTTAGAGGGTTCCTTGTACAATTTACAGCATTAGTTCTATGAGAATCTATTTCATATCCAAGCAAAATTGGTATTGTAATATCCCTAACCGAATCAATATTGAATCGATTTGGAGATTAAATCGAATTCAGACCTTGTGAATCGGAATCGAATCGATTCGGGAAATCAGTGGCGATACCCAGCCCTAATCGGTATCGCTATCGGCTTTTAGAAGCTAAAAGTTATCGGTTATCAGTATCGGTTGAAAAAAAAACTTATCGTGCATCCCTAGTTTCCACCGAGCGGTGCGGTTTGTGCGGCTCGGTTTGCTTATATTGGCGTTTCCACTGCCAAAAGTTGGGCCAAGTCCCGAAATAAACGCGCTGAGCCTTCCTATTTTTCGACACTCCTCTGTTGGGTTACCAAGCCGTCTGAAAGGGTGGCGAAAACGTGGAGCTACACGCGCCGTTATTCTGAAATCACTTTAAAAAGATCCTGTTTGGTATGACCAGGTCACTGATATCTTTGCAACACAAACAGCGAGGAGGATTGACGTGATCTTTAAATCAATCTTAATTGGCTTACCACCATGACCAACATTCTGAAACATCCACATTTGCCTCAAACAATGTTAGGCTTACAGCCCATGTCAATAGTTGATGAAATGATGTTCTTGTTGTTCTTTTAATTGTTTGTTACTCTGACCATTCTGTTTGATATTGTGGAAAGGATGTTAGTGAATGATTCAGAGCATGATGAATTTTAAATGGCATCACCTTTGGTCTTGTCTTAATTTTTCTTAAAATAATTGTTGCTGAAAATAAACATAGCCAAATTACAACCAAAAGCTTCAATCATTGAGGGCAAAAATAGGCCCAATGATAGGCCCAGATTTTTTTATTTAGTTTTACAAATCAAGAGTAGGCCTGATTTGAGTAATTGGCTTTGCATCCTTTCCTTCTGCCCTTGTAGTCCAAGACATGCTGCCCACCAGCTTTCAAAGTACAACGCTGCCACTGGTGGATTTGTATACATTTTATGGCAACCAATGTGCGCAAGCACGCAGTCCTTCCTCCCTGACTTTAAAAACCACCAGCCGCCACTGCCACAGACCAATTTCATTTAGAGCAGGAAAATCTGCTGCTGCAAGGAAAAGTTGCAGTGTAGGTTTAAGCAAGCATCCTTGGGTGTTTAAGGGATTTATATGAATTACTTTTGAAATATGCACAGCATTGCACGGTCTTGCTGTGCGTGCAATACAATGTAAAGTTCTGTTTGTTTGCGAGCTGGTTTGCTAAAGAGGCTAATGTAGCTTACAATAACAATGACTAGCCAATGACATGACACAATCACAGTGCTACGAGACAGGAAATGATGTGCAGCGCAACTTGTGTACGAGGCATCTGGAACACACCAGAAGTTTTCCTCTTAGATCTCTTTTGTGTTATTCATTGGTTCTCTAGTTGCTGGCCCACAGGAGCTGATGCTAATAGCGTGCGTCAGGCTTCTCATCTCTCTGGGTGATGTGATGGGCCTTCTGGCGCAGGGGATCAGTTGGTTGCAGGATAATTAGGACGGCAATTAGATGGGAGTAGCATACAGCCAACTCTCTAACGCCCCCTCACGCAGCGAGAGGACGGGGAACAACATCAGTGTTGATGCACTGAGTAGGGGGCGTTGTCGGCACTGACTTTGCAGAGCCCAAAGGCGAGGTGCTGTATGGCTGGTGTCCAAGCTGCCCTGTAGACCTGACCTGACCCCGGGGCCCCTCCTGACCCCCGGGGCCCCTCCTGACCCCCGGGGCCCCTGCTGACCCCCGGGGCCCCTCCTGACCCCCGGGGTCCCTCCCCTCCTGACCCCGGGGCCCCTCCCCTCCTGACCCCGGGGCCCCTCCTGACCCCCGGGGCCCCTCCTGACCCCGGGGCCCCTCCTGACCCCCGGGGCCCCTCCTGACCCCCGGGGCCCCTCCTGACCCCGGGGCCCCTCCCCTCCTGACCCCCGGGGCCCCTCCTGACCCCCGGGGCCCCTCCTGACCCCGGGGCCCCTCCTGACCCCCGGGGCCCCTCCCCTCCTGACCCCCGGGGCCCCTCCTGACCCCGGGGCCCCTCCCCTCCTGACCCCGGGGCCCCTCCCCTCCTGACCCCGGGGCCCCTCCCCTCCTGACCCCCGGGGCCCCTCCCCTCCTGACCCCGGGGCCCCTCCCCTCCTGACCCCGGGGCCCCTCCCCTCCTGACCCCGGGGCCCCTCCTGACCCCGGGGCCCCTCCTGACCCCGGGGCCCCTCCCCTCCTGACCCCGGGGCCCCTCCCCTCCTGACCCCCGGGGCCCCTCCCCTCCTGACCCCGGGGCCCCTCCCCTCCTGACCCCCGGGGCCCCTGCTGACCCCCGGGGCCCCTCCCCTCCTGACCCCGGGGCCCCTCCTGACCCCGGGGCCCCTCCCCTCCTGACCCCGGGGCCCCTCCCCTCCTGACCCCGGGGGCCCCTGCTGACCCCCGGGGCCCCTCCTGACCCCGGGGCCCCTCCTGACCCCGGGGCCCCTCCCCTCCTGACCCCGGGGCCCCTCCCCTCCTGACCCCCGGGGCCCCTCCCCTCCTGACCCCGGGGCCCCTCCCCTCCTGACCCCAGGGCCCCTCCCCTCCTGACCCCGGGGGCCCCTGCTGACCCCCGGGGCCCCTCCTGACCCCGGGGCCCCTCCCCTCCTGACCCCGGGGCCCCTCCCCTCCTGACCCCCGGGGCCCCTCCCCTCCTGACCCCCGGGGCCCCTCCTGACCCCCGGGGCCCCTCCTGACCCCGGGGCCCCTCCCCTCCTGACCCCCGGGGCCCCTCCCCTCCTGACCCCGGGGCCCCTCCCCTCCTGACCCCCGGGGCCCCTCCCCTCCTGACCCCGGGGCCCCTCCCCTCCTGACCCCGGGGGCCCCTGCTGACCCCCGGGGCCCCTCCTGACCCCGGGGCCCCTCCCCTCCTGACCCCGGGGCCCCTCCCCTCCTGACCCCCGGGGCCCCTCCCCTCCTGACCCCAGGGGCCCCTCCTGACCCCCGGGGCCCCTCCCCTCCTGACCCCGGGGCCCCTCCCCTCCTGACCCCGGGGGCCCCTGCTGACCCCCGGGGCCCCTCCTGACCGCAATATGACCGCTATACGCAACCCCGGATAAGCGGATGATGATGAGGAGGATGAGGATGAGGAGGATGAGGATGAGGTGGAGAAAACAGTTCCCACGAGATCTCTGATCGTTCAAGAAGCAATGGGAGAGGCAGGACATATTTCCCGCGAGAACTTACTGACAGTTGATTGATTTGATTGATTGATTTTATTTGACCATTTTTAAAATAGAAAATATGAACAGCACTCTGTGTCATCATTAAAATCCATAAATAGTCAGGGATGACACAATAAAGCCTGAAGGCTTGTTTCCATTGTGCTCCCTGTGTGGCAGGAGAAGAGAAGAGAGTTCTCATAACAACTCTGATCATTCTCGCAGCATGGGGGGTGGGGCAAACTTATAACCACGAGAACTCTGATCATTCTTGCAGTATGTGGGATGGGGCTAACTTAACAATTTGAAAATGACCACCAGACAGGAAAATATTTGTTGCCACTGAGGTTCTGTCACAGATCTTTGAGGGTGTCCTCCTGATGAGACTACAGCCACCCAGGCATTTTGACCCTCCTGTGGTTTCTCAAACACAATTATACCCCCATGTCATATCTCAACCACCAAGGACTGACATGACATCCACAAATGGAAAGCTGCTGATCCCCAGTTACAAGACAGGGTAGACTGACTGCAGCTGATGTCATCTAGATGGTTCCAGGCCCCACCAGATATGCTAGCAGCAGTCATATACAAGACCACCTGCATTAGAACTATGTTATTTTTTACTAAGAATAAATACATTGCTATATTTTAATATCAACATAAAGCCCTGCAAACACCAAAACATAATTTGTTTTTCATTTTAGGTCAATGAATGAGATAGTACAGTGATTTGCATATTTCACAATAGTCATTATACAATCAATACTTGATGTATAAGGGGAGGTTGGGGCAGTCATGTATTTACTTGGCTATAAAGATGGTCAGAAAGAAAACGAAAGGCCTAAAGTAGCTGAGAGAGAAACTTGGTTAAGACTTTCAGTTACAATCATTTTCTGCATGTTTAAATTGCTCGGGTCAAATTTACCCTAATCATCAAAGTTGTAAGTTTATTTGAACATAATAGGAGGATTAAGTAGTTTTGAAACCAGTTATTTTACACTTTTACTTGAGTAAAAAGCTTGAGTTGATACTTAAACCCTAGTATCTATACTTCTACCTGAGTAATGAATGTGAATACTTTTGACACCTCTTAAAATGTTTAGTTAGTAGGTGTGTTTAAGACACACTGTGGAGACTTAAGATGTTTAGTTAGTAGGTCTGTTTAAGACACACTGTGGAGACTTAAGATGTTTAAAAAACGTTTGCAAAAACGCATCTAGCTGTAGAAACTAGGGGTGGGAATCTCTTGGCACCTCATGATTCGATTCAGATTCAGAGGTCAACGATTCAATTATAAAACGATTATCGATGCATCTCGATTCATTCATTTTTTATGTACATTTCCATGCAGGATTTTCAAAAATATATATATACTGTACATCTGACTTTGCTACTTTGCTAATCACTTCCTACTTGTGTGATGATCATTAACCCGCAGGCAGAAAGGAGTTTTCTGTAGCGCTCTGCAGCAGGCGAACAAATTTAATATAAAACTTTAAAAAAGAAAACTATATATATATATATATATATATATATATTTTTTTTTTTTATTATAAAATTTGTTTCCGATTTATAAATTTTTCTGCATTGAGACAGAATCGTTCTAGAGAGAATCGCGATGCATCGAAGAATCAATAATTTTTCCCACCCCTAGTAGAATTGCTGTAGTACATATTGAAGGCCACTGTGTGGCGCTGGCTCTCCACCAATAAAAGAAGAAGACGAGGCGGAGCATGCGCATCAAGCCCGCGCGCTGTATACTAGCATACTGTATACATGCAAGCAGTTGTTAAACCCTTTAGATTGCAAAGAAAATACTTTTTAATGTACAATTAGTAATTACATTTACCAAGGGGCTGTATCTAAAACTACAAAAATAATACAAATCAAACCAAAAATATTGCACAGAACTCTAACGTTGGCCAGCTGGTGGGGGGGGGGGGCGATGACGTCATCGTTTGTGTATCAGGCGTCCACACGAATCCAAACACGAAAACGCATAGGGACGTTTTTTATCTTATTCACCCTGGGACCTTGTTTCAAAAAAGTGTGTTTTCGGGCACCAAAAACGCCGGATCCGTCTGGACAATCGGCCCAAACGCACAAGACTTCTGCATTTTCACAAAAAAATTGTTTCTGTGTGGACTGGGCCTAAAGTTGTTTAGTTAGTAGTAGGGATGCACGATAACATTTTTTTTTTACCGATAACCGATAACTTTCAGCTCCTAAAGGCCGATACCAATACCGATAACACACATGCATACATATATATGTTCATACGCTCAGACATCAGTAGAATCAACGGGGGGTTTAGGGGGTCGGGCTTGCAAGGGGCGGGATAAGGACGGCCCCTGTCACTCAGGTGTGTTCTGGTCTGACCACAGACAGCAACGGAGGCAGAATGGGCAGAACTCATCGCGATCATCTTAAATGTTGCTGCAGAGATGCATCATATATTCTGTTGCATCCACAACATCCGCATTGATCGATAAAAGATTGGAGCATGAGTTACAGACAAATAGAAGAAACGAAGAAGAAGAAAGGCGTTGCGAATGACTGCGTTACCGGAGAAAGATAGCATATTTTTTGGCTTCATTTCACATCTAACAAACACTGGGACAAATGTAGTTGATTTCTGTGTTTAACTGAGAAAACAGGGAATGGAAGGACGGGGCCCTATAATGTGCAGCTAACAGTTGTCAATAATAAGTGTTACGAGAGTAGCGTGTGTGCGCGGGAATGGCAGTTTGTGTGTGAGTGAGTAGACGAGCAAGGAGAGCGAGTGGTAGCGTGTGTCAGTTTAGTGAAGTAATGAATGAGTCCGGTTGTGACTGTGCAAACGTGTACTGTAAAGTTAGTGAAACTAAGAATACGCAGCCTGTCAATAGTAAAAAAGTGAAGGGTGTTACCCCCGAGAGAACAGCGACCCTGGAGGGAACGTCTCCCCTGTACTCTCGACTATGGTCTGGGAGCCGACAGCAGGAAAGGTGTAACATAATAATAAAAAAACATTTTCTATATACGCTTGCAGCTGTGAAATGTATTGTAATTGATTGGATGATGTGTACTTTCAGGGTCACGATAAGACCTATCAGTTCGCGTTATCATAGTGGGGGCACTGAAATTATATAAGCTATGTTATCAGGGCTATTCGTCATGATATCAGACTTATCAGAATGACGTAATCATTTCTGTTATAGGCCCGATAATTATTGTGCACCCCTAATTAGTAGGTGTGTTTAAGACACACTGTGGAGACTTAAGATGTTTAGTTAGTAGGTGTGTTTAAGACACACTGTGGAGACTTAAGATGTTTAGTTAGTAGGTGTGTTTAAGACACACTGAGGAGACTTAAGATGTTTAGTTAGTAAGTGTGTTTAAGACACACTGTGGAGACTTAATTAGGCCCTGTCCACACAGACGAAAAATAATTTCCCCCCCGTTTTCCATTAGCCTGGCTCCGCCCGCCCACCTACTTCCGCCCAAATTTCATTTTCCCTTCAGTAGTCAGTCTGGGGCTGGGGCTTGTTAGTGGGATTTTGCCCGAACAAATTTCTGTATGACCAATCAGCGAACAGAGGAAGTGGCTGAGAACGATGACATCGAAGTAGCGACGTATTGTCAATGACAAGACCCAGCCTCGACAGTTGACTGCAAACATTATCTCTGTCCTTACTATAGAATATTAATGTAGAATTTGTAATTGTTCCTTGAACTCTAAAATTAGATGAACAAAACCTGCAGCTATCGTTGACCGACATCTTCACGCTTCATCTTGTTTTGTTTGTGTACACAGCCTGCGCATGCGCGCAACGTAGTTTTCGGCCGGTCCCGGCGTATGACATACGTCACGACCAAACGCTATTGCGATTGGTTATGGCAGATCCAGAGTGGCACTGGGCAGATCCAATAGTTTTAAACTTCAACAGACACCCGCCTCCAAGTGAGTGAACGTTTGCCAATTACAGCAGTTCCAGACCTTCTGTACAAATGAAATGCAGTACGATGGTCTGGTAGCTAGTTAGCTAGTGGCTAGTTTTCCATTGCAGCGTTTCAGGAATTCCTCCGTAATGATGGACTAACGCATCTAGCTGTAGAAACGCTGTAGTACATATTCCAGGCCTATATGTGGTGCTCTTTCTCCTCCAGATGAGGCGGAGCATGCACATCAAGCCTGCGCGCTGTATACAAACATACAGTCGAGGAGGAGAAACCGAAGAACAACAACAGCAGCAGCAGTTGTTAAATCTTGTAGGTTGAGCAGAAAATACTTTTTTTTAGGTAGTTAGTCATTAATGTGTGTTTAAAACGCATTGTGGAGACTTTTTTAGTTGTTTAGTAGGTGTGTTTAAGACACACTGGAGACATTTCCCATGACCCCCTCACCACGGTGCTTGAGAGATGACTTGATGATTAAAACCTTTAAGACACTTTTAGTGCCTAAGTGTCTTACATTAAGTGCATTCAACAATGAAGATGCATTGCCCTAAAACAGAGCAGTGCATTGTCCTAAAAGTGCAAGAATAATGCGAGTACATAAAAAAATGTGTTCCATCATCTGTCATTATAATCAAATAATTGTAACATTCTTCACAAACTGTCCTCTTGAAGACATGGCAACACGCACACGGTAGCTCAGGTGGATCTGGACTGTTGAGGTTCCCCTGGGGGTCGCCCCCCTCCACCCACAGTAAAAGACTTGAGTGGAAACACCTGAGGGTGGGGAGGGCCTTAATGGACACTTTGTAATGGGCACAGCGTGATGCACAGCAGTGGGTGTGCTCTCTGCAGATAATGCTCCAGTTTATTACACCCAATCAGGCCTAAAAGGCTTTGGAGGAAGGAGCTGTAATGGGCTGGGCTCAGAGTGGCTGACTCATGCTCCCTCCTCTTTTCTATTGATTTTTTTGCTTCTTTTTTGTTCCAAATGTCCGGCATGCAGCGCCCTCTTCACCTGCCCTGCCCGGGAGTGCAGAAGTGGTGACCCGGGCGCTCTTCACCTGCCCTGCCCGGGAGTGCAGAAGTGGTGACCCGGGCGCTCTTCACCTGCCCTGCCCGGGAGTGCAGAAGTGGTGACCCGGGCGTGCCGCGGCCTTCCAGCAGTAGCACGCCTCCCAGACTCTTTCCTCTTTCCGCTCCCGTCACCTTCAACAAAGCGTTGTTTGATGTGCTTTTGTTGTGGTTCCAGATAATGATACATGCGTCTCTCATTCCCGCGGCTATCCTGCCCGCCTCCTATTGCTTTTGGAAACCTGGTCCCTTTATGTTTTCACAGCAACAGTCATCACTGTTTTTGTTGTTAGTTGACGCTGCAGTGATATTTTCAAATGCATGCTTGGTGCCGCCCCTCGAGTTTGGCCGTTTTCATTACTCGTTGCCAGACTACTCTTAAGCGTAATGCACCTTTTCGCCAGCAGGTGGCACAAATGAGTACAATGAGTTCAATGAGTAGTTATGTGTATGTGTATGCATTGCCTCACTTTTAAGTTGGTTTGTATAAAAAAAACCCTGCTTGAAACATGTTATGACAACATACCCTATCATCTAGATCTAATGGAGTGTACAACTGTTCAGGTTGGGTTACACCATTCATTAGCATTATGCCTGGTTTAATATCTTAACATGGCCTCCTTATTCCATATCTCTGAGCGGTGATCAATGGGACTGACTTTAGGACCTCCACACTGTGGACTTGATGCTGTTGTGTTAGGGTTAGGGTTTGCATGCCGCCCTAATGTACAGTCTGATGTGGTCGGGGTCGGTAGGAGCTACCCCTCTGGAGCGCCTGCCGTCGTCCTGGGAGTGTTTACACGCTCAACCTTTATTTACAGTCTTAAAAACACTATCATTGTTTGTAGTCTGCTTTTTGTATGACAAGGGAACAATCTCCATGGTTAAAAATAAAGATCTATTGTCACCCAGCAGCCATCAAGCAGCGCCACGTGACTCCCACAGCAGGGCTGTGCAGAGCGTAGTTTAAAGGGTTAACATACCCGAGTTCCCAGCTGAACTCAACATAGCAAGCAGTTGGCCATATAGACACTAGTGATTGACCGATATTATCTATAGATTTATTTTTTTCGCAGATTTTATTTTATTTTTTTTATTTTTTCCCGGCATGATTTACAGACAGTTCAATAAATGTTCCTTTTTTAAACTGAGACTTGTACCATTTGTTATCATCATCATATATGGCTCCAAATATCGGCTGAAGAACATCAGTACCGGCGTTTCAGTCTTCGGGCTAAGGCCGATGAAAAGAAATTGGCATCGGTATCGGCCCTAAAAGATCATATCGGTCGATCCTTAATGGACACAAAATCATACATAAAAAACAAATCATCACCCAGCACCACCATCATAATCTCACACACACACACACACACACACTCTGCACTTTCTGTTCAGCCACAGCAATGCACCTAGAGCCAAGGGAGGGGCCTCAGAGGGGCCGTCGTGGGAACAGAGTGCCCTGGGTCACAGCGTCATCACTGAGGCACATTCCTGTCTCTGTCTGAAGAGGAAACGGCAGCTTCCTTTAAGAACAAATGGAGCCCAGCTGCATGGCCTGGTGGCTGACCAGGGTTTGTAATGGTTTATGTGGTGCTTGGTGCTCAAGGGTAAAAGAAGTCCTACTCTAACCCACTCAGTTCCACATCCTGCAGGCCCTTGTTCCTGTGACTACGTCCACTGGCCCTTGTTCCTGTGACTACGTCCACTGGCCCTTGTTCCTGTGACTACGTCCACAGGCCCTTGTTCCTGTGACTACGTCCACTGGCCCTTGTTCCTGTGACTACGTCCACTGGCCCTTGTTCCTGTGACTACGTCCACAGGCCCTTGTTCCTGTGACTACGTCCACTGGCCCTTGTTCCTGTGACTACGTCCACTGGCCCTTGTTCCTGTGACTACGTCCACTGGCCCTTGTTCCTGTGACTACGTCCACAGGCCCTTGTTCCTGTGACTACGTCCACTGGCCCTTGTTCCTGTGACTACGTCCACTGGCCCTTGTTCCTGTGACTACGTCCACTGGCCCTTGTTCCTGTGACTACGTCCACTGGCCCTTGTTCCTGTGACTACGTCCACAGGCCCTTGTTCCTGTGACTACGTCCACAGGCCCTTGTTCCTGTGACTACGTCCACTGGCCCTTGTTCCTGTGACTACGTCCACTGGCCCTTGTTCCTGTGACTACGTCCACTGGCCCTTGTTCCTGTGACTACGTCCACAGGCCCTTGTTCCTGTGACTACGTCCACTGGCCCTTGTTCCTGTGACTACGTCCACAGGCCCTTGTTCCTGTGACTACGTCCACTGGCCCTTGTTCCTGTGACTACGTCCACAGGCCCTTGTTCCTGTGACTACGTCCACTGGCCCTTGTTCCTGTGACTACGTCCACTGGCCCTTGTTCCTGTGACTACGTCCACTGGCCCTTGTTCCTGTGACTACGTCCACAGGCCCTTGTTCCTGTGACTACGTCCACTGGCCCTTGTTCCTGTGACTACGTCCACAGGCCCTTGTTCCTGTGACTACGTCCACAGGCCCTTGTTCCTGTGACTACGTCCACTGGCCCTTGTTCCTGTGACTACGTCCACTGGCCCTTGTTCCTGTGTGATTACGTCGTAGTGTTACGTCGTTGTTACTCTGACCGTTCTGTTTGATATTGTGGAAAGGATGTTAGTGAATGATTCAGAGCATGATGCATTTTAAATGGCATCACTTTTGGTCTTGTGTCTTCATTTTTCTTAAAACAATTGTAGCTGAAAATAAACATAGCCAAATTACAACCAAAAGCTTCAATCATTGAGGGCAAAAATAGGCCCAATGATTGGCCCAGATCTTTTTATTTAGTTTTACAAATCAAGAGTAGGCCTGTTTTGACTAATTGGCTTTGCATCCTTCCCTTCTGCCCTTGTAGTCCAAGACATGCTGCAATGCTGCCACTGGTGGATTTGTATACATTTTATTCACATAATTATCCCTCCCTGCTATTTTGGAGTTCACCAAAACACCCTGAAACAACTTTTCACATACATACATACGATTCTCACATACGTATGCCACCATACGCCACTAACAGTGCAAGCAGGCCAATGGCAAGTCAATAAATAAACAAACACACACACACACACACACACACACACACACACACACACACACACACACACACCACAAGTTTTCCGGCTCTTGGTGAGCTGATTCAAATGATCTGGCTCCCTGAAAAGAGCTGAAATTCCCATCACTGCTATCAGCCAAACAAGAACTTCATGGGAATAAGGTCAGCACGAGGGTCACGTGACATCAAGGAGACGCACCTCAGGTCCCCTTTCAGGAAGTAATGCACTCCTTGTCTTCATCACCCTGGGGCTGCTGGGTGGTGTTCTGCACCTCTCAGCTGGGTGGTGTTCTGCACCTCTCAGCTGGGTGGTGTTCTGCACCTCTCAGCTGGGTGGTGTTCTGCACCTCTCAGCTGGGTGGTGTTCTGCTCCACTCTCAGCTGGGTGGTGTTCTGCACCTCTCAGCTGGGTGGTGTTCTGCTCCACTCAGCTGGGTGGTGTTCTGCTCCACTCAGCTGGGTGGTGTTTTGCGGCGGCCAGTATCAATGACCCAATAAGGTACGGCCCGGCAACAGGAAACAGGAAAGAAGAGAGATGACCTGCTAATGAAGCTAACTGTGCAGGAGCGTCCTCCTACCCTAACCCTAACCCTAACCCTGGGCTCCAGGCCTAACCCTAACCCTAACCCTGGGCTCCAGGCCTAACCCTAACCCTAACCCTGGGCTCCAGGCCTAACCCTAACCCTAACCCTGGGCTCCAGGCCTAACCCTAACCCTGGGCTCCAGGCCTAACCCTAACCCTAACCCTGGGCTCCAGGCCTAACCCTAACCCTGGGCTCCAGGCCTAACCCTGACCCTAACCCTGGGCTCCAGGCCTAACCCTAACCCTAACCCTGGGCTCCAGGCCTAACCCTAACCCTAACCCTGGGCTCCAGGCCTAACCCTGACCCTAACCCTGGGCTCCAGGCCTAACCCTAACCCTAACCCTGGGCTCCAGGCCTAACCCTAACCCTGGGCTCCAGGCCTAACCCTAACCCTGGGCTCCAGGCCTAACCCTAACCCTGGGCTCCAGGCCTAACCCTAACCCTAACCCTGGGCTCCAGGCCTAACCCTAACCCTGGGCTCCAGGCCTAACCCTAACCCTAACCCTGGGCTCCAGGCCTAACCCTAACCCTAACCCTGGGCTCCAGGCCTAACCCTAACCCTAACCCTGGGCTCCAGGCCTAACCCTAACCCTAACCCTGGGCTCCAGGCCTAACCCTAACCCTAACCCTGGGCTCCAGGCCTAACCCTAACCCTAACCCTGGGCTCCAGGGCTGGGCTCCAGGGCTGTGCCCGCGGCCGGCCCCTTGGGGTTGGCCCATCTAAAGGGACGCAGGCTGGCAGAGCAGCTGGGAGGCTGCAGATTCCAGGACAGCTTTTTGACGAGTCTTTCTTAATCAGGACGGCCAATTAGCACAAATGTCACTGGTGCCATTCGTCACGGTGCAAAAATAGAAATGGCAATTAAGGAGAGCTCGGTTTTTCTCATTTAATTATTAGGTCACTCGTCCACTCCTGCTCTCGGAGTCTGCGGTGTTAGGGGGGCTGGGACCCTGCTGAGATCAACCTAAAGCAGTGTTATTATGACCAGTGTCTTAACAACTCCAACCAGTATACCATCAGTGTTTCATAGTACCAACCAGTATAACATCCAGTGTTTATAATACCAACCAGTATAACATCCAGTGTTTATAATACCAACCAGTATAACATCCAGTGTTTATAATACCAACCAGTATAACATCCAGTGTTTATAATACCAACCAGTATAACATCCAGTGTTTATAATACCATCCAGTATAACATCCAGTGTTTATAATACCATCCAGTATAACATCCAGTGTTTATAATACCAACCAGTATAACATCCAGTGTTTATAATACCAACCAGTATAACATCCAGTGTTTATAATACCAACCAGTATAACATAATACCAACCAGTATAACATCCAGTGTTTATAATACCATCCAGTATAACATCCAGTGTTTATAATACCATCCAGTATAACATCCAGTGTTTATAATACCAACCAGTATAACATCCAGTGTTTATAATACCAACCAGTATAACATCCAGTGTTTATAATACCAACCAGTATAACATAATACCAACCAGTATAACATCCAGTGTTTATAATACCAACCAGTATAACATAATACCAACCAGTATAACATCCAGTGTTTATAATACCATCCAGTATAACATCCAGTGTTTATAATACCAACCAGTATAACATCCAGTGTTTATAATACCAACCAGTATAACATCCAGTGTTTATAATACCATCCAGTATAACATCCAGTGTTTATAATACCATCCAGTATAACATCCAGTGTTTATAATACCAACCAGTATAACATCCAGTGTTTATAATACCATCCAGTATAACATCCAGTGTTTATAATACCAACCAGTATAACATAATACCAACCAGTATAACATCCAGTGTTTATAATACCAACCAGTATAACATCCAGTGTTTATAATACCAACCAGTATAACATAATACCAACCAGTATAACATCCAGTGTTTATAATACCAACCAGTATAATTAAGCAATAGATCACGACAGGCTGTGGTATACGCTCATTATACCACAGTTAAGGGGCGTTGTCCGTCCCGACGCGCAGCGGAGGGGCGGCGACCCCCTTCACTGGTTCATGGTCCAGACTCCTCCTATAGGTTCATGGTCCAGACTCCTCCTATAGGTTCATGGTCCAGACTCCTCCTATAGGTTCATGGTCCAGACTCCTCCTATAGGTTCATGGTCCAGACTCCTCCTATAGGTTCATGGTCCAGACTCCTCCTATAGGTTCATGGTCCAGACTCCTCCTATAGGTTCATGGTCCAGACTCCTCCTATAGGTTCATGGTCCAGACTCCTCCTATAGGTTCATGGTCCAGACTCCTCCTATAGGTTCATGGTCCAGACTCCTCCTATAGGTTCATGGTCCAGACTCCTCCTATAGGTTCATGGTCCAGACTCCTCCTATAGGTTCACTGCATTGCAGCCCCTCCATCTCTGGAGTCCATCTCGTCATGTGCTCTGATGAACGGACTCCAGAGAGGGGCCCGCTCCCTCCAGAGAGGGGCCCGCTCCCTCCAGAGAGGGGCCCGCTCCCTCCAGAGAGGGGCCCGCTCCCTCCAGTGAGGGGCCCGCTCCCTCCAGAGAGGGGCCCGCTCCCTCCAGAGAGGGGCCCGCTCCCTCCAGAGAGGGGCCCGCTCCCTCCAGAGAGGGGCCCGCTCCCTCCAGAGAGGGGCCCGCTCCCTCCAGAGAGGGGCCCGCTCCCTCCAGAGAGGGGCCCGCTCCCTCCAGAGAGGGGCCCGCTCCCTCCAGAGAGGGGCCCGCTCCCTCCAGAGAGGGGCCCGCTCCCTCCAGAGAGGGGCCCGCTCCCTCCAGAGAGGGGCCCGCTCCCTCCAGAGAGGGGCCCGCTCCCATCTCTTCATGTGCTCTGATGAACGGACATTTCAAAAACAAAACAGCGGGCCTATTCTTTGCCAGCTCTTTTGTAAAGCAGTGTCTTGGTTTAGTGTTTCTGTGTTGTGTGTTTCTGTTGTGAAGCAGTGTCTTGGTTTAGTGTTTCTGTGTTGTGTGTTTCTGTTGTGAAGCAGTGTCTTGGTTTAGTGTTTCTGTGTTGTGTGTTTCTGTTGTGAAGCAGTGTCTTGGTTTAGTGTTTCTGTGTTGTGTGTTTCTGTTGTAAAGCAGTGTCTTGGTTTAGTGTTTCTGTGTTGTGTGTTTCTGTTGTGAAGCAGTGTCTTGGTTTAGTGTTTCTGTGTTGTGTGTTTCTGTTGTGAAGCAGTGTCTTGGTTTAGTGTTTCTGTGTTGTGTGTTTCTGTTGTGAAGCAGTGTCTTGGTTTAGTGTTTCTGTGTTGTGTGTTTCTGTTGTAAAGCAGTGTCTTGGTTTAGTGTTTCTGTGTTGTGTGTTTCTGTTGTGAAGCAGTGTCTTGGTTTAGTGTTTCTGTGTTGTGTGTTTCTGTTGTAAAGCAGTGTCTTGGTTTAGTGTTTCTGTGTTGTGTGTTTCTGTTGTAAAGCAGTGTCTTGGTTTAGTGTTTCTGTGTTGTGTGTTTCTGTTGTGAAGCAGTGTCTTGGTTTAGTGTTTCTGTGTTGTGTGTTTCTGTTGTGAAGCAGTGTCTTGGTTTAGTGTTTCTGTGTTGTGTGTTTCTGTTGTGAAGCAGTGTCTTGGTTTAGTGTTTCTGTGTTGTGTGTTTCTGTTGTGAAGCAGTGTCTTGGTTTAGTGTTTCTGTGTTGTGTGTTTCTGTTGTGAAGCAGTGTCTTGGTTTAGTGTTTCTGTGTTGTGTGTTTCTGTTGTGAAGCAGTGTCTTGGTTTAGTGTTTCTGTGTTGTGTGTTTCTGTTGTGAAGCAGTGTCTTGGTTTAGTGTTTCTGTGTTGTGTGTTTCTGTTGTAAAGCAGTGTCTTGGTTTAGTGTTTCTGTGTTGTGTGTTTCTGTTGTAAAGCAGTGTCTTGGTTTAGTGTTTCTGTGTTGTGTGTTTCTGTTGTGAAGCAGTGTCTTGGTTTAGTGTTTCTGTGTTGTGTGTTTCTGTTGTGAAGCAGTGTCTTGGTTTAGTGTTTCTGTGTTGTGTGTTTCTGTTGTAAAGCAGTGTCTTGGTTTAGTGTTTCTGTGTTGTGTGTTTCTGTTGTGAAGCAGTGTCTTGGTTTAGTGTTTCTGTGTTGTGTGTTTCTGTTGTGAAGCAGTGTCTTGGTTTAGTGTTTCTGTGTTGTGTGTTTCTGTTGTAAAGCAGTGTCTTGGTTTAGTGTTTCTGTGTTGTGTGTTTCTGTTGTGAAGCAGTGTCTTGGTTTAGTGTTTCTGTGTTGTGTGTTTCTGTTGTAAAGCAGTGTCTTGGTTTAGTGTTTCTGTGTTGTGTGTTTCTGTTGTGAAGCAGTGTCTTGGTTTAGTGTTTCTGTGTTGTGTGTTTCTGTTGTAAAGCAGTGTCTTGGTTTAGTGTTTCTGTGTTGTGTGTTTCTGTTGTAAAGCAGTGTCTTGGTTTAGTGTTTCTGTGTTGTGTGTTTCTGTTGTGAAGCAGTGTCTTGGTTTAGTGTTTCTGTGTTGTGTGTTTCTGTTGTGAAGCAGTGTCTTGGTTTAGTGTTTCTGTGTTGTGTGTTTCTGTTGTGAAGCAGTGTCTTGGTTTAGTGTTTCTGTGTTGTGTGTTTCTGTTGTGAAGCAGTGTCTTGGTTTAGTGTTTCTGTGTTGTGTGTTTCTGTTGTGAAGCAGTGTCTTGGTTTAGTGTTTCTGTGTTGTGTGTTTCTGTTGTGAAGCAGTGTCTTGGTTTAGTGTTTCTGTGTTGTGTGTTTCTGTTGTGAAGCAGTGTCTTGGTTTAGTGTTTCTGTGTTGTGTGTTTCTGTTGTAAAGCAGTGTCTTGGTTTAGTGTTTCTGTGTTGTGTGTTTCTGTTGTAAAGCAGTGTCTTGGTTTAGTGTTTCTGTGTTGTGTGTTTCTGTTGTGAAGCAGTGTCTTGGTTTAGTGTTTCTGTGTTGTGTGTTTCTGTTGTGAAGCAGTGTCTTGGTTTAGTGTTTCTGTGTTGTGTGTTTCTGTTGTAAAGCAGTGTCTTGGTTTAGTGTTTCTGTGTTGTGTGTTTCTGTTGTGAAGCAGTGTCTTGGTTTAGTGTTTCTGTGTTGTGTGTTTCTGTTGTGAAGCAGTGTCTTGGTTTAGTGTTTCTGTGTTGTGTGTTTCTGTTGTAAAGCAGTGTCTTGGTTTAGTGTTTCTGTGTTGTGTGTTTCTGTTGTGAAGCAGTGTCTTGGTTTAGTGTTTCTGTGTTGTGTGTTTCTGTTGTAAAGCAGTGTCTTGGTTTAGTGTTTCTGTGTTGTGTGTTTCTGTTGTGAAGCAGTGTCTTGGTTTAGTGTTTCTGTGTTGTGTGTTTCTGTTGTAAAGCAGTGTCTTGGTTTAGTGTTTCTGTGTTGTGTGTTTCTGTTGTAAAGCAGTGTCTTGGTTTAGTGTTTCTGTGTTGTGTGTTTCTGTTGTGAAGCAGTGTCTTGGTTTAGTGTTTCTGTGTTGTGTGTTTCTGTTGTGAAGCAGTGTCTTGGTTTAGTGTTTCTGTGTTGTGTGTTTCTGTTGTGAAGCAGTGTCTTGGTTTAGTGTTTCTGTGTTGTGTGTTTCTGTTGTGAAGCAGTGTCTTGGTTTAGTGTTTCTGTGTTGTGTGTTTCTGTTGTAAAGCAGTGTCTTGGTTTAGTGTTTCTGTGTTGTGTGTGAATACGATCCCCTCTCCCTGCTCCCCCAGGTGTTATGAGAGCGCTGGTCATGGCCAGATGATGGACGTGGAGACGTCTTACTCAGACTTCATCACCTGCGATCGCACCGGACGCAGGAACGCCGTGCCTGACATCGCAGGGGAGGGCGGGGCCGCGGCCGGCAGCACCAGCGACCTGACCAAAGACATGGCCCACATGGACCTCAAGAACACAGGTGACCAGTACAGCCTCTACACACTGCAGACCAGTAGAGCCTCTACACACTGCAGACCAGTAGAGCCTCTACACACTGCAGACCAGTAGAGCCTCTACACACTGCAGACCAGTAGACCAGTAGAGCCTCTACACACTGCAGACCAGTAGAGCCTCTACACACTGCAGACCAGTAGAGCCTCTACACACTGCAGACCAGTAGAGCCTCTACACACTGCAGACCAGTAGACCAGTAGAGCCTCTACACACTGCAGACCAGTAGAGCCTCTACACACTGCAGACCAGTAGAGCCTCTACACACTGCAGACCAGTAGAGCCTCTACACACTGCAGACCAGTAGAGCCTCTACACACTGCAGACCAGTAGAGCCTCTACACACTGCAGACCAGTAGAGCCTCTACACACTGCAGACCAGTAGACCAGTAGAGCCTCTACACACTGCAGACCAGTAGAGCCTCTACACACTGCAGACCAGTAGACCAGTAGAGCCTCTACACACTGCAGACCAGTAGAGCCTCTACACACTGCAGACCAGTAGAGCCTCTACACACTGCAGACCAGTAGAGCCCAGACTCTACTCTTTGTTTTAATAGATATGATGGTTTGGTAAAGACCTATGAATTGATTCAGAGAGAAGGAACTCTCGGTCAATGTGATGTATTTCAGTAGTTGGATGGGTGTTCATTTTTAGACACGCCTACTTTCAGTGTTCTCCAACATGACCAAACCGGAGGTTTGTACTCCTAAACACCACTCCGCTATTCCTGTTCCCAGCAGCATGATGGCTCCCAAGCCAGCTGTTGGATTATACATGTCTGGGTCGTCTCCATTTCATCCTTATTGTCAGGCTGGCGAGCAGCGAGCAGCGAGCAGCGTGACGGCTGGCCGCACAGCCACGGAGGGCCCGCTGCCGTCATGTGATAGGGGCCACGGAGGGCCCGCTGCCGTCATGTGATAGGGGCCACGGAGGGCCCGCTGCCGTCATGTGATAGGGGCCACGGAGGGCCCCTGGGGTCATGTGATAGGGGCCACGGAGGGCCCGCTGCCGTCATGTGATAGGGGTCACGGCGGGCCCCTGGGGTCATGTGATAGGGGCCACGGAGGGCCCGCTGCCGTCATGTGATAGGGGCCACGGAGGGCCCGCTGCCGTCATGTGATAGGGGTCACGGCGGGCCCCTGGGGTCATGTGATAGGGGTCACGGCGGGCCCCTGGGGTCATGTGATAGGGGCCACGGAGGGCCCGCTGCCGTCATGTGATAGGGGCCACGGAGGGCCCGCTGCCGTCATGTGATAGGGGTCACGGAGGGCCCGCTGCCGTCATGTGATAGGGGCCACGGCGGGCCCCTGGGGTCATGTGATAGGGGTCACGGCGGGCCCCTGGGGTCATGTGATAGGGGTCACGGCGGGCCCCTGGGGTCATGTGATAGGGGTCACGGCGGGCCCCTGGGGTCATGTGATAGGGGTCACGGCGGGCCCCTGGGGTCATGTGATAGGGGTCATGTGATAGGGGCCACGGAGGGCCCGCTGCCGTCATGTGATAGGGGTCACGGCGGGCCCCTGGGGTCATGTGATAGGGGTCACGGCGAGCCCCTGGGGTCATGTGATAGGGGTCACGGCGGGCCCCTGGGGTCATGTGATAGGGGTCACTGCGGGCCGCTGGGGTCATGTGATAGGGGTCACGGCGGGCCCCTGGGGTCATGTGATAGGGGTCACGGCGGGCCCCTGGGGTCATGTGATAGGGGTCACTGCGGGCCGCTGGGGTCATGTGATAGGGGTCACGGCGGGCCCCTGGGGTCATGTGATAGGGGTCACTGCGGGCCGCTGGGGTCATGTGATAGGGGTCACGGCGGGCCCCTGGGGTCATGTGATAGGGGTCACGGCGGGCCCCTGGGGTCATGTGATAGGGGTCACGGCGGGCCCCTGGGGTCATGTGATAGGGGTCACGGCGGGCCCCTGGGGTCATGTGATAGGGGTCACGGCGGGCCCCTGGCCGCTGCGGTCATGGGATAGGGGTCACTGCGGGCCCCTGGGTCCTCTGCCCATTGTGTCTGAGGTGTGGCTCTGAGACTCAACAGACAGGTGGGCGGTGAGAGGCTCTGCTGTGGGCTGCTCTCATGGCGTGTTTCCTCATTCCCCAGAAGGCTCCGTGGGGCCCCCCCCTGCACCACAGGGGGAAGGCTCCACCAGCCAGGAGACCCAAGAACCCACGGGGCCAACCTGAGGCCCCCCATGGCCGTCAGCAGGGTGAGCAGAGGAGGGACTCAAAGACAGACTCTTTACTCCTCGCCATCCACTGGGCCTGTGCAGCGAGGACCTCCGTCCTCCATTGTGTGTGTGTGTGTGTGTGTGTGTGGGGACCGACCACAGGTATTTTGACTCCTGCAGTGAGGTTATACTGTGGACGGCCATTAAGGAAACACACAGGAACTTATCAGACTTTAAGACCTGTGTGTGTGTGTGTGACTGATATTTATGACAACACTTTAAAAGGACCCAGCAGCCTCTGTGGATCATGAAAATCATAACCTGCATTATATTATTACTCAATGTTTTAGTTAAGTTGTGTTCTTGTATAATTGTAATCACTTTTCTTTCAGTAAGCATCATAACAGTTAACATTGTACTGGACCATACCATATATCATATTTATTGCAAGATGTTCAGCGATATCTTTGTAATAGGATTTTTCTTTGTCAAATAAAATAAAACCCTCAAATGTATAATGTGAAGGTCATTCTTGTTCTAAAACCTCTTTATTTACAGATGTATGATACTGTTTCCTCACTGTTATTGAATCAGCTCGGTGTACACAGGAAGCTGCTGTTTAAATTTCCTGTCTGGAATGAGCAGGGATCTTACTCTGTGAAGAGGCAGGTAACCATTTAGTTGAATCTTGAGGAAGGACAAGGATTGTGTTTAGGAAGTTGGTGTTTCCCTCCCTAACTTAGTCAAAGTTAAACAACTCAGAATCTAGTTTGGAATTGCATAATATATGGATAGTTAATGGATAGTTAGTATATAAGGACAGTGTTCAATACTTTAAAGGAGAACTCTGGCGATTTCTAACCCCATTATTGTTTTCCTGAGGGTCACCCCATGTTGAGGGAAGCTAAGAACCCAACAAAAGTTGATTCGACCAAACCAGAGATCTGCACTGGCTGCCGGCGCTACGGAATAGCTATAACGCTAACCTATGGGGGCAAGCTCTTTATCCGCTTTTGGGGCTTCTAAACACATTCAGATAACCATTCCAAGACCTACGTAACACGAGTTAGTTCCTTACGAGACTCCACATGCTCGTTTAACTCAAATAGAAGGGATGCGCGCGGATACACAGCCACTGGCTAGTGGCTGGGAGCGCATCCAGCATGGGCTGACCCTCAGGAAAACAATAATGGGGTTAAAAATCGCTGGAGTTCTCCTTTAATAATGACTTGAAATATGACTTCCTGAAAATCTTAAAGAGCAACAATAATTTTACAAGAATCCATATTTTATTGGAGCTTTTACATAATGTGAGAATAGTAAACAAGTGCTTTTCTTCCATCAATCAGTGCAATACAAATTAAGATTTGATATAGAAAAAACTTTAAAATAAATGCTTTGTTTTCATGGAGTCTTCCTGAAATGCATGTGTGCCATTAAGTACCTTCAACACATTGTAGTGCGACATGTACAGTTGAAGTGGGATAACGACATTAACCATTCGCTAGTTTTACCTGAGAAATTTGGATATTTTTAAAGCTACTTTCAATTGAATCCCATAGGCACATAATTTGTTATTTATATTAACAGAAAATTCAGTGATTATTACAAGAATGATTAAGAAAAGAAGCTTGCATTAAAATGTAGTTTTAGTTATAAAATACGGTCCAACACTCGTGCACAGCACCCTGCCGGTAGCGTGTATTAATAATTATGAACTATTCGTCTAGTCCATTCATCTACAAAGGTGGAGATGGGCTCACAGATCTGACTGGTGCAGAAGCAGCTCTGCACTGTTGGTATTCACATGATTTCCGATGACTCCATCACACGCTGCCTCAGAAGACGGTGGACTCCAGCATCCCGTAGGCCTCGTAGAGTCTGGTGAGCAGAGCCTTCTTCTCCTTCTCGGGTAAGAAGCACGACTCGGCTGCACAGATGTTCTATAACCACAAGTAGGCAAAGCAGCAGTCGGATATAGGTTTGTTTTTGTTATGATCACCTCTAGCTTCTAAAGGGCAACCTGCCAGGTTGGCATGTCTGCTTAATGCGGGGAAATGGATGGAGCAGTTTGAAAATGACATTTACATTTAGCAGACGCTTTTATCCAAAGCGACTTACAATAAGGACATTAAGTACCTAACTGTAACTCTAAAATGTACACAATAAGTGTGTACATTAAGTGCCAGGACGTACAACATACAATAAGTGAGTGGGAGGGGGTGGCTATGCAGTGTCTAGGTGAACTTAAAATGAGATGAGAATGAAATGAGAAGAAATGAGTGCTTTATTTCTGTACTGCGACATTGAGCTTTCTAGAGGAGCTCGTCTCCATAAGTCACGACAAGCTCAAGTTCGTTTTTGGGTCTGCATGTTGCAGAGTTGTTATGACTTAAGTCTAAAAGAATGACACTCATTTGGAACTTCATACTTTCCTCAAATCCATTGACTAGGGATACCAACCGTCCGCTGCTCTATACGTAGCCAATGAGCTTAAGAAAGCAAAGTATGCTGAAATGGCTGGAGAGGCAGCACAGCGAGACTGGAGTACTAAGGCCTAGGCCTTGAAATCGGCACACGGGGGTTCGTGGCTAGATCTGCTACTAGCTTGCTGACTGAACTAGGTATTTGTGGACGAAGTCTGAGGCAGGCGGTAACATGTCCGTGGCAGCAGAACGAGCAAGTGTATGGCTGTGGGTAGGGATAAAACATACTTCCTGGGGTTACCAAGCTAAGGTAAGCCAGCTGTGCTAACGTGTGCTAATGTGTTTGTTTGATCAGGGTTAGGGGTAGGGCTAGGGGTACGATGCAGGAAAGAGTGTTTAGATGCATTAAATGTGGCAATGTGGTGGCAGCATTGAGGGGGGTGAATCCAGGTTTCATTGTTAATCCTTCAGGAGGTGTCGTGGGCCTAACTTAACGACACATCGGTGAAAGAGGGTGCCCACTTGATAACCCCAATGACATGCTGCTTACTGCATACTGCTGTATTTACTGCTGTTAGTTGGGCTAGTTGTCTCGTATTTTTCACCTTTGGTTGGTAGCTTAGTGGCCAGCGTGGTTATAAGGTTGGTTTGGGCAGGGGCTTCTGAATGTGTGTTTTCCTTGGCTTTTGGCACAAGGGATTATAACATCTGATCCTGTGTATTAATGAAAGAAATACTGTACATACACTGGCACCTGGTTTAAATAACCTTTGAGGAAGGAAGTGTGCTTATTTTACTTTATATAAATACTTATTTTAGTAATTTGGGGATTTCAGCAAGTCTAGTCTGACACCTACTGGTGAAAAATAGGTCCTGAAGATATTTCTTCAGGAAATAATTCAGCCACCAACATTAGTTAAACCAGTCTGAATCCATACTAATTCAGTCACCAACATTAGTTAAACACGTCTGAATCCATACTAATTCAGCCACCAACATTAGTTAAACCCATCTGAATCCATACTTTTTGGAAATACACTATTGGAGCTGAAGGTACTTCTAAGTTTGACGAGAGTTCAGAGACGGAGTGTGCCGGACTCACCAGCCTCTGGAACTCCTCCTGGGTGAAGCCCATGTGCTGCTGTGCAATGAGGTAGTCCAGATTCAGGGTGGAGTTGAAGATCAGCGGGTCGTCTGTGTTGAAGGAGTAATTCGCCTTGTCTTTCCTGAAACTGAAAATGGGAACAAAAAGAACCAATTGACATCATCATCATCATCATCATCATCATCATATTTTCCCACTAGGTACAGTAATGGCCTTGGGGCTCCTGCCTGAATCTGTGGTTCAGCAGTCTCAGGGGCTGAGTTCTCTTCATCATCATTCTGCTGGCCTGCTGAACGTCCAGCAGCCTCTCTATCCCAGTCCCAATGTTTCTTGGCGTCAGGTCAAATATAAATTGTTTCTGTGGTTCACTATTGTCCAGTCTACATACTGTACATCACCTACATATTTCAGATGTAGTTTATCTTGTCCAATGCCCTGTAATTGCACTTGAGTTTGTCTATGTCTTATATTTGTTTTGTTTTTAATTGTTTTATACTGTATGTGCTGCTGCTATCCTGGCCAGATCTCTCTTGAAAAATAGATTTTATATCTCAATGAGACTAACCTGGTAAAATAAAGGTTATTATTATTATTATTATTATTGGGAGGGTGTCAGTAATATAGCACAGCTGTTCGTTAGAGAACTTGAAACTCCGGTCCAGGTCACCTTTGACTTGTCATTTTGGGTCAATAATCTTTCTTCTGTCACTCTGTCACTCAGACATTCTTTCGTTCAAAACCACCATCTTTCCCAGAAACCCGTGCCACATGACCTCAACCTTACCTCAACCTTACCTCAACCTACTCTGTTCTGTACTCACTTGAATGTGCTGCATTGGCAGTGTGTCATTATGTGGAGGGTGCCTGCTCACCTGATGACCGGGTGCTTGGTGAAGTCCGGGTCACAGGCTCCGGTGAATTTGCTAGAGATGGGGCACACCTGAAACAACACAGCAGCAGCACACTTCACATTCAGTCTTGTCAAGGCAAAGGGATAACAATCACAGGTGTGTGGTTCAACCTGGTGATAAAGAGATCCTCCATTAGGGCTCACTGTATGACCCTACCTGGCATTTGACATTTACACCATTTGATAGCAGCTGCTTGTACAATGTGTTGGATGAAGAAGTTCTTTATCACATCCAATAATCTACTGGGCCCAGATGTTGTGTCTGGATCAGAAACATCCAGATGTTCCTGTGTTTTGCTCTCCAGAATCAGGTGATCCATCTTACTTTAGTGCCAGTGCCCCAAACAGCACCAGTCTGCTGTAGCCTCCTGCCACGTAAAGATCAACAGGTAGAATCAACTACTTTGGACTGATTCTTCTCATTCAATTAATGAATTAATTAATACAGTGATAACAAATGGCATTTCAAATTAAATGTATTGTTTTTTCTTTGATATTGAAATCTATTTAGGGGATTATTTCTTTATTGTATTGAAAGTCTTAATAGATAGCCTAATGTCTTATATTTTACAAATCCAGCGTAAAATCGATATAAATGTATGAATACTATAATATGAAAACGTTTTATTAAACGTTTTATAACATTTGTTTCTGGAATCCTCCTTGACTCCGCCCTCCTGCTGAGATCAGGCTAATCCTGATTTCTGGGACCGAAGTGATCCCAGTCCTACTAAAAGGTTTTGAACAACACATACTGAAGGTTTGATCCAGATCCAAACCATGATTGGATACGAGATCCGATTTCAGAATCTGTTTCTTCCTTTGAACGTCCCGTTTTCCAGATCTGAGCCGATGACTTCTGAACGACTGGGGCCTGCTGATTGGTCAGTGGAAGTACCTCAAAATGCATCTTCTGATCCAGGAGCTGTTTGTAGAGGGCTGGGTCCTCCAGGGTCCGGTAACCGTGACCCACGCGCTCCGCCTTCAGGACCTCCACCGCCTGAAATACGTCTGGGTTTAACCTGGAAACGCTTCAATGGAGAACATTCTGAACACTGTCTCAGTGTGTGTGTGTGTGTGTGTGTGTGTGTGTGTGTGTGTGTGTGTGTGTGTGTGTGTGTGTGTGTGTGTGTGTGTGTGTGTGTGTGTACCTCTTTGACCACTGACGGCGGGCCGACCTCCCCTGCGTGGACGGTCCTGTGTATCCCACAACGCACCGCTTCCTGTCAACAGGACACACACGTCACATGACGTACAGACGACGACAGGACACACACGTCACATGACGTACAGACGACGACAGGACACACACGTCACATGACGTACAGACGACGACAGGACACACACGTCACATGACGTACAGACGACGACAGGACACACACGTCACATGACGTACAGACGACGACAGGACACACACGTCACATGACGTACAGACGACGACAGGACACACACGTCACATGACGTACAGACGACGTGTTCTAGTACAACCCCTCCCAACCCCCGGACCGGAGCTGGTCCGTGGACCAGTTAGAACCGGGCTTTGAAATATTTCCAGAAATATAAAACTATATAAATATACTTGAGTGTCATATTTTAGAACTTAGGCGATACGAGTCATGTTATTTCCTCCAACACATAGACATTAAATCGATCACTATGCAACTAAACCACTGTAAATGCACTGTAAATGCACTGTGTCTTTGCACTACTTTTGTGTTTATTTAAGTCTCAGGTGACTTTTCTTGTGTTTCTCTAATAAATTGTATTATTTTATATTATTGTATTGTTGAAGGGAGAGACTCAAGCATTTCATTGCTGTTGCTTTAATTGTTAAAATAAGCCATCTGGAAAAACGGCCACATCCTTTGTTTAACAATGCATCTTAAAATGAAGGCATTAAAATGCAGTGTCCTCTAATTCTTGTGGTGACTATGCCGTAGACCCCTGGTCCAGCCTTACCCTGCTGGAGCAGCAGCTGGCCCTCATCATCCTCCTGCCATGGACGCCCTGCGTTAAGTTCAGTTAGTTGGCGACGCTATTCTATAATTTACGGCAGGGGTTCTCAACCTTTTGGGGGCTAGGGACCCCTTACAGGAGAGACCAGGAGAGACCAGGAGAGAAGGACCTCCTCATAATAGAAACATAGACTAAGCGTACTACCATTTGTACTATTAGATGCCATTGGAACTATTTGCATTCTGAAACCTTTCAACCTGGGTACTTCAGACCTGTTTCATAGTGATATACAGAAACACATTTAAATTTCAATCATTTCAAATGATAATACCACATATATACTTTTGAACAGAGGGTAATTTATTATTTAAACTGCATTTTGACTCAACGGCATTTGAACTTTTCATGTGAAAATGAACAGTTGCAAAACTTGCACAGTTGCAAGACTGGCACTGGTCTTAATAAACCCAGACATTTTAAATGAACAGTCTAAAGCTGTCTTTCAAGTGCTTAAACTTTCAGTTTATTACAGCTGCCTCCATCCCAAATCTCAACCGCTGCTGAAGTATGAGCTCTTGCGCGATTGTGTGTGGCTTATTACCTTTAGCAACCCGCTGAGCCATCAAATAAGAAGCCTTCAGTGCTTTCTCTGAAGTTGTGGCCAGGTTCACCATTAGTGTCTCATTGTGTTTTGTCATTATATTCCGGGCGCATGGTAATGAGACGTCGCTTTAGGCTGGCTGGCTTCATGGCTTCGTTTACTAGCACCTTGAGACATATCACGCATTTCGGTCTCCCGTTGGCGTTATCAATCAAACTATATAACTGTTGGCCCAAAGTGAACGGGGGTGGGAGTAATGGCCACTATGCCTTTACTTTTTTTACAGGTTAGTATTTTGCGGTCGGCGGTATTGCCCACAGACCCCAGGTTGAACCCCTGATTCACGGTAGCCATTTACCGGTTACTAGAGAGCGCACAGTGATGACTTAGTACTTTGTGTGTGCCGAGTTTCCTGCCATTGTGGCGATGCTGTAATGTGATGCTGTGGAGAGCTATGAGTAAACACAGACATCATGGAGAGAGAGGAAACCAGTGAACCACTGAATTACAGTGGCTTGATACGTGGGACAGAGATAAGGTCATTAGTTTCTATATGTGCAACTTCCAAGATTAGGTGAGGCCTGCTGCCTGTTGTGGGAGAGGCCCTGAACTCCTGGAAGAACTAGACTTCCCTGAGATGACCTCATTGGGTGGTTAAGAAATAACGGGTCATATTAGTGGACTCCGCTCCACTCCTTCAGAAGCCCTCAGCCAGTCCACGTTCATCTGGGCATTCCAAAGGGAGCCCATCAGACTGATGGTCATTAGTGAGATGGATCGTGTCTATAAATGCCAGGAATATTGATTGGTGTGCCAACACCCTGATATATGAAAGATAAGAGAGATCTGAAAAATATTTAGACATTATCTGCAACTGCAAAAAAGGGATATTCCACAGGATAAAACATAACATTTTTGTTCAAATCTTGTGTTGGTGGTTGCAGAATAGCAATCCCATGCCTGTAAAGACTGGCACTTCTTTATGAAGGGTTCAGAAGAAGAGGCGTGGAATGTGACTGTGGTCTAGACTCTAGGGGCTATACTCTGCACATTATTTACTTGCACTAACCAAACAGTAACCAATCTCACCACAATTTAACCGTTTTATTCTTTGCACATGCTGCTTCGACAGCAAGGGAAAGGTTAATGGTCACTCAACAGAAGAGGTTCAATGCCAAGACGTGATACTGATAAGACGCCGATCGACTACCATTTCAGGGGTGATAAGTTATCCGTACTAATAAATAATGATACTTGATGATAGTTACATTTGTGTATTGGTCCAAGCTGTTGGACCTGCTAAGATCACTCCAGTATCTGTGTTCCCTACAGAGGAGATAATCAACAGCCACCAGAAGAACAGACCAACGGCCTGTGTGTTATCTGGTTGCTGCTCCACAGGGGGGGCGGTGTACCTCATAGGCCATCCTGTGGCCGGGGTGGGCCTCCAGGTTCAGAGACTCGTCGCCAGCCAGGTCGATGGCCACCACTCCTTCGTGACGATACTTCTTGCACAGCTCCACCACAGTCATGGACCAGCCTGTACAGTGAAACAGCAGTCAGTACACTGTGTTCATTCAGGACCACGACTGTATCATACTACTGTAGGTCAGAGTGACACACACACACATGTAAAACCACCGAGACACAAGGGTAGGTGCTCTGTGATTACACCACAAATGTGTCTTAAACAAATCAATCACATTTTATGGTAGGCTATAATATAAAACTAAAGAGGCAATAAAGTGAGTGTTGTGTCATCGACTCAAGACGAGCCAGCGGAGAAAGAAAAGCGCCACTAGGTTGGCGTGTGGGCAGCTGGTTTGTCCGGTTTAACCCGCATCCATGGAGCCTCAATGCTCTCAGGCGTGCCGCCCCACCCAGCCCCAGAAGCCAGTCGGAATCAGGCCAGGCTGCTTCACCCATCAACCATCCACACACACTCATTTCTATTTGATTGTACACACTATAGTGGTGGTGCTAGTGAGGAATACTGTAGACTCATATGACACATGGATACATGGAGAACAGGTCTCCTTAGTGTCTGCAATGTTGCAGACACATTGAACTTAGTATATGGATATGTAAATACCAGTTCAAGTTACAGAAGTGCAACAAGTCCAATATGGCATTTCAAGTTGTACCATTTCCAAAACAGGATTTAAAATACATATTTTTCAATGTTAACTAATTCAGATAATGAATGGTCATGTAGAGTCAGAAGGCCAGTAGATCAAACCGGTTTGATCCATTACTGTGTGGTGGGACCAGGACCGGACCAGGACCGGACCAGGACCGGACCAGGACCGGACCAGGACCGGACCAGGACCGGAGTGGGACCCATTCTCAGCCCGGGAGCTTCAGGCCCAGACCGGCCCACTTTTTTCAGGGGTGGAAGAATTTGAATAAACGAACAGCACTAAACTCTTACTAGCCCTTTTACTGTCTATTGGATCAACGTGGCAAATGAAAAATCCACCTCGAGGATCAGTTTATAAGAAAAACCTTACTTTAACTATCAATTATATATAAAACATACAATGTTAACCCATTACATATTTGGGATCATTTCAATGCATCATGTCAGTTCTATGTGTGGGTTATCTAATATCAAATCATTTTAAGGTCCTCTCTACCTGTCCCCTCAGTCCTGTCTTCTTCATGTCTATCAGGTTCACCAGCAGCATCAGACCAGCTGGACTGCTGCTACACAATATCTTATGTTTGATATAATTGACTATCTATCATGTTTGTTCCGTCTTTTATATTTCACATGAAATATGTTGTCCAGTTTGCCTCTTCAGCGTCAGACTGGCTTATCTCTTCTGATACTACAAAAAAAAGAAGGGGTTACTTTATTGCTTGGGCTAACTTACACAGATCATGCTGCTGTTGATTTTCACAAATTATATTTGTGATTCATCATATGGCTCAACAAAATAAACTAGACTAATAATTAATTGGTTTAAGCTTGTATGCTCAGGTTGGCATTGCAAACATAGCACAAATGGCTAAATTATGTTGATAATCAATCATTAGATTCACATCTCTCTACCAGCTGCAACTTGAGTCTAAACAGGTCGTTTATTTTGGCACATTTGGCAGAATCTTCCTCCAGTGCCCTTCTTTTTTAAAATCTTTTCGGCTCCTCCTGGCTTTTTCCTGCCCTCCACAATCAATGAGACTTGTCGCTTCTGTTCTCCATTTCTCTTCGGTTACCGCTCAAGAAAAGACGCAACATGGGCCAAACCAACTCAAATAATTGGGAGGGGTGAACTACCGTACATTGTGTAATCCATATTATATATACTAAGATGCTGGGGCAGAAATGTCAGATAAATGAAGAACGTCTACTTTAGGAGAAGATAAAATTGTCCAAGTAATTTTTTTTTCCACCCAAGCGGCCCAAAATACATTTGAAAGTGGACCGGCCCAACGGGATGGGGCCTGGGTGGGGTCTGAGGTCGGTAGCTACGCTATCAGCAGTCAACGGGAGAGGGGCCCTGTAACAGAGGACTCCCACACATGTCAACATGTTGTCAGACTCAGCCAGCGTTTCCCTGAACCCTGTCTGGGTTCAACTCGTTTTGTCTGATCACATTACGACAGACTCCAACAGGCCCTCAGTCGGCACAATAGACTTTTTGAATAAGTGAACATTGGAAAAATATATATAAATATTTAGTAAATTGTGTTTCTGAAAAGGTACACCTAGAAAGAGCCTATTTGTTGTTCGTGATAGGCTACAGATCACTCCAGATTCAGTGTGTTAGCAGTAGCAGTTAGCAGAACGGTGCATTACTTGGCATGTGACGCATGCAGCATAGAATGGACCGGGCCTGCACATGGAACGCCTTCTCTCCTTCCTTCAGCCCCTCGTTGACCAGACGCACCACCTCACTGGGGCTGACGTCGCCCCTGGACAACAACAACAACAACACATGTTAGTGTTTAGCCACGAGCATAACACATTCATCATTTAAAAGAAAATATGAATATAGATAGATAATATATTAATAAGATAGTTGGTAGGTGAGTGGGATAGAAGGCTGACCTTGATATACTTTGGAATATAGATACAGACATATTCAAT
The DNA here is from genome assembly GCF_964030765.1 of Micromesistius poutassou. Classification (NCBI taxonomy): domain Eukaryota; kingdom Metazoa; phylum Chordata; class Actinopteri; order Gadiformes; family Gadidae; genus Micromesistius; species Micromesistius poutassou. The sequence goes on from NC_140285.1 coordinate 18,245,419, forward strand.
CTTCCTTGTAATTGCTAGTATTTGCTGTTTAAAAAAAAAAAATTCATACGCACATGTTGTAGTAAGAGCTAACTTGTGACATGTTAAGAAAAATGTCTGACTTACTCCTCCTGGTCCCAGGGGATGGGCTCCACTTGAGTGTTGGCCAGGAAGTGAGGACTGTACCTCACCTCCACGTAGACCACTCCCTCTTTGGCTTTGTCCTCCACAAACTCATAGGCGATCCTCTTGATGGCCTCCCTGTCTCCACTGGACAAAGGAAAGACGGACAGCTCATGACACCCTGACAGTGGACCTGAAGCTCACCACAATCACAACCCTGCTTTACTACTATTAAAGGGAACACGGAATAAGCCATCTTGTGTATGTTAATCTGAGGATGTATTTCGGAACCCAATGCACTGTTCTTCTTTACTTTAAGTAAAATAAACCTTGCGATCCATCTTTATTTATCTTTCTATCTTTCATATAGCCAACAGTACTTATTTTGAAATGTTTTTCTCCTAAAGATCTGCGGCTTTCCCCCTTTGCTCCCAGTCTCCCCCTGGTCCTATTAATCACATGATGTGGAACACTCCTTTCACATGAGGTCCAATGTCTTCCAGCATGTGCCAGAGAACCCGTGTCCCACTAGTCATCTGGTCGGAATCATGCTTCCCCTTCCCTGAAGCCTACAACCACTTCTTCTTTAGCATAACCTTGCTAGCAACTTCCCCTTGTTGTGCCGTTGGCATGACAAAAAACAGTACATGAGATAAATTAAAAATGAAATAAATAATAGGAAACTGTGCATGTTTGCTAGGTCTTATATACAAACAACCTTAATACTGTTGCTTTAACCCATGCTCTCATTAAGGGCAATCATCTTGTGAACGTAAGGCCTTCCAAGAGTGAGCACCCCCCTGCCTCACATGCCGAGCTCTGACTTCCCTCGACTCTGAGCAGACATGATCTTTGGGGAGACAACGTTGTTTGCATTCAACGGTGAATCAAATGAAAGAGTACAATCAATACTGGAGAACCCAGCTGAACGTGGACTGGCTGAACTGAAACGTGGCAGAGCTGTATTTGAGATATCAAATGTCAGAGGCTGTCATCATGATCTCTGATGGATTCTGGTTTCACTTTCACTCACGCGATGACGTGCATGTATTCAGCGAACTTGCCAAGAAACTTGGTGAGGGTGGCCGGCTCCGGGAGGATGATGATCTGGGTCATCCCCTCCACGGTGTCGGCGGGCAGGGTGATACGGCGCCTCCTAGAGGCCACCGGGGAGCACGTCAACAGGGACAGCATTACTCCCTGAGGGGGCTCCACGGCACCGCCTAGTGAACTTGTAACATCGTTCTGGTGCTAGTAAACCAGAGTTTAAATGGATATCAATGTCTCAACCTTATCCTTATATTATATAATGAACATAATATTAAGTATGTTTACATAGAAAATGGGGCTCAAAATAGAAAGGCTCTTCCTATTTGTACACCCGGATGTTACAGAGCAAAAAACCTACAGCACTACAGGTGATAGAAACATAGGAGATCCATGTGCATTTACTTACCCTACCTAAGGATATATCTAAAGCAATGAGTACTATGAACAGTGAGCTGAGACATTTGACCACAAGAAAAAAGACAAAATACAACAAACTACCCAAATTCATATTCCCCTATACAATACTATCTGAGTTGTTGTGAGATAGCAAGTGGAATAATTTAACAAGAGCAATGACGGAAATGACGACTCACCTGGCCACATCCAGAATGGTCTGTACTCTGATGGCTCCATCAAGGTGTACATGCAGCTCCACCTGCACAGGACCAAGACACCAACAAATAAAACACAACCAACATCAGAACTACTATGAGCCTCGTCAAAAGAGGACCGCCCTCAAACGGGATTCAATAAAAGAAAAGGAAAGACAAGTTTATAATGTGTATATATATATATATATATATATATATATATATATATAAGGCCGGAATGGGCCTTAACAAACGGGGAATAAAGCCATCAAAACAGGTTCTGAACACAGTAGACATGTCATTTATTTCACATTTAGCTGAACAAAACTGATGGCTGCCAGCTGGCAAGCCAATCAGCTGGGAACACACCCGCACATTAAACATGCACACCAATAAACTCAACATCCAATCAACTCAGACAAACATGTAAACAGGCTAGCATGCAAGGGAAGGTGAACCCAGGGAGGGGCGTTAGGAACACATAACTCAGCTGTGACCAAGGGTCATAACACCACTCTGCACCTCGACTCTGCCCCTGTCGTCAGCCCCACCCAGGAAGCCAGTGGCTATCAATAATTAATGGTTATTGAAACTAATACCCTGATGTCTTCTTGGAATGAAGATGTTTAAGCATGTATCAGGCCAACCCATACTGGTGCACTCTGATATCAATGGCTCAATATCTTATTGAGGCCTTATGACGACGCTCTTCCTCCAGGGACAATACCCGGTCTTAAATGAAAGGGTTCTGTCATTAGTCTAGTTCAATTTGCTGACTTCCTCACCTATTACTGAGGAGGTCAGCAAAACAACAGTCTATCTCAATCTATAAAGCAGGATACCTGTGAATATAGCATGATAAGCATAATGCTGCAATTAAGAGGAACATGATCTCAGCAATCCTGGGGTGGCAAAGGTGAATGGGAGCAAAGGCTTAAAAAGGTTCAATGTTTTCCAGTTAGAATGGAATTCCTAGAGCGCGGTGTAATGTGTGACATTTTATTGCATGTGAGTCTGAGGATTTGTTCCTCCCAAAACGCAATGAATATTTCTCAATTCAGCGAACTGTTAGTAGAGGGATAGTGAAGGATTAATGTGAGTATCAGCGCCAAGGAGGGCCTCAAGAGAACAGATGGAGGCATGCAAGACAAGGAAAGTCTTCAGACAACCATTGGTTTGACGGACATGAGATGTCTGCAGCTGTTTTGTTTACATCTGTCTCCATTGCTTGAACGCTGTGGAGTAAATGTTTGTATGCGTCCGCTGTCCTCTCTATGTAAATAACTTGGGAGGTTTGTCACAACGCACAATGTGGTCCATAAGTGATCTGGATCAGCATCCTGTGGGCGGCTGACCCCCCTCCAAACAACAGCTTCAAGGTTTTACTCACAAGATAAGCACGCTAGAGAGAGAGAGAGAGAGAGAGAGAGAGAGAGAGAGAGAGAGAGAGAGAGAGAGAGAGAGAGAGAGAGAGAGAGAGAGAGAGACCAGCTGTTTTTCTCATCTGCAACCATACAGCACATCCTTTGGCATTTGACTTTATATTTACTTTGCCAATTGTTTATCCCTTTCTATTGGCTTCTCTTCTATACTTACATACTCCATTATATATATATATATATATATATATATAAATTATTATATTATAAATTATATTATAGTTAATTATTATATTTATTATGAGATACCAAAGAGCAATGTGGGATTGTTACTTTGATTGGTCAAAAATAAGCTTGAAAAGCCAATATACACTTAATATGAATAATTTATTTTCTATATATTTCCATGAGATTGCTCATGGGCTATCATAGGCCTAATGCCATTGGGCCAGACTAACTCTGACTAGGCTACTCTTGACTGGGGATGATACCATGCTCTGCTCTCTCCGTTGATCATCCGCTCTCCAGTGGCCCATCGTCCTATCGTTCCTCTTAACGTTATAACAGCACACGCCATTGCTCAAGTGTGGCATGCATAAACATACTTCATGTACATCTAAATTGACGCAGCCTATAGGTAAAAGTTATTTCCCTAACGACTTGACAAGAGGGCCATGCAAACCGATCTGTGATCAGCTTAGGAGAGCGGTCAATATAACCCCAATCAATCTGATCAATATAACCCCGAATCAATCTGATCAATATAACCCAGGATCAATCTAATCAATGTCACCCGGATCAATCTGATCATGTCACTCCGGATCAATCTGATCATGTCACCCCGGATCAATATCCGTGTTCATGTCCACACGCTTTGGAAAAAAGTAGAGCAGAAGAAATGGAAAGCAGGAATAAGAAGTGATGGTGCTCCGCGTTACGTCCTGACCACTCAGTTCTATTACATTCGATTTACAGACAGGTGGTTGTCCAGTGGTCGGACCTACCTTCGGCTGCTCGAACACCGCCGCTTCACAAAGCACCTCGGCCATAGCAGGAGAAGAGTCGGGAGGGCTGCTGAGAGGACGAGTGGGTTCACGAGTGAGAGAACCTCGTTATGTACATGGTGTGTGTGTGTGTGTGTGTGTGTGTGTGTGTGTGTGTGTGTGTGTGTGTGTGTGTGTGTGTGTGTGTGTGGGGTGGGGGGGGGGGGGAGACACGCCTCGATACTGTACAACTATAAAACACGAAGTGCTGCAGATGCACTCTGCTAAACCAATAGTGAGGACCGTAAAACACGGAGCAGTCTCTCCCGGGGATTCATATCCCCGGGAGGAGCTTTCGACACGCACGTTGGAGAGCTTTCTACACGCACGTTGGAGAGGTTTACCTCTGTAATTGCATTAGGGCCAAGTTAAACCATGTCCCGGAGGGTCTAGGACAACTTGAACCATGTCCCGGAGGGTCTAGGACAAATTCAAACGGTTATCTATTTGACCAAAAACTAACTCAAAACGATTTACATCCGCTGCTACGCGGAAATATATGGCCTTTTACTGTAATAGCAGCGCAGGCGAAAATGAGAATGGACAATTCAACCAACAGAAGGAGCTTCTGCTCCGTCTGTGTTCAAAGGATTCATTCAGTTATACTGAGTTTTATTTTCGAATCATATACACACACACACACACACACACACACACACACACACACACACACACACACATATATATATATATATATATATATATATATATATATATATATATATATAAAATATATACATGATGGGAAGGTACTTTCTACTTTTAAAATGTATCCAGTTACAGAATACATACCCAAAAATGTAATTTGTAACGTATTCCATAACATTGAGCAATCTGAGTATTGTATTCTGAATACTTGGATTACTACCACATTGAATTGCATTTTATTAGTGTAGGAATGTGGCATCAAATCCTGTTTACTAAACAAGCCTATACTGGTATGTTCTTCTGTTCCAACTGGCTGAATGTGTTAGGCCCAAATCTCCCTGAAAGTGCACTAGATTAGATAATTTGCTGTAGAGGAACTCTACAGCAAATGATCTCTCACTTATCTCTCACTCTAGAGAGTGAGAGAGTATTGGGCGTATTCACACCAGGAAAGTCCTTAGTTCGCTCTCTTTGGTTCGGACCAAAGTACAATGTTTCTTTTTTGGTTTGGTGCGGTTCCTTTTCACATTGCAATTTTCGCAGAGTCCCAGAATTTGACAACAAACCCACATGTGTGCAAAGATCAATCATTGGACAAAAAGGTCCGGGGCGGGGTAAAGCGTTAAATAAATAAAAAAGGGAGGGGGAAAGCGCCGGTGAAAGTAAACAATCATGGATATCCAGCGTGATATCCGTTGATCTGCGGACCGGTCCAACTCCTTCTCCCTCATCCTGATGCGGAATGTGTTAAATGCATCTGCATTTTTATGTGTGTTTTCCAGCATACGTTTTATGTGGGCATCTGCCCAAATATCCACGAGCCACGACTCATTTTCACCCGACGGTCCGACAATGTGCTGCTAATCTTGGCCTGTTACGTCCAAAGAGGCGTATGCTTTGTAGAACCGGATCGGACCGAGGTGCGTTCGCTTTCACATCTCAAGCGAACCGCACCAGGGTTCGTTTGGAAGCGAACTGAGACCACCTCTTCAGGGAGGTCTCGGCCGGCTGATTTGGTCCGCACCAAAGTGAGGTGGTTCGTGGTTGCATTCACACCAACGCAAATGTACTGAACCAAGAGACCAAACCCGTTTAGTACGCACTAAACGCTGTTGGTGTGTAAGCAAGAGAGTGAATAAACTTGTGAATCAGAGAAGTATCGTCATGTAACCCATTGATTTCAACAATGTATATGTATTCTAAATACCAACTATTTAAATTGTAACTGTAACGTATTACAGTTACTTATAATTTGTATTCTGAATATATACGTAACGCCGGTACATGTATTCCGTTACTCCCCAACACTGCATATATAAGTCACCATATAGCGTACTATGGTGACTTTGACAAAGATACCTGATTGGTATTTGTTAAATTGATTTATTCTAAGCTTAACCACAAACCACATGATATCCAAGCTAACATCAGTACGTCATTGGACGACACATTTCTAATGCTAACACCAGTCCTTTATAGCTTCTTCTACACACAGAGTGGTCAACACAACACCATATAGTTTTATGGGTTTGAGATAAGTCAGACCCTATGAGCTGGGCAGCCCAAGAGCGACCGAAGGTTTACCCGATGAATTAGAACCTGTAGGTGTGGCTTATTTACCATCCCACCCATTACCAATATAATCTGACCCTTTACCTGTGTTCGAGAGTTGTTTCATGAACCTACTTCATGAAGGTCAAGCTTGCTGACCTTGTCTCTCTGAATAAACCACGTGTTGAGCTTTTACCTCTCCTAGTCAAACCGAGGCTGAAACAATGTTACCACAGAGGATTCAATCACGTTGCATCAGGCTGTGAAAAGTCTAAATAAAATTAATGTTGCTTTTTTCGCAACATGTGAAGTAGAACTCATCTGGACTCATAAGGACCACCGCGGTGCTGAGAGAATACCACTGCACTTACCAAATTCAGAGACCTTCGTTATTAGGATTTGGTCTCAGCCTGGCACCCATCAGTCAAAGCCCTGCACCCCCCTTCAGGGCCACAGACGTGGCCCGGAACCAGGTGTGTGGCCTTCCGCCCACCTAGGCCACCACCAGAACTAGGGGACCTGAGGGCCCCGCACTTCATACTGCACACAAGTCAGACCGGGCTTCCTCCACTCAGCACGCCCACCATATCGCCCCGCACAAAGAGTCCCTCTCCACCGCAAATCCACCGTACTACCGTTGTACCAGGGGCCCGTTGTACCAGGGCCCGTTGTACCAGGGGCCCGTAGTACCAGGGCCCGTTGTACCAGGGGCCCGTTGTACCAGGGGCCCGTTGTACCAGGGCCCCGTTGTACCAGGGCCCCGTGCTGTCAGGGCCTGTTCTACCAGGGCCTGTTCTACCAGGGCCTGTTCTACCAGGGCCCCGTTGTACCAGGGCCCTGTTCTACCAGGGCCCGTTCTACCAGGGCCCTGTTCTACCAGGGCCCGTTCTACCAGGGCCTGTTCTACCAGGGCCTGTTCTACCAGGGCCCCGTTGTACCAGGGGCCCGTTGTACCAGGGCCCCGTTCTACCAGGGCCCGTTCTACCAGGGCCTGTTCTACCAGGGCCCTGTTCTACCAGGGCCTGTTCTACCAGGGCCCTGTTCTACCAGGGCCCGTTCTGTCAGGGCCCCGTGCTGTCAGGGTAAGTCTTTCCAAAATAAATCTTACATCCTCCATTTTGTCCTCTGGGTGTACTTAAAGTGTCTTGAATAAACACAACAACAACAACAACTAGCAGGGCCCCGGTGCAGGGGAGAATGCTTCCCTTCTCACAGCTCCAACAGCACTGCGAGAAGAACAACCCTGCTCCGCAGAACACTGCATTCATGACGCAACTGATTTGAAGCGTTCCATTTCAAGGAATGCTTTTACAACAACAAACTCTCAAGTGATCTCCAGATGTTTACTAGTGGGGTGTTCCACAAAGCCGGTTTTATCACTTACCCAGCTAAGTTAACCCAGGGTTAGCGGCAACCCTAGGTTTTCAGTTCCAAAATGAACACGGTATGTAAGTTGCTATAGAAACATATGCTCTCAATCAAACCTGGTCGGAGCAGGTTTTGCGCAGGTTAAGTTTGGAAGATAACCCGGTTTTGCTCAGGGTATTTAAACCTGCGTTTATCGCAGCTTTTACGTGTTCACAATTCACACTTCACAAGATTCTTTGATATATTTAAATAGCCTTCTCCAACCCTACATTGCAAATGTTATCAATCGTGGATCTGCCCTCAGTTCACTACAAACAATTTGCATAGCTTTCAGTTTTTTTGCGACGGGTAGCTTTTTGTACAGTGTAGGAGATGCTGAGCACATAGGTAAAGCTACCGTCTGCCGCTCAGTGCGTAAAGTCTGTCTTGCGCTGAAGCGGTTGTTGCGTAACTTCATCGTTTTTCATCATTTAAACCCACGAGACGCATTAAAATGGAGTTTCACCAACTTGCAGGTCAGCATTATCTACTTTAAGTGTTCCCAAATGGCACCGAAATTATCCTTGTTGACTTTTCATCTGGGTCTTATATTTCAGGATTTCCTAATGTAATTGGGTGCATTGATGGCACACATCCAATGTGAGCAATAAATTTCAACAGGGTGCGTTGCATTATGAACATATCATAGACCTCATAATTGTTGTGCTTGTGCAAGATAGCTCAAAGTTTGTATTTGATCGCAGGGCAATTCGATGGGGATCTCCTAGGAGATTGAGGGTATCCATGCCTCCCGACGCTCATCACCCCGTACCCTAATCCCGCTCCTGAACCACAGACAACATTTAATCTGGCACACAGCAGAACCCGCGTTAAGATTGAAAATAACATTCGGGATATTGAAGTCCAGATTCCAATGCCTACGTGGACTAAGAGTTTGTCCGGAACAGGCATGCGATGTAATTGTTGCATGCGCCGTCCTCCACAATATAGCCACTCTGCGCAAAGAGATGCCTCCCCCCTTTGACCCGTTCCTCGAGGAGGAACACATTCCGCAAATGGTTGTAAGGGCTGGACAAAGGATGCGAGACCACATTTGCAGAAATCATTTCAATTTAAAAAAAAAAACACACCAAACACTGTTTTCTTCCATCATTTTTATTCTTTAGTTGCTGAGGGAGGAAAAAGAATATAATTAGTACCTTGAATAGCAATATCATGTCCACTTTGAATTTCTGCTCGAGATCGGTAAAATATGCGGCCCGTTTCGCCATTTTGATCAGGATTTCCATGATCCATACATCACGTTTTTATAGGTTTGCCATGAACGCGCACAACCCTGTGTTAACCAACCCCGTGTTGATTGAACTAATTCATAACCGCTGCTGTGGAACCGACAGCTCTGGGTTAGTCGGCACAGGGTCAATCAACCTAGAGTTCAGCGTTAACTCTGTGTTTGTTAAACCTCTGTTCTTGGAATACCCCACTGATGGACAGTGGAGGGCAGAGGCTAAACAGCTGCTACCATCACTGGACAAAGCATCTCTCCAGTTAGAAGTCATGGAACTTGCATATTCTGATTTACTGAAAGACAACCACAAGAATGTCAAACCTGCTGAATTCTGGATCAGCATGGACTCTTTTAATTTGATTAAAAGCCAGGAAAGAAATCGGCTGAGCAACAAACATCTTGAACAGTGCCATCGCATAGAAACCACGGACTAGAGCCGAGCTTCAGGACCTCGGCTGCGTCCCAACGCTGTCATCTCTCCCACTTAGTACATGTGGATTAAAAAGTATGACTAGTCTAGCAGCCTAATATACCAAAAATATCAGTTTAAATTATAATAGGCAGAGCACCCGCCCGGCTGCGGGTGCTCTGCCTATTATAATTTAAACTGATATTTTTGACGTGTGCCAGGATTGGTGGTGAGGTGAGCTGCATTTTCAGGTGACAGACTGCATCGGAGCAAGCTGGCTCCAGATCCAGGGCTCATCGGTTTTCAGTAGTTTGCGCAGTGGAGCAGTTGTGTGTACTGAGGTAAGAAACTGAGATAATACGCAGTCATGCCCAGGAAGGAGGCAACTTGCGCTGGTGATGTTGGCTCAGGTACGCGTTGGATGGCCTCTGTGTTTGACTGAAGTGGGCTTATACCCCCTAAGGATTTATTTGAATAGGGACAGATACAAAAACATAGATAAGCGTGAAACAATCATCTGATGTATGCATCATAGTGTTTTTAGCCAAAGCTAATTCATGACACTTGTCCCTAGTAGGGCTTTTGGTTAAAAAAAATAATACAGATTAACATTATTAAAAATAGGAAAATTGAAATGGAAGTGAGATAAAATATGGAATAATAAGACATACAGAGAGAACACAGTGTAAAAACTAAATATGAGAGCAAGATTGTTGCTGAATAAGCCACAATTTTGTGTTTCTTTTGAATGTGAGAAATGTAGGGATACATTTCAAGTGGTCTGGCATTGAGTTCCATAACTTTGTCCCTTTTATTGAAAAGGCAGTTTGGGCAAAAGATGTTCTGCGGAAGGGGATAGGCCTACTACAATTGCCTTTTGATGTTGCTCAGGTGGTGGATCTTGTACCACTTTGTAGTCTTGTTATTGTCTTGCAGAGCAGTTGGGGAGCAGCGTTATTTAGGCATTTGTAGACCAATTTAAGTGTAAGTGTAAAAAAAGAAAGTTAGCAAAACTTAGGATCTTATATTTGCTTTTTTTTTTTTTTTTGATTTTGGCAGTGATGATACCTTATTCTCTTCTTGTCCAGGACTTTCAAGGCTTGGTTATAAAGACACTCTATGTCCTTAATTGATTGATGACTGGTGAATGGGACCATGTGGTAAAGATAAGATATATGTGAGAGAATCATAAAATTCATAAAAATAAAAGCACAGTTAAAAGTCAGTTAAAAGTTAAAACAGCCCAAGTTTTACACATTTTTTAAATATGACTTTTAAAGTTCAACTGATAGTCTATAATTATTCCCAAATACTTAATTTCAGGTACTTCAGTTCAGTTTCAGTTTGTTAGAGGTAGTTTTTGAACATTTCCTTTATCGTGTGTCCATCTGGTGTCAATTTCTGGACAGTGTGACACGGGCATTACCAAGTGTAACACTTTTCAAGACATATAAAAGTTAAGAGGTAATATCCTCACATAGCCACAGGGAGCAGCACAAACACATATAATAGTTAAAGGTCCCATGGCATGCTATTTTATGGATGCTTTAATATAGGTGTTTGTGGGCCCCTAATACAGTAATTGAAGACGTTCAAGAAATTCAGACTTGGTGCAGAGTTACAGCCACTATGAGCCAGTCCCACAATGAGCGCTCCACAAATGCGCCGTTTTTAGAGGCAGGTCAAGGTGGAGGGTCAATTCCTTCTCAACCAACCCGACGCAGTCTAGTCTTTTCACCAAATGGGAGCTTTATGCAAGCTTGCGTTATTGTGTTGCGTGTTATGCGCCATAACACCAACAGCAGAATGGTTATCCAAATAACAAAGAACACTTGCGTTACAGTGTGTGTATTCACACACACACATGTGGCGCTCGCACGGTCCTAGCTCATTGTCTCATTGGCGGCCAAATTCTCTGGGCAGGCCAAGCAGAGAAAGGGGAGGTAACATGGCCCCAAATGACGACATATGGGGCCAGAAGCCAAATCGAAGCGTTTCAGCGATCCTTTTTTCAAAGACGGAGCAAGATAGCTACTTCTCGGTTTACACCTAACGCAATTTTTAGCTACTGTAAAGCAATAGTTAGTTTTATTGTTGTTTTGTATTGTAGTTGCTTATTAGCCTCCAGAATGGTGGATCAATGTGATGTAGTTTTTTACAAACCAGTGTCTTATTTCATTTATTTTGATAGATAGATAGATAGATATTATCTAGCCATATCACCCAGTTCTGCCATATAATTCCTTCTCATTTGTTATGTTTTCTTTCAGGAGATCATTGAGGCCGCTGCCAGCACAGAGCCCAGCCCTCCACCTAAGGCACCTCTTCTGCATTGGTAGCCCTAAGCCCCAGAACCCTTAGGAAGAAAGAAAGATGAACCACACAACCGTTTTTTGGGCCTTTTTAAATGTGCAATATTAGTTCCATTATATCACAAGTTCTTGTTTGTATGATATTTATTTTTCACATTGATGGCACACTACCTCAAGTTCTATGTTTATTCTAGTTTTATATATTATCTTTTGGTCCAATGTTCAATGCAAAATAAAGTACAATATTGCATTTTCTAACAGATTGTGAGCAATAATATTATTTTCTAATCATACCGTGTTTTTTCCATGTAGATAAAATTGCATTCCAAAGACATTCAAACTAAACAATAAAATTCCAGAGACAGATATTGAGTCAAAAGATTTATTCTAAAAAAATAACTTGTAGACATCCCGGAGGAAAGCAATAAGCAGCCTCTGCAGACCATGCATGGCTCTTCTGCTGTGGTGGAAGTCCGGCTCCTCTTCCTCCTGCTCCACGTTGAACCACAGATGCAGGATGGTCACCTATCAAAGTAAACTGTTTATTTGACATTATGTGTATCACAAAGGGGTTGATTTAACAATATTGATGTTAGTTATACAAGCATGCTGTGTAGCTAGGTTAACTACAACAAAAAAATGTGCAGTATATTCAACATACCTCAAACAGATCCACCAGCATTCCCAGGTGTCGAATATGTCTTTATTTTATTTTTTTGTCTTTATTTTTTAGTCTTTTATAGAGCGTAACAGTAACCGCCCCGTTTTTTAACAGCTCTGGTGCCGGAAGTAAATTTCCCATGCATTTATCTCGTCCACTTTTCGTAAAATCCTTATATAAAGAGTTTTAAGCCTGGAACCAAGCCAATCGTCTGTCAAGGTAGTCGTGACCAGATTATGTTTGATTCGGGCCAAAAAAGAATTTGGAAAACTGAAGAAAAGGCAAAGGTACAAGACTGTGTACATTATTTTTTTGACAGAGTGAGGAACTGCTCATCCCATGATGCATTGCAAACCTTTTCACAATGGTTCCAACCCAATAGTTTAGCACGTTTCTTGCATCTTATAACCTTTGTCATTATTATATTGTTAATATAAGTTGTGTCATTCTGTGTGTGTGTGTGTGTGTGTGTGTGTGTGTGTGTGTGTGTTAGTGTTTCATATAGTGTGTAGTTGTCATCGACAAGGTACGTCCCTTTGCTGACTGCAGTCACCGCGTAATAACGGTACTCGTTTTTATAATACATGTGAATTCAGTCTCGGATTCCAGTTACGTACAGTGATGGGAATAACGGCGTTATAAGTACCTTTTTCCAGTAACGAGTAATCTAATTGATTACTCATCTCATTATTATAACGCCGTTATCGTTACTTTCAAAAAAATGTGTCGCGTTACTACATTGAAGGCAGATGTTTTGCATCGGACCTCTGAGCCGAGTGACAGAGAAAATCTTGTTCCTCCCTTGTCCTTGGTGAGGGCGGGAGCACGAGACAACCGCAAAGGTGATGACGATTGGCTGGGGTTGAGTAAAATTCTATGGTAAGCCAATCAGAGGGGAAGTTAGGCGGGTGCTTAGTCTGCTTACAAAGTTGAGCAGCAGTAGGCTACAAGAGAGTGGTCGACTACACAAGACGTTAATGTGAATCAGCTAGAGAGAGATGTCGATAATAGAAAATGCAGATCATTTTCTTTCTCGTGTGTCTCGTTTTTCGCCCGTGCCTAAAACCGCCACTGCTTATAATGCTAAAGCCCAGACCAAAGATTTGCGACGCAACTGCTTGCAACTCGCAAGTCCTCGCGACGAGGCGGGCTGAGACGTTCTAAAAACCGGGCAGTTCACACTGCTGCACCGGGCGGCGATTATTTTTATTTTTATTTTGGTTGAGAGTAGGCTAGAGTTGCTGTGTTTCGCCATTCTCCACTACTTCTGCATTGTTTCGCTGGAGGTTAGTTTGTTTAGATCCCGCTAGTTGGATACATTGCATTCTTTCCTAGTGGCGACTTCTCGACTGCAAGGGAAGCTCGGCTTCACCTAAAATTTCGAAAATTAAATGGTCAGATATATAGAACACGTCCATCTCGAAGACGAGTCCGTTCAGAATCAGCTGCTTATCGCAGGTCGACTGACTCGATTTCCTTCTCATACACTTACGTGTTTAATTTGCGTGTGTTTAGACAGATGGGCGCGCACACACACGCGCACCAAGCATCACCCGCATTCATTCATTCTATTAAATACTCACTCGTGGTAAAACTATGTTTTCTCACGATCAAATACTCATCAATCCTAAAAGTAATGGGCTTGTACATGATGTCTGGGTCAAGAACATATGTGTTTGCTGTACGGTGTTTGCAGATGCATTGATTTAAAAGTACAACTTACCGCTGTATCAGCTGTTCTTTCCGAAATCATTTAATCAATCATTTACCCTAAAACTAGATTTTGTTTTGGAAGCCTGGAATATACTTTGCTCGAATGTATTATTGTTATTATTATTATTTTAACGCATGGCATAGCCTAGGCCTACTATACTTCATTCATGTTCATTCATGCAGCCCTATGGGAAAAAAAAAAGTTTCCACAATCCACACGCTATTTCTATGCAGTTTCACACGTATGAATATCTTTGACATCATAATATTTAACATGCAAGTGTAGTGGTGCCTGGTTGCTGCGGGGGAAAACGTAGGTTACGAATGTAACTATGGATCTGTGAGACCGAGGGATGACCGTCACTACGGTCTAAAAAGGAATGATCACCTTCGTTCTGCCTATCACCGAGACCATATGTCAAAATAGTCATGTCCATGACCTCCGGAAGCAGAACGACTTGCGTTAATAAATAGCAGAGAATGCTCCCGGGTCAGTCTCCTATCCCTGAACGCCTCAGAATGGTCCGAGCGACAAGGATAGTGACGGTCATCCCTCGGTCTCACAGATCCATAGTTACATTCGTAACCTACGATCTGTTTCGACCTCACTCTGACCGTCACTACGGTCTAAAAAGGGATGACACATACCAAAAGGGTCGCGAGGAACCCAGAATCAATTATTAAAACCTCGCTCGGTCACGGACATGAGGGCGGCATCGCCGACTGGAGGCGGGCGAGTGACATCCACCCTATAAAAACGGGTAAAAGTGCATGGCGTCGACCATGAGGCCGCTGCACAGATATCGTCTGCTGCTACACCCCTAAGGGCAGCCCAAGACGTAGCCATACTCCTGGTAGAGTGAGCCCTCGTACCAGAAGGAACCGGTGTTCCCTGCGCCCTGTAAGCATGGGAAATAACCTCCACCAGCCAATGCGAGAGTCTCTGCTTGGAGAGTGGAAGCCCCTGCCTTGCTGCACCGTAACAGATGAAAAGCTGAGAGTGCGCCTTCCGCAAGGACTGCGTACGGGCCAGATAGGCCCTCAAGGCCCTGACTGGGCACAGGGTCAGCAACTTGTCTTGCTCTGCCTGCCTGGTGGAAGAAGGCTGGAATTGAGTCACCTCCAGAACCTGGTTAATGGACTGCGGATTAAGAACCTTTGGCCGGAAAGCTGGATTCGGCCAAAGTGACACGCTAGCACCTCCTGCCTGCCACCTAAGGCAGTCGTCACTAACGGAGAGAGCACACAGCTCACTGACACGTTTCGCCGAACAGAGCGCCAAGAGAAAGGCAGTCTTAAGCGACAAGGAACGCAAATCTGCGTCTAAAATAGGCTCATACGGGCCTACAGTAAGTGACGTTAAAACCGTGGGCAGATCCCAGCCCGGTGCCCGCAAAGTGCAACCTGGACGCAACCGGCGGGCTCCCTTCAAGAACTGGCAAACCAAGGGATGCCTACCAAGGGGACCATTGTCCACACCCCGGTGAAAGGCCGAAATTGCTGAAGCATATACCTTCACGGTACTGGCCGCCTTGCCTTGATCCAATTCGGACTGCAAGAAACGTAAAACCTGTGGCACGGGGCAAGTCGCTGGCTCGAGGCCCATGCCAACACACCAATCTGAAAAGATCCCCCACCTGAGTGCGTAGCAAGCTCTAGTGGATGGAGCCCTGGCGTTATTTAGCGTGTCCTGGACAGACACATCTACCTGCTCAACGACGGGCCCTGCAGGGGCCAGACCCACAGACAGAGGGTCCCTGGGTTCGGATGCCAGATCCGCCCGTCTGCCTGTGACAAAAGATCCGCTCTGCATGGCAACTGCCATGGATGACCCTGCAACAGCCGGAGCAGGTCCGGGAACCAAGGCCTCGCTGGCCACCGTGGAGCCACCAGCAGGACTGAGTGATGGCCCTCCTGGATCCTCCGGAGAACCTGCGCTATGAGCGGGAGTGGAGGAAAAGCATACAACAAGCCTGTCGGCCATTCTTGTGACAGAGCATCCAGGCCCAAACTGCCCCCCTGCCCTGTGAGGGAGTACCACTCCGGGCAGTGCGTTGTCTCCGCCGATGCAAAAAGATCTACATGTGCGATCCCGTACCGCATCCAGATCTGGCTTACGACCTCCGCGCTCAATCTCCATTCTCCCGGGAGTGGCCCCGTCCTGGAGAGAATGTCGGCTGCTCTGTTCTCCACATCCGGGATGTGCACTGCCCTCAGTGAAGACAGCCGCGGCCAAGCCCAAGTCAATAAGGCCTCCGCCACCTTGAGGCACCGCTGGG
Source organism: Micromesistius poutassou (assembly GCF_964030765.1). Lineage (NCBI taxonomy): Eukaryota > Metazoa > Chordata > Actinopteri > Gadiformes > Gadidae > Micromesistius > Micromesistius poutassou. Next base: position 18,261,812 of record NC_140285.1, read on the forward strand.
ACCTCGTTCCCCCTTGGTGATTGACGTAATACACCGCCACAGTACTGTCCGTCCTCACGAGAACGTGTTGGTGTTGTAACACCGGCAGGAATCTCTGCAAGGCAAGATGGATGGCCTTCAGTTCGAGGACATTGATGTGCTCCAACGTCCATGGGGGCTGCCACATGCCCCTCGCCGTCCGTCCTTCCCAGACGGCTCCCCAGCCTGTCAGGGACGCGTCCGTCGAAAGGACCTGTCTCCTGTGTGGAAGGCCCCCCAGTGGGACACCTCGGAGTAAGAACTCCCGGTCCCTCCAAGGGCGCAGGGCTCTGATGCAAGCCCGGGACACACGCAGCCTCACCTGCCTGTCGCTCTTCGGGTGAAGACCAAAGGCATTGAACCAGCACTGCAGGGGGCGTGCCCTCAGCAGGCCAAGAGGAACTACCGCCGCAGCTGCTGACATCAAACCCAGCAGCTTCTGGACTCTGTGAGCAGTCACGAGACCACCCAAGCGGAAATGACCCAGCATGCCGAGCAGGCTGTCTTCTCTTCGTGGAGTGAGAGACGCCGTCATGCCGACCGAGTCGAGGAGGACACCGAGGAACTCTGCCTGTTGGCGGGGTTGCAGGTTGCTCTTTTTGTGGTTGACCTTGAAGCCCAGGAATTGAATGTGGGCCAGAACAGTCTCCGTGTCGCGCACTACCTGTTCTCGGGAGGGGGCGCAGACGAGCCAGTCGTCCAAATACGGCAGTATTTTGAGACCGCGAGCCTGAAGGGGGGAGAGCGCGGCTGACACCACGCGAGTAAAAACTCGTGGGGAGAGTGAAAGGCCGAAAGGTAGGACCTGGAACTGGAACGCCCTGCCCTGGAAGGCAAAGCGCAGAAAGGGCCTGTGTTCCGGGCAAATCGGAACGTGGAAGTAGGCGTCCTTTAAGTCCAAAGATGTGAACCACTCCCCCTGCCGGATGGACTGCATCACCACCCTTGTGTGGACCATCTTGAAGGGCAGCACCTTGAGGTACCGATTCAAGGGCCTGAGGTCGAGAACGGGCCGAAGACCGCCATCTTTCTTTGGGACGATAAAATACTTGCTGTAGAACCCAGCGAGCTGTGCGCTGGGCGGTACTTCTGAGATGGCCCCTTTCAGAAGTAGCTCTTGAACCTCTGTGGCAAGTGCGGACATTAAAACCGGGTCTTGTACAGACGTTACCTTGACCCCTGAAAACATAGGGGGCCGTCGTCGAAATTGCAATCGGTAGCCCCGAGCCACCGTGGCTACGACCCAAGGGTCTGGGACAATCCCCTCCCAGGAGGTCCGTGACAACTGGGAAGGACAATCGACGGGCGCCCCTGGGATGCTATGCGGGACCACTACCGCGGCCCGCACCCCTACCTGTGCCTCGGTGTTGACCCCCTCTACCCCTGGAACGGGGATATGGGGCTGATCTCTGGTCAGGTGGACGAAATCGCCGGTCACCAGAGGACTGTGGGATGTTCCCCCTCGGCGGAGGCCGGGCCGGCAGCCGCGGCCTATATCCGCCCACGGGCGCCCTGCTGACCTTTGAGGCAGGCTTACGGCACACACGCTGGACAGCTTCCCTCGACACTGCAGCACGTTCAGCGCGGTCGAGCACCTCCTGGGATCCTGGGTGGAAAACATGCCCAGGGGCAACTGGGAGGTTCAGCAGCTCCTGCTGCTGAACCTGGTTTGGCTGGTCTGTGCCAGCCAAACCTGCCTGCGGCACAACACCGCGGAACCCATGGCGTCTCCCACATCACGTGTCAGCTGGGCGTGGGATGACAGAGCTGCATCCAGCAGGGCCCTGGCGTCCTGGTCGTCTCGACTCAGCGTCTTGCGAAGCGACGCCAGCGTAATGGCCAGAGCGTTACCCATCCGGGCCGCTCGTGCTGCTGCATTAAAAGTACGAGTGGCCAGGCGGTCCGTCTTTGCGCACTCCTTACGGGGGCACCGTGGGTTGGGTGACACACCAGTGAGGCCCAGAGATGTCAAGGCGGCCATTGATGGCTCGACCGGTGGCATGTCCCCGAGTCCAGTCTCCACGGGGTACGTGGCTGTTGCTAGCTGGCGGCAGCCTGCATTGAACTGTGGGCGCTGCGTCAACTTACCCCATGACGACCTCAGCATTGCCGTGTAGTCAGGCGGCACCGGCACGGGGGGTGGTGGGGTAGCACAAGGGATGCCCTCCCAGATACCTCCCATGGGAGCCGGAGCAGGTGTGGGCGCCTCAAGGCCCAGGATGTTGGCAGCGCTCAGCACCCGTGCCATCAGGGAGCTGACGGGGACCTCTCCCGCCCCCACGGAGCTGTCACCCAGCACTGCAGAGCCCGTCTGCAGATCGCCCATGAGGTCGTCTCCTGTGTGGTCTGACTCCGTTCTGGGAGCATAGAGGGATAGCACATCTGCATCGTCCCGTTCCTCCTCCTCACCATGGCTCTCAGGCCTGGATGAGAGGGTGCCCTCCTGGCCAGGGGGCAGGCTGTCTTGAGAAGAGGCCTGGCGATCTACCAGCCTGTCCATCTTCTGTGCCAGAGCCTGGAGAGCAGAGAGGATCTGGAGCGACTCCGCGCTACCACCCTCGGTCACTGCAGCTGTTGCCAGACGCTCAGCAGGACGCTCAGCCGGACGCTCAGCCGGACGCTCAGCCGGACGCTTAGCTGGAGTGGGTGCAGCTCTCTGGGACGGCCTGTGGGGGGACCCACGCTGTCGGTCCCACTTGTGAGTGTGCTTACGGCCATGCCCGCTGAAAGGGAGTGGCTGGACAGGGGAACGTCGCCTCTCTCGTCGGCCCTCATGCACGTGGCCGCATATCAGGGCGGCCCGGCGTTGTCTCTCACCCCTGGAGAGGTCGCAGGCAGCGCTGCAGGGGTGGTCGACGTCCTCCAGGACGTGTGCGGCCCCAAGACACATGGGGCACTCCCTGTGCCCATCACTGGCACTCATGGAGGCGCTGCAGATCCTGCAGCAGTGTGAAGCCATCGCAGGCCCAGCCTAGGCGGTGTTGATGCCTGGAGCCCTCCTCGATTAGTCCACCAGGGTATTCCGGTGGCCCGCACCAGGGCACGAATGCGCCTAGCAGGCGCACACTAGCCCCACCGTCTGCGAACAGAGGTCTAGGGTGCCACAGAACCAGAGAGGTGGCCCGCACCAGCGCACGAATGCACCTAGCAGGCGCACACTAGCCCCACCAGCTGCGGACAGGGGTATAGGGCGTGGCAGGGGATGCGACACAGAGGAGCACTGCAGCGATCAAACAAGAAGCACACGGTAACAGCACAAATAAAGCCAAAAAAACAGGCTATACAACAACAGAGAACACCCCAGAAATAAATCCAGGTACACTCAAACAATAAACCACTGCACCAGCAGGCTATAGTAACAGAAAATATTACAGCAACGTGATTACTTACCGTGCTACAATAAATAATAAACTCCTCACTGCACAAGCAGGCTAGAGGAACAGAAAATATTACAGCAACGTGACTACTTACCGTGCTACAATAAATAACAAACTAGCGCTAGGTGGCCTGCAGCAAACTGACAGGCCAACACAAAATCCGGCTGCACAATGCAGTAACACACAAAAGATAACAGGCAGACTTACGAAAAACTTCGGCTGCAACGACAACAAAGCACAGAAGACCGCACGGCGGCCCACACCAGTGCGCGCACGCACCTAGTGGGCTCGCACCAAGCCCACGGCTTGCGAACAGGCGTCTAGGCACAGTATAAACAACACAAATAGCTCGGAAACTAGCGCTCAAAACAGCAATCTAAGCTAAACAAAGAGCTAGTTTAGCTGAAAGAAAAACACCACTCCAATCCTCGGGGGCAAATAATATGCACCCGTACCCGCAGGTAGCGAATTACGTAAGTGATGTCTTACCTTACAGAAGTCTCGAAGTCTCTTCAATACTCACAAGGTCTCTGAGGCGAGAAGGAGAAAGAGACTGACCCGGGAGCATTCTCTGCTATTTATTAACGCAAGTCGTTCTGCTTCCGGAGGTCATGGACATGACTATTTTGACATATGGTCTCGGTGATAGGCAGAACAAAGGTGATCATTCCTTTTTAGACCGTAGTGACGGTCAGAGTGAGGTCGAAACAGATTCAGCTTTGCGCCGGGTGCAAACTAGCAACGACACATGCGTCGGTGTATAAAGTCAATTGCGCCGGGCGCAAGATAGGGCCCTTCTTCTGTTTGGCGCACATGGCTAATTTGCATACGCGCACAGGACTGTCGGAATGGGAACATGTCGGACTGGCAGCATTACGGGGGCGCGATTACGGGCTGGCGGAGTTACATTTAAAAATCGCGTTCAAGTAAAAATAAATAAGAAAAGCGGAATCAATTTGTGGCGCCAATCTGTGGCGCAGCGCCACACATTGGCCTATGTGTGGGAAACGTCCAAAAGCAGATTTCTTTAAATGGAAATATAGCCATTACTTTTCCCTCCAAGAAATTAAGGGGACACGTGTAAGCGTGAAATGCACATTATGCCCTGGAGTCAAGTACCTGTCCACGTCGTTGTCGAGTTCCAATTTAATGAAGGATGGGGAGAATGGAATGAAGATTGGATGACTTGGGTGGATGGATGGATTGATTGATGAATGGGTAGAAGAGTGAATGAATGCATGGATGGATAGATGAATGAATGAGTGAATGTTCATGCTAAAGTTGGATACAGTATGTCTACCTGATGTCTAAAAATGTGCTGCATCTTATTAGATTTGCAGTAATACATTTTTTGTACATTGCTTAGAGAGTATATATTTATTAATATATACTATTATTATTAATAATAATAGTATATTATTATATATATATTATTATTATTATTATATATATATAATATTTATATTATAAATATATTAATATATTATAATATATTATTATTAATTATTTATTTATATATCTTTAAGCTAATATAATATATGTAGTCTCACATTCCCACAGCAACGTTAAAATAGTTTAGATTTGTGCACTGTGGATTTCTGTTTGTAATGTATTATTATGAGTATTCATTTCATTATAATACTCAGATTTATCATTTATCATAATTGAACACACATGTTTTTAAGTTCTTTCGAAGAGGGATGGAGATGGGGTCCAAATTATTTGACACATCAGTATTTAAAAATTATTTGAAAGTAACGCAATAGTTACTTTCCAAAGTTTCCAACTAGTTACTTTTAGAGTTTGTAACTCAGTTACTACTTTAGTTTAGCTAACCCTAACCCTAACTTTCTGGGAGAAGTAACTAGTACTTTAACTAATTACTTTTTTAGAGCAACCAACACTGGTTACATATTCATTCAACATTTTGCATTCCTTTGCTTTTATACTACCCAAATTAATAAAAAGCACTGCTGGTACCATATCATATATTTGTACTTTTATTTTTATCATATATTCTATATCAACATATTTTTCCACCGTTACAGCTCATTTCCTCTACAGCTCTAACCACAACTCTAACTTTCCATTAATACAAATCATGGTTGCTGTGGTAAGCGATCGAGTTCAGTAGCAGCAGTGTCTAAAGGAATAGTCTCCGTAGACAGGCTCTGTATGTATGTATCATTTGGATGGTTACAACATTAAGGCTATTAATCTAAATCTTGACGGGGAAAATGAATGGGTTTTTTACTTCCGGCACCACACTGTTGCGCTCTATTTCTCAGACAAAAATATGTTTAGAACCCATGCAAGAAAAATCACCACAGCTGAAGCCGGTATTGTGAAACTTAAAACAATCGTCCACAAACTTGTTGCATCTGTTTATGTAAACCCTGTCAACGACTACTATGACGTACTGTAACTGAATCTTGAAGGGTTGTCGTCCCATTTCATAGGGGTAGGGTTGAGGGGTAGGGTTAAGGGGGAGGGGTAGGGGTAGGGTTAAGGGCAGTATTGGGAGCGTCCATCAGTATTATTCTGAGCCAGGAGCTACCCACTGCCCCTGTGGCGGCCACACCAGTGGATTGTGCTCTAACTTGATGGACTTGAATGAAACATGAGGGGTATTCCATCAAAGTCGCTAACGAAAGCGGCACTTAGTTGATTAAGCCCAGTTAGAACTAGCGCCAACTTCCACTTGGCTTAAGCCGTTCCATCAACGCAGTTCAGTCGCGCCTTGCTCAGGTTAGTTCAAGCCAGGCTAACGTTATCCTGGATTACGCATGTTCACGAGATATGTAACCAGCCCATAACCGTGAATGTCGAATCATGGATCAAATGTCCGAAAAGGACCGAGCGGGATCTTTTCCAGCGGCGAACAGAAGCTGCTTGTGGAGGTCTATGAGGAGTACAACCACATACAACCACCAACACTGTAACCATTAATAGAAACAGGGAGGCCGCCTGGCAAAAAAATCGCTGATCTGTTGAATGCATTAGTATTAAGCGTAACATATTTTAATTTAATATTGACCATGGATTTGTAATCAGGGAGATAGTCTCGAGTTAAAGTGTGTGTGTGCACACGTGTGTGTGTGTGTGTGTGTGTGTGTGTGCACACATGCGTGTGTGTGTGTGGCTTTACACTCAGCTTGGTTGATGGAATACCCTGGCCCCCACTATGTGGGCAGAAGTGGACGGCATGACAGATTCAAGTTAATTTAACTCATTTTTTGAAGTTTATACGAAATTCCAACTTCACAATGAATTCTTGCAGTTCATCTTTAAAAATATATAATATTTAATTTAAAACATCCAACAAAGGGGGAAGGGCGGGTACACAGACAGACAGATGGTGGGGTTGTACAGGGAGGCAACTCTGGGATAATCACAACAGCTTCATAAATCACACACAACAGCAACAACAAATTTTTGTTATTGTATGTTGTACTGGTACTTAATCCAATGAGTACCAATGACTGAACCAGGTTGGTACGGTGGCTGAGAAGGGTCACAACACATGCAAACACCACAACACCTGCATATACAGAAAACACATTCAGAAAACACTTTCATCGATTACACAACACGTGCGCTGCAAATTCAAAACACCTGCAAATTCAGATAAACACCTGCAAACTCAGAAAACACCTGCATTGATTTCACAACACATTCACAACATGAGCAAATAGGGAAACGAACTGCAAGTAATGACAACGGAAATGTTTCCGGGGGGACCATAATCAGTGACGGCCCCATATCCGGTTGGCGGTTCTATTTAATTACGAACGTCTTCAGTCGTTGGATTGTGCTACAAGAGGCACGTGTTTCTCTTTTATTATGACAGACTTATCGATGTGCTCTGTAGCACAATCCAATCATAGATATATATACTGACTAGATATCATAGATATATATACTGACTAGATATCATAGATATATATACTGACTAGATATCGCCTGAGCTGCTCTGTTCAGTGGAACATAATATGTTCCATAATATGTATCCCGCGGCAAGATGGCGGCGGCATTGACGTATATTATTTTATAGTGATTTAGACTGGGAGAGGACCTCTGCCCCATCAACGTTCATTCATCCAGGTGGGTGGTTACCCCGCAGCAAGATGGCGGCATTGTTGACGCACGCTTAGAAGCCGAATGCCATATCTAGTCAGTATAGAGCTGTCCCGTCCCTTCCGCTAAACCCCAGTGGACCTCTAGGTTGAAAAATCGTTAATGCAAGTGAATGTGAGAAAATAATTATTTTCTGGTCCCGTTTGAATTGTGCCATGAATGTCAACTTATGTTGTCTGTGAATTTTTTATATAATTTTTCATGTTAAGAGTTTGACATTATATTGTATGACTCTTCGGCTAGCAGTTGTGGAAAAGACATAACGAGAAAGACTACAAGACTACATGTCGCCGTGTTATGGGGTGACGTCACATAGACGACATGTAGTCTTTCTCTCTTTTTTAAAAATTCACAGATAACATATGTTGACATTCATATGTTGACAAGACTATAAAAGACAAAGGAATTACAGTTTAAAGACCCAGGGAACCAACTGTTTCAGCTGGAATTCAAACACTGATTTAAAAAAATGTGAGTTTTAGGAAAGAGGGGGTTTGTTATCGCCATTGTCACAACCCATGGCAATTTTATGATACCTTTTTAGTAAATCATTGTTTAGTAAACTGCTATGGGCGTTATAATAAACGATGTTGGATACGAAATGCACCACACAGTGTAGCAATATACTATACGTTTCTGGGGAGCCGTAGTAGTCTGGTTCTCTTAGTACTGGTCTGGTTCTCTTAGTGGTCTGGTTCTCTTAGTGGACTGGTTCTCTTAGTGGACTGGTTCTCTTAGTACTGGATCTGGTTCTCTTAGTGGTCTGGTTCTCTGAGTGGTCTGGTTCTCTTAACGGTCTGGTTCTTAGTGGTCTGGTTCTCTTAGTGGACTGGTTCTCTTAGTACTGGTCTGGTTCTCTTAGTGGTCTGGTTCCCTTAGTGGACTGGTTCCCTTAGTGGACTGGTTCTCTTAGAACTGGTCTGGTTCTCTTAGTGGACTGGTTCTCTTAGTACTGGTCTGGTTCTCTTAGTACTGGTCTGGTTCTCTTAGTACTGGTCTGGTTCTCTTAGTGGACTGGTTCTCTTAGTACTGGTCTGGTTCTCTTAGTGGACTGGTTCTCTTAGTACTGGTCTGGTTCTCTTAGTACTGGACTGGTTCTCTTAGTACTGGTCTGGTTCTCTTAGTACTGGTCTGGTTCTCTTAGTACTGGTCTGGTTCTCTTAGTGGTCTGGTTCCCTTAGTGGACTGGTTCTCTTAGTACTGGTCTGGTTCTCTTAGTGGACTGGTTCCCTTAGTGGACTGGTTCTCTTAGTACTGGTCTGGTTCTCTTAGTGGACTGGTTCTCTTAGTACTGGTCTGGTTCTCTTAGTACTGGTCTGGTTCTCTTAGTGGACTGGTTCTCTTAGTACTGGTCTGGTTCTCTTAGTGGACTGGTTCTCTTAGTACTGGTCTGGTTCTCTTAGTACTGGTCTGGTTCTCTTAGTGGTCTGGTTCTCTTAGTGGACTGGTTCTCTTAGTACTGGTCTGGTTCTCTTAGTGGACTGGTTCTCTTAGTACTGGTCTGGTTCTCTTAGTACTGGTCTGGTTCTCTTAGTGGACTGGTTCTCTTAGTACTGGTCTGGTTCTCTTAGTGGACTGGTTCTCTTAGTACTGGTCTGGTTCTCTTAGTACTGGTCTGGTTCTCTTAGTGGTCTGGTTCTCTTAGTGGACTGGTTCTCTTAGTACTGGTCTGGTTCTCTTAGTACTGGTCTGGTTCTCTTAGTGGTCTGGTTCCCTTAGTGGACTGGTTCTCTTAGTGGTCTGGTTCTCTTAGTGGTCTGGTTCTCTTAGTGGTCTGGTTCCCTTAGTGGACTGGTTCTCTTAGTACTGGTCTGGTTCTCTTAGTGGTCTGGTTCTCTTAGTGGACTGGTTCTCTTAGTACTGGTCTGGTTCTCTTAGTGGTCTGGTTCTCTTAGTGGACTGGTTCTCTTAGTACTGGTCTGGTTCTCTTAGTGGACTGGTTCTCTTAGTGGACTGGTTCTCTTAGTACTGGTCTGGTTCTCTTAGTGGACTGGTTCTCTTAGTACTGGTCTGGTTCTCTTAGTGGACTGGTTCTCTTAGTGGACTGGTTCTCTTAGTGGTCTGGTTCCCTTATACTGGTCTGGTTCTCTTAGTGGACTGGTTCTCTTAGTACTGGTCTGGTTCTCTTAGTGGACTGGTTCTCTTAGTGGTCTGGTTCTCTTAGTGGACTGGTTCTCTTAGTACTGGTCTGGTTCTCTTAGTACTGGTCTGGTTCTCTTAGTGGACTGGTTCTCTTAGTGGACTGGTTCTCTTAGTGGTCTGGTTCCCTTAGTGGACTGGTTCTCTTAGTACTGGTCTGGTTCTCTTAGTGGACTGGTTCTCTTAGTACTGGTCTGGTTCTCTTAGTGGACTGGTTCTCTTAGTACTGGTCTGGTTCTCTTAGTGGTCTGGTTCCCTTAGTGGACTGGTTCTCTTAGTGGACTGGTTCTCTTAGTGGTCTGGTTCTCTTAGTGGTCTGGTTCTCTTAGTGGACTGGTTCTCTTAGTACTGGTCTGGTTCTCTTACTGGTCTGGTTCTCTTAGTACTGGTCTGGTTCTCTTAGTGGTCTGGTTCTCTTAGTACTGGTCTGGTTCTCTTAGTGGACTGGTTCTCTTAGTACTGGTCTGGTTCTCTTAGTGGACTGGTTCTCTTAGTGGACTGGTTCTCTTAGTACTGGTCTGGTTCTCTTAGTGGACTGGTTCTCTTAGTACTGGTCTGGTTCTCTTACTGGTCTGGTTCTCTTAGTACTGGTCTGGTTCTCTTAGTGGACTGGTTCTCTTAGTACTGGACTGGTTCTCTTAGTGGACTGGTTCTCTTAGTACTGGTCTGGTTCTCTTAGTGGACTGGTTCTCTTAGTACTGGACTGGTTCTCTTAGTGGACTGGTTCTCTTAGTACTGGTCTGGTTCTCTGAGTGGTCTGGTTCTCTTAGTGGTCTGGTTCTCTTAGTGGACTGGTTCTCTTAGTACTGGTCTGGTTCTCTTACTGGTCTGGTTCTCTTAGTACTGGTCTGGTTCTCTTAGTGGACTGGTTCTCTTAGTACTGGACTGGTTCTCTTAGTGGACTGGTTCTCTTAGTACTGGTCTGGTTCTCTGAGTGGTCTGGTTCTCTTAGTGGTCTGGTTCTCTTAGTGGCCTGGTTCTCTTAGTACTGGTCTGGTTCTCTTACTGGTCTGGTTCTCTTAGTACTGGTCTGGTTCTCTTAGTGGACTGGTTCTCTTAGTACTGGACTGGTTCTCTTAGTGGACTGGTTCTCTTAGTACTGGTCTGGTTCTCTGAGTGGTCTGGTTCTCTTAGTGGTCTGGTTCTCTTAGTGGACTGGTTCTCTTAGTGGTCTGGTTCTCTTAGTGGACTGGTTCTCTTAGTGGACTGGTTCTCTTAGTGGTCTGGTTCCCTTAGTGGACTGGTTCTCTTAGTGGACTGGTTCTCTTAGTGGTCTGGTTCTCTTAGTGGACTGGTTCTCTTAGTGGTCTGGTTCTCTTAGTGGACTGGTTCTCTTAGTGGTCTGGTTCTCTTAGTGGACTGGTTCTCTTAGTGGTCTGGTTCTCTTAGTGGTCTGGTTCTCTTAGTGGACTGGTTCTCTTAGTGGTCTGGTTCTCTTAGTGGACTGGTTCTCTTAGTGGTCTGGTTCCCTTAGTGGACTGGTTCTCTTAGTGGTCTGGTTCTCTTAGTGGACTGGTTCTCTTAGTACTGGTCTGGTTCTCTTAGTACTGGTCTGGTTCTCTTAGTACTGGTCTGGTTCTCTTAGTGGTCTGGTTCTCTTAGTGGTCTGGTTCTCTTAGTGGACTGGTTCTCTTAGTACTGGTCTGGTTCTCTTAGTGGTCTGGTTCTCTTAGTGGACTGGTTCTCTTAGTACTGGTCTGGTTCTCTTAGTGGTCTGGTTCCCTTAGTGGACTGGTTCCCTTAGTGGACTGGTTCTCTTAGTACTGGTCTGGTTCTCTTAGTGGTCTGGTTCCCTTAGTGGACTGGTTCTCTTAGTACTGGTCTGGTTCTCTTAGTGGACTGGTTCCCTTAGTGGACTGGTTCTCTTAGTACTGGTCTGGTTCTCTTAGTGGACTGGTTCTCTTAGTACTGGTCTGGTTCTCTTAGTACTGGTCTGGTTCTCTTAGTAATGGTCTGGTTCTCTTAGTGGACTGGTTCTCTTAGTACTGGTCTGGTTCTCTTAGTGGACTGGTTCTCTTAGTACTGGTCTGGTTCTCTTAGTACTGGTCTGGTTCTCTTAGTACTGGTCTGGTTCTCTTAGTGGTCTGGTTCTCTTAGTGGACTGGTTCTCTTAGTACTGGTCTGGTTCTCTTAGTACTGGTCTGGTTCTCTTAGTGGTCTGGTTCCCTTAGTGGACTGGTTCTCTTAGTGGACTGGTTCTCTTAGTACTGGTCTGGTTCCCTTAGTGGACTGGTTCTCTTAGTGGTCTGGTTCTCTTAGTGGTCTGGTTCTCTTAGTGGTCTGGTTCTCTTAGTGGTCTGGTTCCCTTAGTGGACTGGTTCTCTTAGTACTGGTCTGGTTCTCTTAGTGGTCTGGTTCTCTTAGTGGACTGGTTCTCTTAGTACTGGTCTGGTTCTCTTAGTGGTCTGGTTCTCTTAGTGGACTGGTTCTCTTAGTACTGGTCTGGTTCTCTTAGTGGACTCGTTCTCTTAGTACTGGTCTGGTTCTCTTAGTGGACTAGTTCTCTTAGTGGTCTGGTTCTCTTAGTGGACTGGTTCTCTTAGTACTGGTCTGGTTCTCTTAGTGGACTGGTTCTCTTAGTACTGGTCTGGTTCTCTTAGTGGACTGGTTCTCTTAGTGGACTGGTTCTCTTAGTGGTCTGGTTCCCTTATACTGGTCTGGTTCTCTTAGTGGACTGGTTCTCTTAGTACTGGTCTGGTTCTCTTAGTGGACTGGTTCTCTTAGTGGTCTGGTTCTCTTAGTGGACTGGTTCTCTTAGTACTGGTCTGGTTCTCTTAGTGGACTGGTTCTCTTAGTACTGGTCTGGTTCTCTTAGTGGACTGGTTCTCTTAACGGTCTGGTTCTTAGTGGTCTGGTTCTCTTAGTGGACTGGTTCTCTTAGTACTGGTCTGGTTCTCTTAGTGGTCTGGTTCTCTTAGTGGACTGGTTCTCTTAGTACTGGTCTGGTTCTCTTAGTGGTCTGGTTCCCTTAGTGGACTGGTTCCCTTAGTGGACTGGTTCTCTTAGTACTGGTCTGGTTCTCTTAGTGGTCTGGTTCCCTTAGTGGACTGGTTCTCTTAGTACTGGTCTGGTTCTCTTAGTGGACTAGTTCCCTTAGTGGACTGGTTCTCTTAGTACTGGTCTGGTTCTCTTAGTGGACTGGTTCTCTTAGTACTGGTCTGGTTCTCTTAGTACTGGTCTGGTTCTCTTAGTACTGGTCTGGTTCTCTTAGTGGACTGGTTCTCTTAGTACTGGTCTGGTTCTCTTAGTACTGGTCTGGTTCTCTTAGTACTGGTCTGGTTCTCTTAGTGGTCTGGTTCTCTTAGTGGACTGGTTCTCTTAGTGGACTGGTTCTCTTAGTACTGGTCTGGTTCTCTTAGTGGACTGGTTCTCTGAGTGGTCTGGTTCTCTTAGTGGACTGGTTCTCTTAGTACTGGTCTGGTTCTCTTAGTGGACTGGTTCTCTTAGTACTGGTCTGGTTCTCTTAGTGGACTGGTTCTCTTAGTACTGGTCTGGTTCTCTTAGTGGACTGGTTCTCTTAGTACTGGACTGGTTCTCTTAGTACTGGTCTGGTTCTCTTAGTGGTCTGGTTCTCTTAGTGGGCTGGTTCTCTTAGTACTGGTCTGGTTCTCTTAGTGGTCTGGTTCTCTTAGTGGACTGGTTCTCTTAGTGGACTGGTTCTCTTAGTACTGGTCTGGTTCTCTTAGTGGACTGGTTCTCTTAGTACTGGTCTGGTTCTCTTAGTGGACTGGTTCTCTTAGTGGACTGGTTCTCTTAGTGGACTGGTTCTCTTAGTACTGGTCTGGTTCTCTTAGTGGACTGGTTGTCTTAGTACTGGTCTGGTTCTCTTAGTGGACTGGTTCTCTTAGTGGTCTGGTTCTCTTAGTGGACTGGTTCTCTTAGTGGACTGGTTCTCTTAGTACTGGTCTGGTTCTCTTAGTGGACTGGTTCTCTTAGTGGACTGGTTCTCTTAGTACTGGTCTGGTTCCCTTAGTGGACTGGTTCTCTTAGTGGTCTGGTTCTCTTAGTGGTCTGGTTCTCTGAGTGGTCTGGTTCTCTTAACGGTCTGGTTCTTAGTGGTCTGGTTCTCTTAGTGGACTGGTTCTCTTAGTACTGGTCTGGTTCTCTTAGTGGTCTGGTTCTCTTAGTGGACTGGTTCTCTTAGTACTGGTCTGGTTCTCTTAGTGGTCTGGTTCCCTTAGTGGACTGGTTCCCTTAGTGGACTGGTTCTCTTAGTACTGGTCTGGTTCTCTTAGTGGTCTGGTTCCCTTAGTGGACTGGTTCTCTTAGTACTGGTCTGGTTCTCTTAGTGGACTGGTTCCCTTAGTGGACTGGTTCTCTTAGTACTGGTCTGGTTCTCTTAGTGGACTGGTTCTCTTAGTACTGGTCTGGTTCTCTTAGTACTGGTCTGGTTCTCTTAGTAATGGTCTGGTTCTCTTAGTGGACTGGTTCTCTTAGTACTGGTCTGGTTCTCTTAGTGGACTGGTTCTCTTAGTACTGGTCTGGTTCTCTTAGTACTGGTCTGGTTCTCTTAGTACTGGTCTGGTTCTCTTAGTGGTCTGGTTCTCTTAGTGGACTGGTTCTCTTAGTACTGGTCTGGTTCTCTTAGTACTGGTCTGGTTCTCTTAGTGGTCTGGTTCCCTTAGTGGACTGGTTCTCTTAGTGGACTGGTTCTCTTAGTACTGGTCTGGTTCCCTTAGTGGACTGGTTCTCTTAGTGGTCTGGTTCTCTTAGTGGTCTGGTTCTCTTAGTGGTCTGGTTCTCTTAGTGGTCTGGTTCCCTTAGTGGACTGGTTCTCTTAGTACTGGTCTGGTTCTCTTAGTGGTCTGGTTCTCTTAGTGGACTGGTTCTCTTAGTACTGGTCTGGTTCTCTTAGTGGTCTGGTTCTCTTAGTGGACTGGTTCTCTTAGTACTGGTCTGGTTCTCTTAGTGGACTCGTTCTCTTAGTACTGGTCTGGTTCTCTTAGTGGACTAGTTCTCTTAGTGGTCTGGTTCTCTTAGTGGACTGGTTCTCTTAGTACTGGTCTGGTTCTCTTAGTGGACTGGTTCTCTTAGTACTGGTCTGGTTCTCTTAGTGGACTGGTTCTCTTAGTGGACTGGTTCTCTTAGTGGTCTGGTTCCCTTATACTGGTCTGGTTCTCTTAGTGGACTGGTTCTCTTAGTACTGGTCTGGTTCTCTTAGTGGACTGGTTCTCTTAGTGGTCTGGTTCTCTTAGTGGACTGGTTCTCTTAGTACTGGTCTGGTTCTCTTAGTGGACTGGTTCTCTTAGTACTGGTCTGGTTCTCTTAGTGGACTGGTTCTCTTAACGGTCTGGTTCTTAGTGGTCTGGTTCTCTTAGTGGACTGGTTCTCTTAGTACTGGTCTGGTTCTCTTAGTGGTCTGGTTCTCTTAGTGGACTGGTTCTCTTAGTACTGGTCTGGTTCTCTTAGTGGTCTGGTTCCCTTAGTGGACTGGTTCCCTTAGTGGACTGGTTCTCTTAGTACTGGTCTGGTTCTCTTAGTGGTCTGGTTCCCTTAGTGGACTGGTTCTCTTAGTACTGGTCTGGTTCTCTTAGTGGACTAGTTCCCTTAGTGGACTGGTTCTCTTAGTACTGGTCTGGTTCTCTTAGTGGACTGGTTCTCTTAGTACTGGTCTGGTTCTCTTAGTACTGGTCTGGTTCTCTTAGTACTGGTCTGGTTCTCTTAGTGGACTGGTTCTCTTAGTACTGGTCTGGTTCTCTTAGTACTGGTCTGGTTCTCTTAGTACTGGTCTGGTTCTCTTAGTGGTCTGGTTCTCTTAGTGGACTGGTTCTCTTAGTGGACTGGTTCTCTTAGTACTGGTCTGGTTCTCTTAGTGGACTGGTTCTCTGAGTGGTCTGGTTCTCTTAGTGGACTGGTTCTCTTAGTACTGGTCTGGTTCTCTTAGTACTGGTCTGGTTCTCTTAGTAATGGTCTGGTTCTCTTAGTGGACTGGTTCTCTTAGTACTGGTCTGGTTCTCTTAGTGGACTGGTTCTCTTAGTACTGGTCTGGTTCTCTTAGTACTGGTCTGGTTCTCTTAGTACTGGTCTGGTTCTCTTAGTGGTCTGGTTCTCTTAGTGGACTGGTTCTCTTAGTACTGGTCTGGTTCTCTTAGTACTGGTCTGGTTCTCTTAGTGGTCTGGTTCCCTTAGTGGACTGGTTCTCTTAGTGGACTGGTTCTCTTAGTACTGGTCTGGTTCCCTTAGTGGACTGGTTCTCTTAGTGGTCTGGTTCTCTTAGTGGTCTGGTTCTCTTAGTGGTCTGGTTCTCTTAGTGGTCTGGTTCCCTTAGTGGACTGGTTCTCTTAGTACTGGTCTGGTTCTCTTAGTGGTCTGGTTCTCTTAGTGGACTGGTTCTCTTAGTACTGGTCTGGTTCTCTTAGTGGTCTGGTTCTCTTAGTGGACTGGTTCTCTTAGTACTGGTCTGGTTCTCTTAGTGGACTCGTTCTCTTAGTACTGGTCTGGTTCTCTTAGTGGACTAGTTCTCTTAGTGGTCTGGTTCTCTTAGTGGACTGGTTCTCTTAGTACTGGTCTGGTTCTCTTAGTGGACTGGTTCTCTTAGTACTGGTCTGGTTCTCTTAGTGGACTGGTTCTCTTAGTGGACTGGTTCTCTTAGTGGTCTGGTTCCCTTATACTGGTCTGGTTCTCTTAGTGGACTGGTTCTCTTAGTACTGGTCTGGTTCTCTTAGTGGACTGGTTCTCTTAGTGGTCTGGTTCTCTTAGTGGACTGGTTCTCTTAGTACTGGTCTGGTTCTCTTAGTGGACTGGTTCTCTTAGTACTGGTCTGGTTCTCTTAGTGGACTGGTTCTCTTAACGGTCTGGTTCTTAGTGGTCTGGTTCTCTTAGTGGACTGGTTCTCTTAGTACTGGTCTGGTTCTCTTAGTGGTCTGGTTCTCTTAGTGGACTGGTTCTCTTAGTACTGGTCTGGTTCTCTTAGTGGTCTGGTTCCCTTAGTGGACTGGTTCCCTTAGTGGACTGGTTCTCTTAGTACTGGTCTGGTTCTCTTAGTGGTCTGGTTCCCTTAGTGGACTGGTTCTCTTAGTACTGGTCTGGTTCTCTTAGTGGACTAGTTCCCTTAGTGGACTGGTTCTCTTAGTACTGGTCTGGTTCTCTTAGTGGACTGGTTCTCTTAGTACTGGTCTGGTTCTCTTAGTACTGGTCTGGTTCTCTTAGTACTGGTCTGGTTCTCTTAGTGGACTGGTTCTCTTAGTACTGGTCTGGTTCTCTTAGTACTGGTCTGGTTCTCTTAGTACTGGTCTGGTTCTCTTAGTGGTCTGGTTCTCTTAGTGGACTGGTTCTCTTAGTGGACTGGTTCTCTTAGTACTGGTCTGGTTCTCTTAGTGGACTGGTTCTCTGAGTGGTCTGGTTCTCTTAGTGGACTGGTTCTCTTAGTACTGGTCTGGTTCTCTTAGTGGACTGGTTCTCTTAGTACTGGTCTGGTTCTCTTAGTGGACTGGTTCTCTTAGTACTGGTCTGGTTCTCTTAGTGGACTGGTTCTCTTAGTACTGGACTGGTTCTCTTAGTACTGGTCTGGTTCTCTTAGTGGTCTGGTTCTCTTAGTGGGCTGGTTCTCTTAGTACTGGTCTGGTTCTCTTAGTGGTCTGGTTCTCTTAGTGGACTGGTTCTCTTAGTGGACTGGTTCTCTTAGTACTGGTCTGGTTCTCTTAGTGGACTGGTTCTCTTAGTACTGGTCTGGTTCTCTTAGTGGACTGGTTCTCTTAGTGGACTGGTTCTCTTAGTGGACTGGTTCTCTTAGTACTGGTCTGGTTCTCTTAGTGGACTGGTTGTCTTAGTACTGGTCTGGTTCTCTTAGTGGACTGGTTCTCTTAGTGGTCTGGTTCTCTTAGTGGACTGGTTCTCTTAGTGGACTGGTTCTCTTAGTACTGGTCTGGTTCTCTTAGTGGACTGGTTCTCTTAGTGGACTGGTTCTCTTAGTACTGGTCTGGTTCCCTTAGTGGACTGGTTCTCTTAGTGGTCTGGTTCTCTTAGTGGTCTGGTTCTCTGAGTGGTCTGGTTCTCTTAACGGTCTGGTTCTTAGTGGTCTGGTTCTCTTAGTGGACTGGTTCTCTTAGTACTGGTCTGGTTCTCTTAGTGGTCTGGTTCTCTTAGTGGACTGGTTCTCTTAGTACTGGTCTGGTTCTCTTAGTGGTCTGGTTCCCTTAGTGGACTGGTTCCCTTAGTGGACTGGTTCTCTTAGTACTGGTCTGGTTCTCTTAGTGGTCTGGTTCCCTTAGTGGACTGGTTCTCTTAGTACTGGTCTGGTTCTCTTAGTGGACTGGTTCCCTTAGTGGACTGGTTCTCTTAGTACTGGTCTGGTTCTCTTAGTGGACTGGTTCTCTTAGTACTGGTCTGGTTCTCTTAGTACTGGTCTGGTTCTCTTAGTAATGGTCTGGTTCTCTTAGTGGACTGGTTCTCTTAGTACTGGTCTGGTTCTCTTAGTGGACTGGTTCTCTTAGTACTGGTCTGGTTCTCTTAGTACTGGTCTGGTTCTCTTAGTACTGGTCTGGTTCTCTTAGTGGTCTGGTTCTCTTAGTGGACTGGTTCTCTTAGTACTGGTCTGGTTCTCTTAGTACTGGTCTGGTTCTCTTAGTGGTCTGGTTCCCTTAGTGGACTGGTTCTCTTAGTGGACTGGTTCTCTTAGTACTGGTCTGGTTCCCTTAGTGGACTGGTTCTCTTAGTGGTCTGGTTCTCTTAGTGGTCTGGTTCTCTTAGTGGTCTGGTTCTCTTAGTGGTCTGGTTCCCTTAGTGGACTGGTTCTCTTAGTACTGGTCTGGTTCTCTTAGTGGTCTGGTTCTCTTAGTGGACTGGTTCTCTTAGTACTGGTCTGGTTCTCTTAGTGGTCTGGTTCTCTTAGTGGACTGGTTCTCTTAGTACTGGTCTGGTTCTCTTAGTGGACTCGTTCTCTTAGTACTGGTCTGGTTCTCTTAGTGGACTAGTTCTCTTAGTGGTCTGGTTCTCTTAGTGGACTGGTTCTCTTAGTACTGGTCTGGTTCTCTTAGTGGACTGGTTCTCTTAGTACTGGTCTGGTTCTCTTAGTGGACTGGTTCTCTTAGTGGACTGGTTCTCTTAGTGGTCTGGTTCCCTTATACTGGTCTGGTTCTCTTAGTGGACTGGTTCTCTTAGTACTGGTCTGGTTCTCTTAGTGGACTGGTTCTCTTAGTGGTCTGGTTCTCTTAGTGGACTGGTTCTCTTAGTACTGGTCTGGTTCTCTTAGTGGACTGGTTCTCTTAGTACTGGTCTGGTTCTCTTAGTGGACTGGTTCTCTTAACGGTCTGGTTCTTAGTGGTCTGGTTCTCTTAGTGGACTGGTTCTCTTAGTACTGGTCTGGTTCTCTTAGTGGTCTGGTTCTCTTAGTGGACTGGTTCTCTTAGTACTGGTCTGGTTCTCTTAGTGGTCTGGTTCCCTTAGTGGACTGGTTCCCTTAGTGGACTGGTTCTCTTAGTACTGGTCTGGTTCTCTTAGTGGTCTGGTTCCCTTAGTGGACTGGTTCTCTTAGTACTGGTCTGGTTCTCTTAGTGGACTAGTTCCCTTAGTGGACTGGTTCTCTTAGTACTGGTCTGGTTCTCTTAGTGGACTGGTTCTCTTAGTACTGGTCTGGTTCTCTTAGTACTGGTCTGGTTCTCTTAGTACTGGTCTGGTTCTCTTAGTGGACTGGTTCTCTTAGTACTGGTCTGGTTCTCTTAGTACTGGTCTGGTTCTCTTAGTACTGGTCTGGTTCTCTTAGTGGTCTGGTTCTCTTAGTGGACTGGTTCTCTTAGTGGACTGGTTCTCTTAGTACTGGTCTGGTTCTCTTAGTGGACTGGTTCTCTGAGTGGTCTGGTTCTCTTAGTGGACTGGTTCTCTTAGTACTGGTCTGGTTCTCTTAGTGGACTGGTTCTCTTAGTACTGGTCTGGTTCTCTTAGTGGACTGGTTCTCTTAGTACTGGTCTGGTTCTCTTAGTGGACTGGTTCTCTTAGTACTGGACTGGTTCTCTTAGTACTGGTCTGGTTCTCTTAGTGGTCTGGTTCTCTTAGTGGGCTGGTTCTCTTAGTACTGGTCTGGTTCTCTTAGTGGTCTGGTTCTCTTAGTGGACTGGTTCTCTTAGTGGACTGGTTCTCTTAGTACTGGTCTGGTTCTCTTAGTGGACTGGTTCTCTTAGTACTGGTCTGGTTCTCTTAGTGGACTGGTTCTCTTAGTGGACTGGTTCTCTTAGTGGACTGGTTCTCTTAGTACTGGTCTGGTTCTCTTAGTGGACTGGTTCTCTTAGTACTGGTCTGGTTCTCTTAGTGGACTGGTTCTCTTAGTGGTCTGGTTCTCTTAGTGGACTGGTTCTCTTAGTGGACTGGTTCTCTTAGTACTGGTCTGGTTCTCTTAGTGGACTGGTTCTCTTAGTGGACTGGTTCTCTTAGTGGTCTGGTTCCCTTATACTGGTCTGGTTCTCTTAGTGGACTGGTTCTCTTAGTACTGGTCTGGTTCTCTTAGTGGTCTGGTTCCCTTAGTGGACTGGTTCTCTTAGTACTGGTCTGGTTCTCTTAGTACTGGTCTGGTTCTCTTAGTGGACTGGTTCTCTTAGTGGACTGGTTCTCTTAGTGGACTGGTTCTCTTAGTGGACTGGTTCTCTTAGTACTGGTCTGGTTCTCTTAGTGGACTGGTTCTCTTAGTACTGGTCTGGTTCTCTTAGTGGACTGGTTCTCTTAGTGGACTGGTTCTCTTAGTGGTCTGGTTCTCTTACTGGTCTGGTTCTCTTAGTACTGGTCTGGTTCTCTTAGTGGTCTGGTTCTCTTAGTGGACTGGTTCTCTTAGTGGTCTGGTTCCCTTATACTGGTCTGGTTCTCTTAGTGGACTGGTTCTCTTAGTGGACTGGTTCTCTTAGTACTGGTCTGGTTCTCTTAGTGGACTGGTTCTCTTAGTGGTCTGGTTCTCTTAGTGGACTGGTTCTCTTAGTACTGGTCTGGTTCTCTTAGTGGACTGGTTCTCTTAGTGGTCTGGTTCTCTTAGTACTGGTCTGGTTCTCTTAGTGGACTGGTTCTCTTAGTGGTCTGGTTCTCTTAGTGGACTGGTTCTCTTAGTACTGGTCTGGTTCTCTTAGTACTGGTCTGGTTCTCTTAGTACTGGTCTGGTTCTCTTAGTGGACTGGTTCTCTTAGTACTGGTCTGGTTCTCTTAGTGGGCTGGTTCTCTTAGTACTGGTCTGGTTCTCTTACTGGTCTGGTTCTCTTAGTGGACTGGTTCCCTTAGTGGACTGGTTCTCTTAATACTGGTCTGGTTCTCTTAGTGGTCTGGTTCTCTTAGTGGTCTGGTTCTCTTAGTGGACTGGTTCCCTTAGTGGACTGGTTCTCTTAGTGGTCTGGTTCTCTTAGTGGACTGGTTCTCTTAGTACTGGTCTGGTTCTCTTAGTACTGGTCTGGTTCTCTTAGTGGTCTGGTTCTCTTAGTGGACTGGTTCTCTTAGTGGTCTGGTTCTCTTAGTGGACTGGTTCCCTTAGTGGACTGGTTCTCTTAGTGGTCTGGTTCTCTTAGTGGTCTGGTTCTCTTAGTACTGGTCTGGTTCTCTTAGTGGTGTGGTTCTCTTAGTACTGGTCTGGTTCTCTTAGTGGACTGGTTCTCTTAGTGGACTGGTTCTCTTAGTACTGGTCTGGTTCTCTTAGTGGACTGGTTCCCTTAGTGGACTGGTTCTCTTAGTACTGGTCTGGTTCTCTTAGTGGTCTGGTTCTCTTAGTGGACTGGTTCTCTTAGTGGACTGGTTCTCTTAGTACTGGTCTGGTTCTCTTAGTGGACTGGTTCTCTTAGTGGACTGGTTCCCTTAGTGGACTGGTTCTCTTAGTGGTCTGGTTCTCTTAGTGGACTGGTTCTCTTAGTACTGGTCTGGTTCTCTTAGTGGGCTGGTTCTCTTAGTACTGGTCTGGTTCTCTTAGTGGTCTGGTTCTCTTAGTGGACTGGTTCTCTTAATACTGGTCTGGTTCTCTTAGTGGTCTGGTTCTCTTAGTGGTCTGGTTCTCTTAGTGGTCTGGTTCCCTTAGTGGACTGGTTCTCTTAGTGGTCTGGTTCTCTTAGTGGACTGGTTCTCTTAATACTGGTCTGGTTCTCTTAGTGGTCTGGTTCTCTTAGTGGTCTGGTTCTCTTAGTGGTCTGGTTCTCTTAGTGGACTGGTTCTCTTAGTGGACTGGTTCTCTTAATACTGGTCTGGTTCTCTTAGTGGTCTGGTTCTCTTAGTGGTCTGGTTCTCTTAGTGGTCTGGTTCCCTTAGTGGACTGGTTCTCTTAGTGGTCTGGTTCTCTTAGTGGACTGGTTCTCTTAGTACTGGTCTGGTTCTCTTAGTGGTCTGGTTCTCTTAGTGGACTGGTTCTCTTACTGGTCTGGTTCTCTTAGTGGGCTGGTTCTCTTAGTACTGGTCTGGTTCTCTTAGTGGTCTGGTTCTCTTAGTGGTCTGGTTCTCTTAGTGGACTGGTTCTCTTAGTGGTCTGGTTCTCTTAGTGGTCTGGTTCTCTTAGTGGTCTGGTTCCCTTAGTGGACTGGTTCTCTTAGTGGACTGGTTCTCTTAGTACTGGTCTGGTTCTCTTAGTGATCTGGTTCTCTTAGTACTGGGTCTGAGTCTCTTAGTGATCTGGTTCTCTTAGTACTGCATACTTTCTAGTGTTTTTGCCTGTGCTACACTGCTGCGTCATGCGCTGAGGTCATAACCCCTCGTATCCCTTGTAAGTGAAGGGGGGTGATATGAGGGGGATATGATGGGAAAAACAGCCCAATGAGCACACCACATGATATGTACGTTATGAACACACCACATGATACGTACATTACGAATATAGTTAACCCGTGTTCTAAACTAACACACACATAACCAGCTATTCTTCAGGTCAAGGCCTGAACTGACCCTATGCCTAAAAAAGGTAGTCCCCACCTGCCATATTTGTAGTTCTCTCATTTCATAGAGTTGTAGTCCCTGTCCGCCATATTTGAAGTTTTCCCATTTGACAAATTTGTAGTCAGCAGCAAGGACAGTAGAGATAAGAGGGGAATGCAGCCTGTGAGGGAGTCACAGGGAGACAGGCAGAGAGATTTAGAGGTTATTATCTAGACTCCATAACAGGAACAATTAGCATTTAAAGTTGTCCATAGCATGCACACCGCTCGTCCACAGAAGTCCAGGGGTCAACCAGCGCTGGGGACTCTTTTTAAGAGTTCAGGGAAAATCCTCTCTCACCAATCCGAGCAGAAGGACCCGCCCTAAAAGGACTCGGGGACTGCGGGGTTAATGCACAGTTCAACAGACCTGACAAGGTTTAAGTACCAAAAAGACAGCACAAATAATTATTATTAATATATATCTATTTTTTAATTTTAAATTCCTGAGGGATTACGGTAATAATAGACATTATATTAAAATTGATCATATAATCTAGACAGGCCGGGTAGTAGGCCTCATCAGGGCCACTGAGATAAGGGAGGTTACTCCCCTGCGCAGAGTGTTGGAACACACAAGGTGGTTCTGAAAGCATATTTCAGATGAAACAATAGAGTTAATAAGGTAATGGTCTTTACTATAACTAATCACAATTACATTTGTGTCAACTAAATTGTAAAAGATGTTCTGATATTCACATTATGGCTAAAGGGGAATACATATCAGTCATACAAAATAATAATGTACAAGTAGGACAATTAGATGGATTATGGATTGGATGGGTTAATACTACATCTGCTGGGAAGGGATCTAATGTACAAGCTAGGTTCTCAATTTACATTCGGAAGTAATGGGTTTACCTTTCAGATGCCACTACTATTGCTGTTACGCTTTCATAACATGTTAACATTCAATAGTATTTTCCTCCTCACTCCAACAGAAAGTTACTTTCTGATTGGCTCCGTCATCCGCCCACTTACACACACAGGGTAACCGCCCTGATGTGTCTCCATTATACACACACTTGGCTGCATGAGTAGCTGGGGCTGAGGACTCTGTCTCCATCCCTCCACTTTGCGATCTATTCCACCTGATGGGTGGAAATTGATTGTATCCCAGGCACGGCATCCTGCAGTAAGCCAGTATGGAAGGCTGGTTAGCCAACGACGGGTAAGATCCCACCTTGAAACCAGGGACAACCTAAGGCAGGCACAGTCACGATTACTTGGCAGAGTCACTGTGAGCATTGACTCACTTGATCGTGAAGTGACGAGCTGCAACCATCATAGGAAGAGCCGGGTGGGGTGAAAGGTGGAGGAGGAACAGGAGTCAGATATGTTGGCTCAGGCAGCGGAAGTGGTGGACATGTCACGTTTTCGTTTATAAAATGGTATATAACTCAAGTTACGTTTTCGGTTTAGTGCATGACTTTGTTCATTTCGGGAACAGTGTGGTTTTACGGCGGCTGATGGCGGCAATATCGGCCTTTGGTTTTGGATATACTGGCTTTGATTTCCCTTCCCACCAGATTGGTTTTATTTAAAGGTTGTTAAGGTTAGGGGCTTCAAGGTTGGTTGCACTAATGACGTTTTTGGGTTTACCTATCATTTAATAAGCAAGGAGGGAAGTAGTGAGAAATTAGAGCAAAGTGTGGATGCTGTAATCAAACTTTTGACTTTTGACTTGTGTAGATGCCTTCACCTATTATTCAAGGCCCCATACGGGACCTCCATTAGAGCAATAAGTAATAGGATTAAGAAAATATGTTTTTTGTCCACTAACTGCTGTACATAAGTTTATATTCCAACAATAGAAACACGAGTTCCAGAGCGTGAGGGGGAGCCAGATGCAGAGACGCCCGGAGCCGACCAGCCGAGCCAGGATTTGATTTTGCTTTGATTTGTTTTGTTGTATCAACACACACTTACACCACACTTAACCACACACATGAAAAGACAAAAGATTTATTGGGGATTGATTTGATCTGCAATATTTATGACATATATAGCCTCATATTTTGCTGTTTGTTTGTTTGATTGTTGTTGCGATTTAGCGGCCCTACCAGGCCGCTAGGAGGAATTGATTTGCTTTGGTTTATCTTTTGATTTTAATTGATTTGTTTTGTTCTTTCAGCTTTAATTACTTTGACTTGATTTATCTTTTGATTTTAATTACTTTGACTTTCGGTTTTAATGACAAAAAAATAAATAATAATAATAAAATAAATATATATATATATAATTATTATTATTAATATTATTATTAATATTTTTTTAATTTAGATTTCCTTAAGCGTTTTTGCTTTAATTTCATAATCTCGATTTCTTACTGCCTATTTTGTATTCGGTGTATTTCATGCTGGCGCGGACACGATGACTTTGTTAAAGATAAATTTCAGGAAGGCCCCCGCCGCGCCCGCCACACCATCCCCTACAGCAGGAGAAACAACAGCCCCCTCCCTACTCCGACGCAGCCCCCCTCATGCCCCTACTGGACCTGCCTGTCCAGCTTCCCCACGACGACCAGGAAGACCAACTGGTGCCTGTGAGCTTTGGCTGTGAGTACGACTTCCCCCACCCGTCCCCCATCCCCACCATCGACTACGTCCCTGCCGGACCGGACATCTTCCTGTGATGTGCTGGTGGTCTCCCCGGTAACACGGCCCCGGCTTCCTGTTTCCACCTTCGACTGCTGCCGACCCGCCCCCCCCCCCCCCCCCACCCTGCCTGTGAAGTGCTAGTAACCTCTCCAGGAGGGTGGCCCCATTCCCCGTCCCCGTCTACGACGTCCCCCCTCCTCCCACCTGATGCACCCACGCCGCTCGGACCAGGGATCTGCGTTCCGGTACCAGGGGCCTGGCCCGTTCCCTTAGGGCTTGAGGGCGCCCCTGGCTGTATTTGCTTTTGTACGCTTCACTATTTTTAGCCGCTCCCATATCTATGCCCGTGTCTGTGCCTTTGACTATAGGTCCGGATTATTATTATTTTTTTCCCGACGTCGGTCGGGTACGACGGGAACTCGAATGTTATTGTTTATATCGCCGTCCCACTGAATGAGGGCCTACCCTGTATGTTATCCCATGCGTGTGTTTGCTTATTATTATCCATCAGCCATTATACCCCTCGTATCCCTACTGAGTTTAGTCGCCTGACGACGGGCTGAGGGGGATCGCCATTTTTCTGCGGTCATGTTGGTCTTGGTGCTCACCATGCCTTTTGAGATTATTTGATGATTAGTTTTTATCCTGCACCGCACTTAGCCACACACATGTAGAGATGATGTTTTGTTAGGGATTAATTTGACTTGTTGTTGTTGGATGTTATTATTCTGTGTTCATTTTGTTGTTGTTTGATGCTTTTTGAGGTTGTTTGGCATTGATTTTGATGTTGATTGTTGTTGTTTTTTCTCCCTTAAATCGCATATTTTGGTTTTGCCTTTCCTTCTGTGTAGTTGTGCCACGGGGTGCTCGCTTTGTAAGGCCGGGGTGGATGCCACCCCCTAGGAGGGGTGTGTATGGCATACTCATGTCCGAAGCATGGGTAGCGTTTCTCCCACGTGGTTCCCCATACACCCGGTCGAGCGAGTTATTAGTGTCCCGTGCTCACAGGTTGTTTGTTTTTATGATCGGTTTTGTCACCTTTCTAGTGTTTTTGCCTGTGCTACACTGCTGCGTCATGCGCTGAGGTCCTGGCCCCTCGTATCCCCAGTAAGTGAAGTCGCCTAGCGGCGACTTGAGGGGGATATGATGGGAAAAACAGCCCAATGAGCACACCACATGATATGTACATTACGAACACACCACATGATACGTACATTACGAATATAGTTAACCCTTGTTCTAACTAACACACACATAACCAGCTATTCTTCAGGTCAAGGCCTGAGCCAGAGGCCGGATGTCCCAACATGGAGAGATGCTAGAGACTCAGACAATGCACCACACATTCGCAAGAACAGGTGTGTAGTACGCCTTTCAACTTTTATGTCATGACCCATAAGATCCAGTCAACCCAGAAGACGGTTAGAAATCCCACCGTTGGACCACAGTCATTAACACATAGTCTAACCGCAGCCCAGGGCGCCTCCCGCCTTCCCCAAGGTTAGGGAGCTGAACGGGGAGCTGGATCCAGGTAACCCCCACGCCAGCGCTGATAACATCCAAAAACACACACACCAACCCTAAGCACACACACCTCGTTAGGAGGAAAAACACAGCATAAGACCATACCACACAGATCATCTCACACTCTTCTGAAGCAGAACTTCCACGGAGGCGAAGCTCCAGACGACCTCAGCGCTGATAGGGACTTTGAAATATTCGATCTTTCACGCTTTATGAACCTGTATCACTTTTACCACTTTACTTAATAAATCCGAGGCCTTCGTGCTGACAGACTTTATTACCTCTCCGTCTCATTTTCTCTGGTCAAGTAACTAGACAGACTGATTTTCCCAACATTGATCACGCCTCTTGTGCTGAAGAAAATGACATCAGTCTCCCCAGACCAAGCTCAATCTATGATTGAGCTTGGTCTGGCAATAGCAAGGCTAGGGGATATGGTGTTTCATGGCTGCTTCGACGCCTGAGTTTCCAACAGAGCCATATTGCCAAATACAGACGTGTTTCCATAGCTTAGAACATATTAAACAAAGGTTCAATAATTATTCTGAACACATGCACAAGAATACACAGATACACAGATCAAAGATAACAAGACTCATAGTGTAGCGTCCTGTAGCTCTACGTTTCTGGAGATGCAGCGATGCAGATGAGGAAATAGAAGATCAGAAGATAAATAAAGCTCCTGGGTGTGAGGAAACATCCTGTGAGGTCGAGTTTAAGTTTCCCCCAACAGAGCAGTGCAACCTAATACAAACTTGCCCTGGCTAATAAATATTTTACTTTTAATGACACTGGTCTGACTGAACTGAGAATAATATTGTTAACCCACTGCAATCGGTCTGCAAGTTTCCATCACGGATTGCACAACAGCAAAGGTTGTCACCTTGTCACCTTAACGAACAACAAAGTGGAATTATGAAGTCTGAATCTAATTATGAGCTTGAGAGTAGTAATGTCCTCCATGTTCAGATGTGATATCAGTGATGGTTCTGTTCCGATTCTTCCACTGAGTCTTCATGTTCCTTGAACCAGGTGTCAGACTCATTGCTTGTTGGCCGGAAACGGAAAGGGGGGCTGGTTCTAGTCTTTTCGCTCGGTTCTAGCCCTGCTTTTGAGATGGAGAACCAAGCGAAAAGACTAGAACCAAACATAAACAGCCCCTCTTTCCATTTTCGGCCAACGAGCAATGAGTCTTCCAATGGAAATCACTGGGATTTACAAAATGCGATAAATGTGCAATAAAACACGACAGAAACTGTATTTTGATACAATACTTGATTTGGAACATAACGAACATCACTAACCATCCGATGAGTTGCACATTTATGAAAACAAAGGTTTAGGGTGGTTTGAAGGACAGGTTTGTGAATGCCCGTAGCCAGCCATTCTGAAGCAGGCTGGGACGATTCTAAATGAGCCAAATACCCGAGACAGGACCAATAGTCAAAATTTCGGTGACAAACACTCTATTTCATCCTAGACAAACCCGAAAGGGGGCTCAATGATCAAAATACCGGAATTGTCCTTTAAGCCAATGAGTACCCCTGACTGAACCACATGTACTAAACCAGGTGTACTGAACCAGATAAACTAAACCAGATGTTCTGAATCAGGTAAAGAGCCACCAGCTCTGAGATGGGCTTCTGAGAACATTTAGCACAAATAGATAATAATAATTGCCTCTCCTGGAACCGTATTGTGGTGGAGCGGTTTGCATGTAGCTGTGAACCCGAGGGCTGTGTTGTCTGGAGCCTTGTGCTCCTGGTAGGGTCTCCCATGGCATAGTGTTCTCAGGTGAGGGGCCAGACTAAGAATGGTTTACCAAGACCCCATGAACAATCGCAAGAGGAGGAGAGACCCTGCCGGGAGGAAGAGCAGGGCCCTCGTCTGGAGCCAGGCCCAGACGGAGGGCTCGTCGGTGAACGCCTGGTGGCCGGGTTTGCCACGGAGCCCGGCCGGGCACAGCCCAAAAAAGCAACATGGCACCCCCCTCCTCTTCGTCCTGTGGGCCCACCACCTGCAGGAAGACCCACTGGGGTCCGGGGGCGAAGGTCAGGGGTCCCGACGGACCAGACCCGAGCGACAGAAGCTGGCTCTGGGGACGTGGAACGTCACCTCACTGTGGGGAAAGGAACCGGAGCTTGTGAGGGAGGTGGAGTGCTAACAATTAAATCTGGTGGGGCTTACCTCTACGCACAGTCTCAGCTCTGGTACCATACTCCTGGATAGGGGTTGGAATCTATTCTTCTCCGGAGTTGCCCAGGGCGTGAGGCGCCAGGCAGGTGTGGGGATACTCATAAATCCCCGGCTGAGTGCCGTGGTGTTGGAGTTTACCCCAGTGGACGAGAGGGTCACCTCCCTACGCATCCCTATGGTGGTGGGGGGGGGAAACTCTGTTGTTTGTGTGTATGCACCGAACAGCAGTTCAGAGTACTCAGCCTTCTTGGAGACCTGAGTGGAGTCCTGTATGGGTCTCCAGTAGGGGAGAGTTCAACTAATATGTCATCCCGGAGGCATCCTAAGGGCAGTTGCAGGGTACCGACAGGCTCGAAGGGCTGCAGCCGCTGCCGTATCGGAGGCTAAGCAGCGGGTGTGGGAGAAGATCGGAGAGGCCATGGAGAAGGACTTTCGGTCGGCACCAAAGTGGTTCTGGAAGACCATCTGGCACCTCAGAAGGGGGAAACGGGGAACCATCCAAGCTGTGTACAGTAAGGATGGGACTCTGTTGACCTCAACTGAGGAGGTAGTCGAACGTCGGAAGGAACACTTTGAGGAACTCCTGAATCCGACTAACACGCCCTCTATGATGGAGGCAGAGCTCGAGGTTGATGGTGGTTTGTTGTCAATTTCCCTGACTTTCCCAATTTCCCCTAACATCTCCGCAGAGGCATGGCCCCAGGGATTGATGAGATCCAGCCAGAAATGCTGAAAGCTCTGGGTGTTGAGGGGCTGTCATGGTTGACACGCCTATTCAACATTGTGTGGGAGTCTGGTACAGTGCCAAAGGAGTGGCAAACCGGGGTGGTGGTTCCCCTGTTTAAAAAGGGGGACCAGAGAGTGTGTGCCAATTACCGGGGTATCACACTTCTCAGCCTCCATGGTAAAGTCTACTCCAAGGTGCTGGAAAGGAGGGTTCGGCCGATTGTCGAACCTCAGATTGAAGAGGAACAATGCGGTTTTCACCCTGGACGTGGAACTACGGACCAGCTCTTCACTCTCGCAAGGATCCTGGAGGGGGCCTGGGAGTATGCCCATCCGGTCTACATGTGTTTTGTGGATCTGGAAAAGGTGTATGACCGGGTCCCCCGGGAGAAACTGTGGGTGCTGCGGGAGTACGGGGTGAGGGAGTCACTCCTCAAGGCCATCCAATCTCTGTATTCCCAAAGCGAGAGCTGTGTCCACGTTCTCGACTGCAAGTCAGTTTCGTTCCTGGTGGGTGTTGGCCTCCGCCAGGGCTGCACTTTATCACCAATCCTGTTTGTGATAATCATGGACAGGATAACGAGGCGTAGTGGTGGTGGGGAGGGGTTGCAGTTCGGTGGTCTGAGGATCTCATCACTGCTCTTTGCAGATGATGTGGTCCTGATGGCATCATCGGCCTGTGACCTTCAGCTCTCAGTGGAGCAGCTCGCAGCTGAGTGTGAAGTGGCTGGGATGAGGATCAGCACCGCTGAATCCGGAGCCCGTCCCGCTGGCGTCCACTACGGCCTCTGACGTGGCCCGGGCATTCATAAGGAGGACCTGCGGGCTTCGTCTGCCGAGCTGGTTCACCAGCAGCCGCTGCAGGTTCCTGGGGATTTCGTCCCCACCGCTACAGCAGCCTGGTTGGCTGCCCAGGAGCGGACCTCACTCCAGGACAGGGCCCAGGGATTCGCGCCGGTGCCAACCTGGCAGCACGGTCTCCCCAAGTCTTGTGTGCCGCCCAGCCTGCGGACGGTGGAGTACGTCTTCATCCGCCCTTGATGCCAATCGGGGCCCTTTCCGACCTCCCTACGACGGCCCGTTTTACGTCATGGAGGCACGGCAACAAAGTCTCCGTCTCTGTTCTTATGCATTCCCCTACAAGGCCATGACTCTTAGCAGGAAACCGATGGGTTGCCTACTCCGGATAGTAAATTAGTCCTTAGCCCAAGTGAAGGAGTTCAAGTACCTCAGGGTCTTGTTCGCGAGTGAGGGTGCGATGGAGCGTGAGATTGGCCGGAGAATCAGAGCAGCAGGGGTGGTATTGTGTTTGATTTACCGCACAGTTGTGACGAAAAGAGATCGATCTACCGGTCGATCTTCGTTCCTATCCTCACCTATGGTCATGAGGGACGGGTGATGACCGAAAGGACGAGATCAGGGATACAAGCAGCCGAGATGGGTTTTTTCAGGAGGGTGGCTGGCGTTTAGGGTGAGAAGCTCAGCCATCTGCTCCTCCGCTTAGGAGCAGCGGTGGCCCACTGGGCCTCCGTGGGGGGGTGTTCCAGGTTTTACTCCTCCCCACCCTCCCCCAGTGGGGAGGAGACCCCGGGGAAGACCCAGGACTCGGTGGAGAGATTATATCTCAACACTGGCCTGGGAACGCCTCGGGATCCCCCCGTCAGAGCTGGTCAATGTGGCCCGGGAAAGGGAAGTCTGGGGCCCCCTGCTGGAGCTGCTGCCCCCGCGACCCGACCCCCGATAAGCGGATGACAATGAGGATGAGATTCAATAATTATTCTGATGACACGAGAGAAAAACAAAAAACATGACACACACACACACACACACACACATCCTGTAGCCCTACATATCTGGAGATGCAGAAGTGCAGATGAGAAATGCATGATCAGAAGATAAATCAAGCTCCTGGGTGTGAGCAAACATCCTGTGTTCCACACGATGCACTTGACTGTATGACTGTAGCAGGCCGCTGCTGACGGGTAACGCTACAAAGGCTGTTGCTGCGGCTCTCTAGTTTCTCTTCCACTCCCTCTGTATGTGATATGAGAGATATTAAAACATAAAAGATAAAGGGAGGAATGTAAGTGAATTTATGGACCTGCATGAGACTTTTGGGGGGTTGTATCTTCATTGTTGATTTTGTATAACTTTGGACAAAAGCATCCGCTAAATTAATGTTGGAGCAATGTTCACACTACTAGCCACCTTGGTGGCTTTACTGGGGTCCTCCCACGACCAGGACACAGGTTGATGTTGAGTAAACCGGTTTGTTGTAGAGTTGGAACAGTCGGCGCAGGTGTTCAGTACCGGCACGTCAAAGCTCTCTGAGTGTGTGTGGTGACAGCTGTTCTATTTCATCCTTACTGACCATCAGAGGTGGTGCTTCAAGCACTGAATGATCCATCTCCATCATGCGCAGGTCGAATGTTAATACCAACAAAGTCACCTGTAACCCCTGATAACCCCGGACAGCCTAAATCTTGCGGTAACATCAGAGGATTTGTACTACGCTTTAGGGATGAGAACCGATACTCGGTACGAAGTCGATGCTACAATTCTAAAAACGTGACGGTACTTGTTTTTCTACAGTACCGTAGGTACCGGGGATGCAATTCCTCCGGACGTGACACGGGCAGCATATACATTTACAAGTGTTGTAGTCGGCCGTTAAATGCCAAAGGAACACGGAAGATGCCAACTGCAGCCTCAGCGAGTGCGACAGGTCCGCCTGACTCGTCAAAAAAAAAGAATAGGAAGAGTCGTGTCTGTCTGGAAGCACTTTGCGTCTGCAACGCTGCGCTGTGTGACTGTTTCAGACGGGATCCTTTTCAATGTTGCGCTTCTAAACACGCATGGTACGACTGCGTGCGGCATCACTTACTTGATGTTGTTTTGATTGAAGATCGCCAGGTTGTAGTGGGTGCGGCCGTGTGTGTGTGTGTGTGTGTGTGTGTGTGTGTGTGTGTGTGTGTGTGTGTGTGTGTGTGTGTGTGTGTGTGCGCGTGCGTGCGTGCTTTCTATTCATTCAAGACCAAAAAAAAACAAAGCAATCTCCAAGAAGCAATTGTCTCATTGGGTTGTGGAGGTCATCACTCATGCATATGAAGGAGGTGGTCACCCCCTGCCATCCGGGGTGAGGTGCCACTCTACCAGGGCTGTCTCAACATCATGGGCGGCCCTGCGGGGCGTGCCCCTGGAGGGCATCTGTGATGCAGCATCATGGACATCGCCAAGTACCTCCTCCAGGTTTTATCGGGTGAATGTTGCCACTCCCCATCCATTGGCCGCGGTCCTGTTGCCTGACTCTGTTTCCTCTCAATGAGGTATGTGTTGGAGCTCCTCGTAACTGCGTTGGTATGGGTCATCCAGTGCTTGAAGCACCGGTCAGTAAGGATGAAATAGAACGAAAATTACGTTTGTAACTACGGTTCTATGAATCCTGGATGATTGCCAGAGCGTTCTGTCACTTAGAATCCTTGTGTACTCGCGAGAAGATTCTGCAGGAACAGATCCTCTGATGTCCTCGGAAGATATAGGCTGTCCGGGGTCATCAGGGGTCACAGCTGACTTTGTTGGTATTAACACTCGACCTGCGCATGCGTCAGATGGATCATTCAGTGCTTGAAGCACCGCCTTTGGCGGTTATCCAGGATTCATAGAACCGTAGTTACATATGGAACTTTCGGTTTAACCTGTGAGCCTTGATTGGTCAATGCACCACAGGTGTGCAGCCTCACCCAGTCCCAGAGTCTAATCAGTCTGACTCGTGCCAGGTGAGGCTGCTTCAACCATCAAACACACACACTCCTCAATGTCTTATAGGGCCCTATCTTGCACCCGGCGCAAGCAAACTCGCACCACTACACTTGCGCCCGGAGAGGCGTGTCGGCGAAAAGCAGAGGAGTGTTCTGGCACAAATGATTGGTGCTAAAAAACAAACAAACTTGGTGCTATTTTACTGATCCAAAAAGCAATTGCGCCACAGACCAGCAAATACTCGGTCTAAATGCACTAGCGGATAGTGCAGTTGGTGTTGCTATTTTGCCGTGCCATGGCAGGTCAGACATAAGCTTGCACACACGTAGGCTATACACAGCACAAACATGCAAACAATTAGCCTAATTGAAATATGATGTCAAAGATTGTTCATGTGTGAAACTGCATAGAAATAGCATGTGGATTGTGGAAACATTTATTTTCCATAGGGGCTGCATGAATGAACACTGTAGTAGGCTATGCCATGCGTTAAAATAATAATAATAATAATAAATTTGAGCAAAGTATATCCCAGCCTTCCAAAACAAAATCTTGTTTTAGTGTAAATAATAATGTTGGTTAAATGATTTGGGAAAGAACAGCTGATACAGCGGTAAGAAGTTGTACTTTTAAATCAATGCATCTGGAAACACTGTACAGCAAACACATATGTTCTTGACACAGACATTGTGTACAAGCCCATAACTTTTAGGATTGATGAGTATTTGATCGTGAGAAAACAGGACATTTCCGGTATTTTGAACATTGGGGCCGCTTTCTGCTTTGTCTAGGATGAAATAGAGTGGTAGACACTGAAATTTTGACTATTGTACCTGTCTCGGGTATTTGGCTCATTTAGAATCGCCCTGCATGCTTCAGAATGTCTGGCTACAGGCATGCACAAACCTGTCCTTAAAACAACCCTCAACGTTTGTTTTCAAAAATGTGCAACTCACCGAGTGGTTAGTGGTGTTCGTTGATGTTCCAAATCAAGTATTGTAGCGAAATACAGTTTCTGTCATGTTTTATTTGGCATTTTATACCTGAGACAGGATCAATAGTCAAAATTTTGGTGTCAACCACTCTATTTCATCCTAGACAAACCAGAAAGGGGGCTCAAAGTACAAAATACCGGAATTGTCCTTTAAATTAATGAATGAATGTGGGTGATGTGTGCACCCATCTGTTTAAACACACGCAAACTGAACATGTAACCCATAATACAGTCCATGGCAATGTATATAAAAGAGGGGACACATGCATATTATGAACATAAGTCGATAACAATAATGTATACAATACTATGTATTGTATATGTATTGCCGCATATCATTAAATAGACCAGTTTGCGGCCACAGGACAGCATCCGCATATCATATAAGTGTTAAGTTCTCTTTGCCGAAATGTACGTGACGACTCATTGTTTCTGATGTTGTAGAATAAAACGCTATTCCATGTGTGAATTAGGCCTACTATTTGGCCATAAACTGAGCCATTTGAAGTTTGAAATTCATGTGGTCATGCATCTGTCTCAGCGGAGACTGCAAACACGAAATATCAACTCGTCAAGTCAAATGTGCTGGCTCTTAAAGGGGATGGGAGATGGAACTCTCATTGGTTTATTGCACGTTACGCCCAAAACACACCTACGGGTTTCAGACCAACCCATTTTAGATTTGCGTCGGGCTCAAGAGTCATTTATCCGCTGGTATAATAGCAACAGGGCCAGAGATCCGCCAACAAAGCATTTTGCGTTTCATACTTGAGTTTCAGACTATTAAAATAGGGCCCTTAATGTGATGTGAAATCCACCTTAATCTTATTTGCCGTACCAGCCATTTGTGAGGGATCAAACCCAGAATACAGAAACAGAGTTTTTAATGAAAGGGGTTTTATTTGACCCAAATAAATACAAAAACAGGCAGTGGAGAACCAATAAAAGAAAGATGACTGAGCTCAAAATATTCTAAACATGAATTAATAAGGCTCAAGATAAAACCGGTTTGTGTGGATGTTAATAATCTTAGAATGAATAAAAGTAAAACAACATGACATATCTAGTCTTTATATGTGTAACCCTGAGCAGCCGGCAATGATGACGTTAGTAGTAGAGATAGTCTTCAAACAAATGATAAGCATCAGTTAACATCAACTACTTGAACAACCCACGGCTTACATATAACTGCCTTTTAGAGTATGCACACATGCACGCATGCACTGACACACCCACGTGCACAGACAGACAGTGCAAGCAATTACACACACTAATTCTGCTGATCCCATAGTATGTTGAGTTAAATTGTATAAATATGAATATAATTCTGTCTGTAGGGTTAACAGAGCTAACAGTAGACCAACACCTGGGTGTAGAGGGAACAAGAGAAGGGACTTGTATAAGACAACATTAGATGTTAAAACCTGTGGGCCATCATCATACATCTGGACCACTCCTACCTTCTAGTGTACAGCTTGAACACTCCTAGACATGTCCACTACCTTCTAGTGTACAGCTTGTACACTCCTAGACATGTCCACTCCCTTCTAGTGTACAGCTTGAACACTCCTAGACATGTCCACTCCCTTCTAGTGTACAGCTTGACCACTCCTAGACCTGTCCACTGCCTTCTAGTGTACAGCTTGAACACTCCTAGACATGTCCACTACCTTCTAGTGTACAGCTTGAACACTCCTAGACCTGTCCACTACTTTGTGGTATACAGCTTGACCACTCCTATGTCCACTACCTCTTACTTCTAGTATACAAATTGGGTTAGGCTATGAAATGAAAAATAATCTTGTGCGTGTGCTTGCTTGCGTGTGTGCTTGAATGTGTAAAATGATGGCATCTGATTAGAGTAGAAGAAAACATTTCCTGACAGTGATGGTTTAGATTGAAAGTGGATGATAAGTCAGAATTAAAACATGTGATGGCGTTTTTCAGCTGATATAGCAGAGCTGAAGCCTGATAGCAGAAGCAGTTGAAGCTGACCAGAGAGGAGCCATGGCCACCAGCCATAGACGGGACTCTGAGGACATGTCTCTGGACTGGGAGGAGACCAAGAAGAGATGTGGTAGGAGCCTTCTGAGTGGATTCTAAAGACATAAACCTATAAAAGATTTGTTTTCAGTTACATTCATCTCAAGATTTACATTAAGTAAACAATTTTGTGACCAAAGTGACCAACCTGATGAACCAGCGACCTCATAGACTTATTCATAGATTTATTCATATTGATTTATTCTCCGAAATATGTATGTGTATGTTCTCGACCAACCATTTACAGTAGTCGTGTGATATATGTTCATTATATACGTGGAACAAAGAGTGCAGAGTAGCTTGAGGGAGCAGACACAGGTTTAAATATTAAAATTATGTATTATTAGTGGTAGTGCAATGTATTTATTTACACATGTGTATGTATGTAAACGTTTGTATATGTATGAACTGTATGTATTTGTATGTAGGTATGTTTATGTATGTATTTATCTATGTTTATGTATGTATGTGTACGCATGTGTATGTGTATGTATACTGCAGGGGTCAGCAACAATTTTTATGTCCTGTGCCAATTATACAAAAAATGCAATGTGCCAATGTTCTTTTCAATGCATGTATTTGTACATCAAGTGGACATATGGATTTACCACAATTATATAAAGTTTGTTATTAATATGAACATCTCAAATTATCCCAAAATACATATCCTAATATTTTCTGAGCGTGCCGTTGTGAATGACCCTGGTGACACGCAGGCGACATGGCCCCCCCCCGATTAGTGTATGTGTACATAATATGTATTACTGTATTACCAGGCCACATGTCCCCCCCCTAGTGTATGTGTACATAATATGTATTACTGTATTACCAGGCCACATGTCCCCCCCCCCTAGTGTACGTGTACATAATATGTATTACTGTATTACCAGGCCACATGTCCCCCCCCTAGTGTATGTGTACATAATATGTATTACTGTATTACCAGGCCACATGGCCCCCCCCCCCGATACTGTATTACCAGCCGCGTGCCGTCCACATGGGCAGTTGGGGCAGCGAACTACTTGCAAAAGCATGCTCCCAAAAAAATAGTTTGCCAAGTACTGCCAAGTCTATTTTTAATAATGTGATTGTCACATTAACTATCTATAGTTTCTGTAGGCTTTCTGACTATTTTTGGTCTGTTGACATCACATTTTGGATGATGGTGGTGATTCTAGTTGAGTTTAACGTGTCATGTTGGGGCAGGGCAGTGACCGCGTCCCTCCGTATGTTAATCACATAACCCTGCAGGCTGCAATAAGAATTGCAATCCGCTCTAATAGACGCCTATATGGTCGTAAAGTAGTCTTCCCCATGGTCATATTCTAGAACTGTTGTTTTAACTCAAATTATTCCGCCAGTATCTTTCGTCGTTTCTATATCAGATGCAGATATGGCGAGTGGTGTTGCACCCGTGATTAACAGAGTTGAGTTTCTGTTGAAAAAAAAACATTTGAGAGGTTAAAATTGGAAGAGAAGTTAGCCATCAAACAACAGGACAAGGGGATTTATAGACCACGAGTGTGAATGATGTGAAGCCTATATATATATATATATATGATACAATATTATATATGTATATAATGTGTACATATTAAAAAACCTAAATTGTGGGTGTGGTCATACGCTAGTAGTTTCTGCACCACTGAAATTGAGGGTCACCGCACGCTGCTGTGTATTACTGTATTTGTGCATATATGTCAATAATAAGGGAATATTAACAAGTATGCTAGAGGCCAGTACTTGTTTTGCTTAAGTGTGTTTAATTCAACACAAGAGCTACAGTACCAGTAATCACTTACTGAGGTGTTCTCAGTAGAGGTCTTTAATGTTTCTTCAAGACGGGGAGGGATTCTGCAGACCGTAGGGAGACTGTCTGGACTGTGAATGATATCCAAGCACTATGAATATATATCTCTGTGCACATTACTGTGTGTGTGTGTGTGTGTGTGTGTGTGTGTGTGTGTGTGTGTGTGTGTGTGTGTGTGTGTGTGTGTGTGTGTGTGTGTGTGTGTGTGTGTGTGTGTGTGCGTCCCCTACTCCTGGACAGATCTAAGGTCATACAGCGTTGTCACTCTGAGCTTTGGACTGCTGTGTATTCTCGTAACCTCCGTGCGCTATGGTGAGTCTAACTCATATCATCCAAAATATAAATACAATCATTATATTAGTAATAATAATAATTATTATTTATTATATTATTATAATCCAAAAAAGTATTATGATAATGAATTATGATTCTAATAGTTATTCTTAGTATAATAATTATTCTTATTTATAATTATACTAATAATAATGATGTAGCGTTTTCTCTCAGTGTGGATGGACTTTGTGTTTGGCCTGTGTGTTTAGAGACTATGTTGTTCTGTTTTAGAGCTCATTTCTTCTGTACTCTGTCCTAGACTCCGCCACACCTTGGAAGAAGGGGAGAGGGCACTTAATGGGTGCACTTGGTAAGTGTTTTATAGAATAGTTATGAAAGTTCTTAGATCAACTTAAGTTGATCTAAGTTTTAACTTCCCCTCTCCCTTAAAACTTTCAATCATTTTATTGGCAGGCTAACCCTAAAAATAAATAAATAAAGGATTGTGGCAGCATGGTGGTACTGCTGGTGTTGTGAGACTCCTCCAGCAGGGGAACAGTAGAGTACAGAGGAGCTTGTCTTTGATATGAGCTCCATTCATCTGGGTTTACACGTCTATGTAACAAAGATGGACAGATTTCTATTGTGGTCTACTACACAAGGTCAGATTTATATTGTGGGCTAATATACAAAGTCTGGTTTCTATTGTGGTCTACTACACAAGGTCAGGTATCTGTTGTGGGTTAATATACAAAGTCTGGTTTCTATGGGGTCTAATAAGGCCTGGTTTGGTCCTCTGGGGTAATGTTTCTATCGTGGTCTACAAAGGTAATGTTTCTGGTTTGGTCTACTAAGGTCAGGTTTCTATTGTGGTCTACTAAGGTAAGGTTTCTATTGTGGTTTTACTAAGGTCTAGTAATGTCAGGTTTCTATTCTATTGTAGTCTACTAGACAAGGTCAGCTCTCAGGGTTTTGTGTCAATAATGAGCACAGTAAGAAAAGCAGTTGTGTGTTTGTTAAGGTTTTGCTTTTACATTCAACAGGTGATTGGACGCGAATGGACTGGATGTATTTCCACAAGAGTCTCTATCTTATCTCTACTACTAAGAGAAACTGGACCGCCAGTCGAGACTACTGTCTGCAGAGAAATGCAGACCTGGTAGTTATTAACAGCAGAGAAGAACAGGTGACAGAGGCAGTGTTTGTGTGTGTGTGTGTGTGTGTGTGTGTGTGTGTGTGTGTGTGTGTGTGTGTGCGTGATACTCTAAAATATCAATCATTGGTATCAACCATTGAAAACAACAAATGTCAATGTGTGTTAGTAGTCTAGGGCATGTTCATAGGCTGGCGACCCGTGGACTTTGCATTGGGGGGCTTTCAAAGACAAGAGCCAAACAGCTAGTAAAGTACTGCTCAATTTCAAACCTTACCTGGAAAAGGAGATGTTCCTTGTACCCCTGAAATTGTATTTGTTACATTACAATGTGCTGACCTCTATTAATGTGTTAGATCATTCAAATTTGATTCCTAATGAAAATTTGACTTGTTGAATGTGGAATAAAATAAAGTATATAAAATGTGTGTGTGTGAGTGAGAGATTGTGTGTGTGTGTGTGTGTGTGTGTGTGTGTGTGTGTGTGTGTGTGTGTGTGTGTGTGTGTGTGTGTGTGTGTGTGTGTGTGTGTGTGTGTGTGTGTGTGGTACATTTCGTTCAGCCAGCTTCATGTCCTATTACTATTGGAAACAGGGGTTTGTTAGCAGATTTAAGGGTCCTTCCTGGATTGGATTGAGTGACACAGAGGGGACCTTCAAGTGGGTGGATGGTACCAACATGACTTCAAGGTAAAGCTGATTAATCTTTTCAGCAGCGGCTCTTCTCTTCACTCTGTGACTGTGACATCACTTCAACACTGCTCAACTTTCTATTCCTTGTGGTTCTCAGTTGGACACGCAGTAAACCACACGATAACGATGGAGCAAAAGACTGTGTAGCATGGAGTGACAGCTTGTCTGAAGGACCGTGTGAACAACTGCACCACTGTATCTGTGAGAAGGTCATAGACCTGGATCATCTGGAGGCTGAGCTGAACAAAGAGGGTCCGTAGACTTTGTCCATGAGTGGGGAATGGTTCCTCCTTTCTATTCTATGTGCAGTAGATAGAGTAAATATACTCTTTATGAATGGAGAGGTGGTTGGACGTCAGGGTCTGTGTCTACTGGTAATGCAGGGTTTAGGTATTTTCTCACATGAAACCTCATGTTGTTGTAACTGAATCTTCTGGGTCGCCCTCTAGTTGACAGGTATAGCAAGACAGTGAAGTCTGTTTGATGGTGCATCTCGTGTTGTAGATACGTGTTGTAAACGTTCACTCATTTCGTCCTGGTTTCTTCAGGTTCAATGATGCCCACGAAGGCGGAGGCCCCCAGCATCACAGAGTTCCACTCCTCCACCAAGCTGTTGCCCAAGGGCGAAACGGCCCGCTACACCTGCGATGCCGGCGGCACGCCGGAGCCCACCATCGAGTGGCTCCACAACGGCAGCCCCCTAGGCACAGATGCCTGGGTGGAGAGGGGGTTCCTCTTCGTCAGAGGGGAGAAGTATGGCGTGAACACGGTCTGCTGCATGGCAACCAACAGCGCTGGCACGGAGAATCACACCGCTGAGCTGCTTGTCTTTGGTAAGATCTGGATCCAAGGAGAGACTTTGGTTGTTGATGTATTCATTACAAACAAAATATAATATACAAATAATATACATTGTAAACAAAATATTGTTCTTGACAGATATATATAGATATCAAAGTGCTGTTTTGAAGCCCCCCATACTTTCAAAGCTGTGTGTCTTAACTTAAGTGGTCGTGTTTCCACTGGGAGCGCTCACACCGACATACAGCCGCACTAGAACCTCCAGCAGCCGTCAGCACAGAACCAGACCCTGAATTATCCTTGTGTTGTCTTTCTACGACACAACGCTCCGTGGCTCATCTGAGCAGCCAGGCCAGCAGTTTTACATTCAAGCTGTGTCGGACCGAGAGTGGATCTGAAAGACATGGACTTCCTCCACACAGCACTGACTCCTAATAGTTTGGCTTTTGACAGCGCTATTCCAATCATACATTGTGTTGGGAGAACCCTGCTCTTATTACTAGTAGGCTGATGCTCTTTATTCTCATTGGAATAATATTTTTGGTCAAAACATCTGCTTTGTGGGGAAGGAGGAAATACCTTGTGTGTTTCTGTCTTCAGCAGCTCATCATGTCTTGTTCTCCCGTCAGATGCCTGTGACCTCACACTGGACCCAAACACAGCCTACAGACACCTCTCTCTGTCTGAGGGCAACAGAACAGTGAAGCGGGTTGGAGAGGACCAGTCGTATCCTGATCAGCCAGAGAGATTTGACCCCCTGCCCCAGGTGTTGTGTAGAGAGGCTCTGACTGGCCGCTGTTACTGGGAGGTAGAGAGAAAAGGAGGTGTTGGAATAGGAGTGACATACAGAGGAATCACAAGGAAAGGTAATGATAGCATGCTTGGAGGGAACAACGAGTCCTGGCGTCTTGATTGTCTCAATGATCGTTGCAGTGCCTTTTACAACGGTAATAAAACAGACATAGGTCTACCCCCCGCTGACTCTACCAGAGTAGGAGTGTATCTGGACCGTCCTGCTGGCACTCTGTCCTTCTACAGAGTGTCCCCGGGTGGAGGAGGCTCCTCAGACACACTGACACACATCCACACCTTCAGCACCTCCTTCACCCAGGAGGACCTCCTCCCTGGGTTTAGGCTATTGGATGATGCCTCAATGTCTCTGTTGTAGCCACACACAGACACCCACACTTCACCTCTCAATCTTCTGCTGCTCTCTTGCTCTCTTACTGTCTCTCTCTCTCTCTCCATCTTCTGCTGCTGTCTCTCGCCATTATCTGATACATTTTTTTCAATATTTTGCTAGATTTTTATACATCCTCAACTATACTCCAAATGCTACATTTTATTGGGCTTCAGAAAGGTTTTGCATGAAAAATCATGACAGGAAGAGACTTTTAAGATATTCCATGGGGTTAACTATACAGGTTATATAAAGATGTAATTTACAATGTAAAATGTATTTTAAACATTGATTGATTTATAAACCTGTACAAATATAAAATGTCTAAATGTATTACAATATTTTGTATATTTTCAGACGAAAACCAGTTTTGTACTAGGGGCCTCTGAAATCCTTTTTTTATTTTGATAAGCCTAACATGGAACCTGACTTAAAGCAGATTGTATATTGTATTCACAATGCAAGTGCTCGTTTGGAAAAGCTAATGACGGACATGTTTTGAATGACTTGAAACTGAATATTGATTCCTTGTGTTCTTCTGGCAACAACACGGCAGTAGAACATGTTCAGTTATTAAACATGTGTGTACACCTTTTTATGATTTGAAATGTCTGCTACTTATGTTACCCTATTATTTTAGTCCTTGGGTTTATTGCGTACATGCAAGGGACAATTTTTCTGTTGTACTTGTTAATAAAACATAGGGTGATAAACCGGTCAGTGGCTCCATATGAATTCTTGTGTTCAGCCAATGATTCTTCTCATTTAACTAAATAATACTAACGCAAGCGCCTTAAAAGAACAATATCAGAAATTATTTAAAACTACAATCA
This sequence comes from Micromesistius poutassou, assembly GCF_964030765.1. Lineage (NCBI taxonomy): Eukaryota > Metazoa > Chordata > Actinopteri > Gadiformes > Gadidae > Micromesistius > Micromesistius poutassou. The sequence goes on from NC_140285.1 coordinate 18,304,923, forward strand.
TTTTTGTAACCCTCTCAGCCAACAGGGGGTGCTGCTGCCCCCTCAGCACCATACTTCCAGAGCCCATGTGAATCTGTGTCCACTGTAAGTAGCTTTGGATGAAGGCGTCTGATAAGTATGATATGAGGCAGTTTATCAAAGCTATGTTTTGCTACTGTTATTACATGTGGAGCCACTAGGGGGCGCTGAATCCACCTCGTGCTGTTCACCTTCTGCCCAACAGGATCAGGGCGAAGGAGACACAGGTGTGTGTGTGTGTGTGTGTGTGTGTTTAGTGCTCAACACACACCACAACAAGAAGGTGAACAGAAGATAGAGACCCAACACGAACACCCCACTAAATGAACACAAGACACAATGTTCATTCAAGGTAGGTTTGTTAAACCGTATTCATCCTTTCAACACAGTGACTGAATGATTCAGTGAATTGGAGACGCACTTGTTGTCACTACACTGTGTCTTGACATTTGAACCTTTAATTTTTAAACCGGAAAATTAAATCAAAACCAAAACTATGAATTCCCAGTTACAATGTATTCAATCAAGACAGAGTGTAGAATAAGGTAATCAATTAGGATAACACTACTGCTTGTCTTTCATGAAAGATACTTTAATATCCATAACCTCTGGTCAAAATGACTGTGTCCTTACACAACCCAGTCGCCAGAGTAAAACATTCCCAGAGTACTCTTCTACGAACGTTGGATACGTAGCTCAGTCAACGTTTCAGGGCCAAAATACGTTACATGTCAACGTTCCATTGTAAAGAGTGGAGACTGCGCCCGCACCACGTGACTTTCAAGTTTCTTATTTCAGCACAGAAGAAAGATGGCGGCCAGCCGTGTAAAATGCTACATTTTAGGGCCGTTTCTGTATCTTCAGGTTTTTTGATAACATTTTTAGCGAGAAATGTGTACTTTATGTTCACAATCTTGATTCAGAAAATGCATATTGTGGCAACCCCGCGCTGACGGGCGCTGACGACCCGCCCCAGCGCCCGGAGCGGCTCCCTCTCCGCGGACAAGTAGTCCGCGGGAGATATGTGCCGCTCAGCGCGGCGGAGCTGGAGGACATATCGAGCCGACCCAGACAATCAGGGGGATTGCGATCACCTGGGGGGGGCGAGACGGGGAAGGGGATTTAAGGGCCGGGCCCGGAGAGGACAGGGAGAACAGTCGAGTGGAAGACGGACGCAGCAAGGGTTACGGACCGAGAACGCATTAACGACTTTTGCAATTCTTTCACCCCACAGTGCTGAGCGGCGGGACGCCGGGAGCGAGCTCCACGCCGCCCTTCCCCGGGCAAGGACCCGAGGCGCATTCCCTTTTTGTCTACCCCGCTGGGGCAGTACCTGAGTTATTCTTTGATTTTCCTTTTGAGCTGCATGCAATAAAACCAACCCGTTGCACAGCCGCCTTGTTTCCGAGCATCTTTCCCGAAACCCTACCCGGCCGACGATCGGGGTTGCCACAGTGGTGGAGGATGCGGGCAACGCGATCCCTGGACGAACCCCAACCCAGGACATGATGCAGCCGGCAGGACAACCCGCAACGAGAGACGAGGAGATCGAGGTGTTGAGGAGATGCATGGTCCGGATGGCCGAGCAGCTGGGTCGGGAACCCGCCCACGCCGCCCCCACGAAGCGACTAACGAAAATGGGTCCGGATGATGACGTGGAGGCGTACCTCGAGATATTCGAGCGGACAGCAGATCGGGAGCAGTGGCCAGCAGACCAGTGGGGCCACATCCTAGCGCCCTTCCTGACCGGGGAAGCACAACGGGCCTACCGGGATCTCACGCCCCTCCAGGCGGGGCACTATCCCACGCTCAAACGGGCCATCCTCGCGCATTATGGTCACAGCCTACCAGCCCAAGCGCAGCGCTACCATGACTGGACGTACGACCCGCTCGGCTCGGTGAGGGGCCAGGTCTCACACCTCGTCCGCCTAGCTGAGCGGTGGCTCATGGAAGGAGAGGGACCCCCGCTGCTGGACCGGCTCGTGATAGACCGCTGCATCCGATCCCTACCCCCCGGGGCCAAACGCTGGGCCTCCGGGAACCAACCCCGGACGGTGAACGACCTCGTCGAGCTCCTGGAGAACCACCAAGTCACCCAGCGGCTGTGCAGAGGGACCGCCCCGACTCCGGGAGGGGACGAGGCGCGACCCGAGCGACGCGGACGGATGGCGGAGACCCAGCGCGTTCAGGCACCACCCTTCCGTGCCCCAGCCTACCCGTATCAGAACCCCGGGGTCCGCCGAGGCCCGGGCCCTCAGGCACCAAGAGAGGAGTGGAGGTGCTACACATGTGGACAGAAGGGCCACCTGGCACGCCATTGTCCCGGAGCAGGGGATGTGTCGATGCCCACGGCCAGTCTTACCGACCAGAGGGGAGGAGCTTGTCTCCGGACCACTTGCTGGTCGCACGAGGGCACCGTATCCCCAAGCCTGCCGGTACGGGTGGGGCGACACGACACCCATGCCCTCCTCGATTCAGGGAGCATGGTCACCTTGATCCGACCCGGTCTGGCCGACGGACCTCACGGGCAGGGAGTCGACGTGGGCTGCATCCACGGTCAAACAGAGACCTATGCTACCAGGCGGATCACCGTACGAACCCCGAAGGGGACCTTCATGATCCTGGCCGGGGTGGTGCCGAACCTCCCCGTACCCCTGTTAATTGGACAGGACTGCCCCATTTTTAAAAAACTGTTTGGGGCAGAGCTAGGGCCACCCCAACCCCGACAACCCCAGACCAGACCACGCCGGCTGCGTAGCCGGTCCGCCTATATGGCAGGACGCCCCACACCGTCCCGGTCCGACTCCGAGGACGAAGGGTCCCCCGACCGGCCCACGAGCGAGGAGGTACGGCCGCCACACGCCTCATCCACGGACTCCCTGCCACCGGGGACGCCGGACACGATGACCGCCTCCGAGCAGACACCCCCACCCGAGGAGAGAGAGAGCCCGCCCCTCACCGAATTCTCCGACTTCCCCCTGGCCATCGAGGGAGGCGAGGACCGGGGCGGTCGGTTCGCCACCGCCCAGCTGGAAGACGACGCCCTCAGACATGCCTGGGGACATGTACAAGTCCACGAGGGCGCATCACGGGACTCGGTGAGTGGCCGGCAGTACCCGCACTTCAGCACCCGGGGGGGGTTACTATATAGGGTAGTACAGAGGGGGGGCGAGGAGGTGGAACAATTGGTGGTTCCCAGGACATATGTGAGCAAGATACTGTACATGGCGCACACCCACCTCCTGGGGGCTCATCTGGGGATGGACAAGACGAGGGACAGAATACTAGATAGGTTTTACTGGCCAGGGGTGAAAAAGAATGTTGAGGATTACTGCCGGGCCTGCCCCGAATGTCAACGCACCGCCCCGAGGCCCTCGGTACGGAACCCCCTCATCCCCATGCCGTTGATAGAAGTCCCGTTCGACAGGCTTGGGTTAGACATTGTGGGCCCCCTCCCCAGAACTAGCCGAGGCCACCGATACATCTTAGTCATGGTAGACTACGCAACCCGCTACCCCGAGGCTGTCCCCCTCCGCGCAGCCACCGCCAAGGCAGTGGCCAGGGAACTAATGATTTTATTTAGCCGGGTGGGGATAGTCCGAGAAATATTGACCGATCAAGGCTCTTGTTTCATGTCCCGGGTGTTAAAGGACCTCCTCAGTCTGTTGCAGATCCGCCACCTACGGACCTCCGTCTACCACCCCCAGACCGACGGCCTGGTGGAGAGGTTCAATAAGACGCTGAAAACCATGCTGAAGAAGGTCATGGAAGTGGATGGAAAAAACTGGGACCAACTGCTTCCACACGTCCTGTTTGCCATCCGAGAAGTACCCCAGGCCTCCACGGGCTTCTCACCATTCGAGCTACTCTACGGCAGACGACCGAGGGGACTCCTCGACATCGCCCGGGACGCCTGGGAGAGCCGACCATCCCCCCACCGCACCGTCATCGAGCACGTCGAGCAGGTGCGGGGCCGGATGGCACAGATTTGGCCCGTGGTCCGGGAACACCTCGGACGAGCCCAACAAGCCCAAGCCCGGGTGTACAACCGAGGTGCCCAACTGCGCACCTTCAACCCGGGGGACCAGGTGCTCGTCCTCGTCCCCACCTCGGAATGCAAGTTCCTGGCCAAGTGGCAGGGGCCATATGACATTCTCGACCGGGTCGGCGACGTCAATTACCGGGTGCGGCAACCGGGAAGACGCAAGGCCATCCAGCTCTACCACATCAACCTGCTGAAGCGGTGGCAACCGCTGACCGGCCCGCGGGACCCGGCTCTCCTGACACTGTCCGCTCGACTGCCCTTTCCCGAGGTACCAGTGGGGGAGGCACTGAGCCCGAGCCAGGTCCAGGACATGAGGGCGGTGGTCCTCCAACACCTTGACGTCTTCTCCGAGCGACCCGGTAGGACCACAACGGCTAGCCACGACATCCGGACGGAACCGGGAGCCAGAGTCCGCCTACGCCCCTACCGCATTCCGGAAGCACGGCGCGCCGCCATCAGGGCGGAGGTCGCGAGCATGCTGCAGATGGGGGTCATAGAAGAGTCCCACAGTGCCTGGTCCAGCCCGGTGGTCCTAGTCCCCAAACCGGACTGGACATACCGGTTCTGTAACGACTTCCGGAAGCTAAACGAGGTATCAGCCTTCGACGCCTACCCCATGCCCCGGATAGACGAGCTGATAGAGCGGCTGGGCCCGGCTCGGTTCATATCCACCCTAGACCTGACCAAGGGATACTGGCAGGTCCCCCTCACCCAGAGGGCCCGGGAGAAGACGGCATTCGCCACCCCAGACGGGCTCTACCAATACACCGTCCTTCCGTTTGGGGTCCACGGGGCACCCGCAACCTTCCAGAGGATGATGGACCGGGTCCTTCGGGCCCACCGACAATATGCCGCCGCGTACATCGACGACATAGTGATACACAGCACCACCTGGGCCCTGCATCTACACCACCTCCGAGCCGTCCTGGGAGCGCTCCGGGACGCCGGACTCACAGCCAACCCGAAAAAGTGCCACCTGGGCCTGGAAGAGGCCTCCTACCTGGGATATCGAGTCGGGAGGGGCAACGTAAAGCCCCAAGAGGACAAGGTACAGAGCATCCGGACCTGGCCCAGGCCGAAAACAAAAAAACAGGTGAAGTCCTTCCTGGGGCTCGTCGGGTACTACCAAAGATTCATTCCCCAGTTCGCAACGCTGGCCAGCCCCCTCCATGAGTTGACGCGGAGGTCTCTACCCGACCGAGTGGAGTGGTCGGAGGAGGCCGAGGAAGCCTTCTCACGCCTACGGCAGGCCCTCTGCACAGAACCACTGCTCATCACCCCGGACTTTGACCTACCCTTTGTGGTCCACACAGACGCATCCGAGGTGGGGCTGGGAGCGGTGCTGCATTACGGTGCTTGCATGCACCTTCATTAGCCGCAAACTCCTGGCCAGTGAGAGGAAGCGCTGGCAATCAAGTGGTCCCTGGAGAAACTCCGGTATTACCTCCTCGGACGCCACTTTACCCTTGTCACGGACCACGCCCCCCTGAAGTGGATGGCGTCGGCCAAAGACACCAATGCCAGAGTGACCCGCTGGTTCCTGGCGCTACAGGACTACAGTTTCCAGGTGGTCCATCGGCCAGGACGGGCCCACGCCAATGCGGACGCCCTGTCCCGGAGGGACGCCTGCCTAGGGCTAACCCAAGGGACCCCCGGCTTGCTGCCGAGGGTGGGGGTGTGTGGCAACCCCGCGCTGACGGGCGCTGACGACCCGCCCCAGCGCCCGGAGCGGCTCCCTCTCCGCGGACAAGTAGTCCGCGGGAGATATGTGCCGCTCAGCGCGGCGGAGCTGGAGGACATATCGAGCCGACCCAGACAATCAGGGGGATTGCGATCACCTGGGGGGGCGAGACGGGGAAGGGGATTTAAGGGCCGGGCCCGGAGAGGACAGGGAGAACAGTCGAGTGGAAGACGGACGCAGCAAGGGTTACGGACCGAGAACGCATTAACGACTTTTGCAATTCTTTCACCCCACAGTGCTGAGCGGCGGGACGCCGGGAGCGAGCTCCACGCCGCCCTTCCCCGGGCAAGGACCCGAGGCGCATTCCCTTTTTGTCTACCCCGCTGGGGCAGTACCTGAGTTATTCTTTGATTTTCCTTTTGAGCTGCATGCAATAAAACCAACCCGTTGCACAGCCGCCTTGTTTCCGAGCATCTTTCCCGAAACCCTACCCGGCCGACGATCGGGGTTGCCACAATATGAACAATATCATATGCATCAACAATCCCGATCGCCCCCCCCCCTCCCCCGTCAACAATCCCGATCCCCCCCCCCCCCGGTCAACAATCCCGATCCCCCCCCTCCCCCCGGTCAACAATCCCGATCGCCCCCCCCTCCCCCGTCAACAATCCCGATCCCCCCCCCCGGTCAACAATCCCGATCGCCCCCCCCCCGGTCAACAATCCCGATCGCCCGCTCCCCCCCCCCCCCCCTCCCCGGTCAACAATCCCGATCCCCCCCCTCCCCGGTCAACAATCCCGATCGCCCGCCCCCCCCCCCCCCCCCTCCCCCGTCAACAATCCCGATCGCCCCCCCTCCCCCGTCAACAATCCCGATTGTGGCTAGGTGACTAGTCACGTTACCCTGAGACATGAAAAATTATAATTTAAATCCACAAACAACATATGTGTAATCCAAGGCATATAAAGACTGGGACCAGAAAATAATTACTTTCTCTCCATTGAAGCCCATTCATATTTTTCGATTTCAGAGGTCCCATGGGCTCTACCAGAAGGGGCGTGACTTCGCCACTCTATTAAACTTACTCATACGCTATGGTCATAGCCTGGCGCCAGACTAAACAGCGCCTCCACGAGTGCCGCCGAGGTAATGACACCCCAGTTGTGAGGGGACCTCAATGAACTTTGTTTTGACAATAAAATGTCTGCTGACTTCAGTGACCATTAGACCTTCAACCAAGGTGCATCTTGGGATTACTCTGTGAAAATTGTGGGTCTCTGGGAAAAAGCCAGCCCTAACCCTAACCCTAACCCTAATTCAAAACCTCAGACCCCCCCCTCCCTGCCCTCGGCGTCCGACTGGGCCAAGTTTCGGTGTGGGGGTCCCAGTTATGCCCTAGAATAAGGTATTCAAGTTTCAGGGCGGTAGGACCTTCCTATCTCAAAAACTGTCTTTCCACCACATTCTGAACCACTAGGTCTTGCAGGCAACACTTCTGAGAGGCTTTGTCCAAATATCAGTCCATTTCGGAAAACTTTTTTTCTCTAAGGGCTAGATATCCAAATCTCGGATATGTCGTTCTCGGGACCCCGGGAAGTGTGCGTGTACATTTTGGAATCTCTAGCTAACTCAAAAAGGTGGGAAAAGGGGCGTGACCTCCAACAGTAGAGTAAATGTACATAAGACAGAGGTTAGTTTCTAGTCCCCATTTTTTGTGGGATGGACGTGTACATTTGTGGCTTAAGGTGTGTAGACACAGCTGGCCTGTGGACAAGTTTTTGAAGTCTGGGGTCAAAAGGTCAAAAGGAGCCGGCACCACGCCGCTTATGAGATAACAAAAAGTTAATGTGCATTTCTCTCATAACTTTTTGTCATTATTAAAGTGACGCCTGATTCTCAGATATGCATGTTGGATGGCTAGGGTATAGGTCTGGGGAGAACTTCAGGCCAAAATCTTGCAAGCGAGCCGGTGAGGTACAACGAGATGGAGCACTTGCTGAGTCATTTCTTGTAGGGCTGCACCCCTAGGTTGATAATGATATGTGTCCTTTGAGACCCCCTTTGATATAATATAGCTTACTCGTTAATGTCCTCGACTCAGTCACCTATTGCATCACTTCCTTTAAGGCTTCGGCCTCCTAATAGATAATTTCATATATATGAAACCACCACCACTGGGACCTGACCTGGCAACAATTTTCCATATCCATATGGGGATGGGGGGGGGGGGGGGGGGGGGGGGGTGGTTCTTGTGGACAGTAGGCGTGTAGACATAGGAAGCACACTCAGGAGGAGGAATGACCTCTCAATGAGAGGTCATTCTCACACATATTTAATTAATTGTTTCAAATAACCCTGCCTCGTTAAATCTTCATTAGTAACAAGTAACATATTAATTACAAGTCTAAACTGCAGAAAATAAACATATTTCAAGGTTTCCTTTTGAAGGAAATCTTGGAATATCTGTCTATTTCCTAACCAGCGGGTAAAAGCCAACGTTTACGACAAAAACAACCCACTTGACGGGAGCACCGTTGCCGCCATGTAAGGAGCAGAGGGGGCTGGCAACCATAGCAACCATGAGAGTCACGTGCGTATCACATGTTTAAAGCCGATATTGTATTTAATTAATTAAATATTAAAATATATATTATATATATCATATATATAAAAATACAATTATTTAGTTATAATATTATAAGTAGACCATAGCTTTTATTCAATTATCGTTATAACAAGATCTGTATCTGACCAATGACCATCCTCCTTGCTTCGAGGAAGTCTGGTGGTCTCCGTATATAATAAATAAATAAATAAATACATTTATTGATTTATTTATTACACGGCTCTTCTCTATAGAGTGGCGAAGTCACGCCCCTTCAGGTAGAGCCCATGGGACCTATGGGATCGAAAAATATGAATGGGTTTCAATGGAGAGAAAGTAATTATTTTCTAGTCCCAGTCTTTATATGCCCTGGATTACACATATGTTGTTTGTGGATTTAAATGATAATTTTTCATGCCAAGAAAACTAAAAATGTTCGAGAAGAAGTTTGATAATGTTAGGTTTTGTGTGAGGCCACTTTGTGAACTACAGCTCTTCGCTGCTGTCGACACGAATAATATAACGTCACCACCACTCTGGTGGCTTAACGTCGTTAACGTGGTTTGGAGCCGATCTATGAATGAATGTTATGTTACAATGAATATTTATGTTTGAACTCATGAAGTCGTTTGCAACGTGGAACCTAGAATCAATATTTTCGGGATAATAATATATAATATAATAGATAAAACAGAAAATTCGGGGCGATCGGGATTGTTGACGGGCGATCAGGATTGTTGAGGGGGTGGACGGGGGGTGGACGGACGCGTGTTTTTTTATTTTTATTTTTTGCCGTGAGAAATTGGATGTGTGGCGTGTGTGCGTGTGTGTGTGTAAGCAGGCAAAAGCGCGTGTCACACGGTCAAACCGTGAGAGTTGGCAGCTCTGTGTTTAACTTTGGCCAATGTTTTGAAAGTAATAATATTAGAGGGAACTTTTTCTTGTATTTTTTTGTTGTTGTAGCAGCGAAATGCATTGTGTGTGTGTGTGTGTGTGTGTGTGTGTGTGTCCACTGCCCCTCCCCGCCCATCCTCTGGTGTTTAATAGTTCTGACTGAGTTTTCATAAAGATTATACAATACGGAGCTGTCACACCCCAACTGTTTCTGTGGTGGCTTTTGAAAGTACCCAAGAAAACCGTGACCCGCAGATTACACCCGCGACTCCGTTTCTATTGTTGACGGGGAGGGAGGGCGATCGGGATTGTTGACAGGGGGGGGGGGGGGGAGACGACGATCGGGATTGTTGGGGGGGGGGGGGTCATTTATGTATTTTTTATAACCAGGAAATGTCCTTGTTGGTAGGTACAACTTGCTATTTTACGTTGAACTGCAACGTAATCCAGTGTTCACGAAAACGTATACTGTCAACGTATGGGCATTACGTCAGTTCACAACGTTTTGCTGGCAGGAACGATCTATATCCGCGTAACATCTAAACTAAAGCTCATATGCATTCTCTGAATCAAGGTTGTGAACATAAAGTAGGCCTACACATTTCTCGCTAAAAATGTTATCAAAAAACCTGAAGATACAGAAACGGCCCTAAAATGTTGCATTTTACACGGCTGGCCGCCATCTTTCTTCTGTGCTGAAATAAGAAACTTGAAAGTCACATGGTGCGGGCGCAGTCTCCACTCTTTACAATGGAACGTTGACATGTAACGTATTTTGGCCCTGAAACGTTGACTGAGCTACGTATCCAACGTTCGTAGAAGAGTACTCTGGGAACGTTTTTCTCTGGCGACTGGGTTGCCTTACAATAACAGTAGAAGCGATGTGTGTAGTGCAGGGGTCTCCAACACAATGCCCGTTTTTGAGTGGCTCGCTAAAGGTTTAAAGTATATTTACCAGTACATCAATTTGGTAACTGTCGCTGTTTAAATTTCCATCCAATAAAATTCACAGACATCCCGCCCCCTTCTGACACTAAATGATTATTTGCCAGCTGTCAATTAAACGCGTTACGCTGCTAGCGGTCTTATCAGGCGATGTTCGCAAACGAAAAAGTAAGCACACACCAGCTTTGACAATGACTGTGGAAAATAACTAGGCAAATAAAAGGCAAAAAACATAATTTTCATGAAGAATGTTTTTTTTTCACAAATGTGAATGACAAGTCTGTGTGTCTGATTTTTGGTGCAAGCTGTCAGTTGGTAAACTTCACCAAAGTCTGTTGCAACTTTTCAAAAGGCTTTCCGGCGGGAAGCTGTCTACGTACAGAGAAGGTAAAGGAGCTGAAAACAACGCTTAAAAGACAACAGTCTCTGTTTACCAAACCGATGAATAAGGCCAATGCAGCAACAGAGGCTTCCTTTAAAGTGGGGCACCTCCTTACTCAGCACAGGGATGGTAAAAGAGGCGATGACGCCGGTGGCTGAAACACTATTTAAGGACCATAAAGGTAAGGCAGAAATTATGTCTTCTATTGCCAACAAAAAGTGCTTCTTCTGTTTTAACAAGTGTTAATCTTTACAAGGATGAGTAAATGTATTGCAATATATGCAAAATACAACATTTAAAAAATAAAAAAAATATTCTACTAGCCCAGACACTGTATTGTCCACAAATATTACTTAATTTCTCCTCTGTTCAATCTAAATCCTAATCAGATGGTACCCCCCCCCCCCGGATCGGCCCCCGTTGACAATCGCGTACGCACCCCCCCCCCTTCAACAATTCAATATGGACCCCCCTATAAAAGCCTTGGCCACCCTCTTGCCACCCCTTGAAAAAAAGTCTGGCTCCACCACTGCTCAGCTGCACAGCCCAGTACCGTAATACATTTGGACATTTTCATCCCCCTCGATCAAATGGTAAATACAATAAAGACAAGAACGGGTTCAGAGGACAGGTTCAGAGAGGACGGGTTCAGAGGGGACGGGTTCAGAGGACGGGTTCAGAGGGGACGGGTTCAGAGAGGACGGGTTCAGAGGACGGGTTCACAGGACGGGTTCAGAGGACGGGTTCAGAGGACGGGTTCAGAGGGGACGGGTTCAGAGAGGACGGGTTCAGAGGACGGGTTCAGAGGGGACGGGTTCAGAGGACGGGTTCAGAGGACGGGTTCAGAGGACGGGTTCAGAGGGGACGGGTTCAGAGGACGGGTTCAGAGGACGGGTTCAGAGGACGGGTTCACAGGACGGGTTCAGAGGGGACGGGTTCAGAGAGGACGGGTTCAGAGAGGACGGGTTCAGAGGACGGGTTCAGAGGGGACGGGTTCAGAGGACGGGTTCAGAGGGGACGGGTTCAGAGGACGGGTTCAGAGGACGGGTTCAGAGGACGGGTTCAGAGAGGACGGGTTCAGAGGGGACGGGTTCAGAGAGGACGGGTTCAGAGGGGACGGGTTCAGAGGACGGGTTCAGAGGACGGGTTCAGAGGGGACGGGTTCAGAGAGGACGGGTTCAGAGGGGACGGGTTCAGAGGACGGGTTCAGAGGACGGGTTCAGAGGACGGGTTCAGAGGGGACGGGTTCAGAGGACGGGTTCAGAGGACGGGTTCAGAGAGGACGGGTTCAGAGGACGGGTTCAGAGGACGGGTTCAGAGGACGGGTTCAGAGGACGGGTTCAGAGAGGACGGGTTCAGAGAGGACGGGTTCAGAGGACGGGTTCAGAGGACGGGTTCAGAGGACGGGTTCAGAGAGGACGGGTTCAGAGGACGGGTTCAGAGGACGGGTTCAGAGGACGGGTTCAGAGGACGGGTTCACAGGACGGGTTCAGAGAGGACGGGTTCAGAGGGGACGGGTTCAGAGGACGGGTTCAGAGGACGGGTTCAGAGGACGGGTTCAGAGGGGACGGGTTCAGAGGACGGGTTCAGAGAGGACGGGTTCAGAGGACGGGTTCAGAGGACGGGTTCAGAGGACGGGTTCAGAGGACGGGTTCAGAGAGGACGGGTTCAGAGGGGACGGGTTCAGAGGACGGGTTCAGAGGACGGGTTCAGAGGGGACGGGTTCAGAGGGGACGGGTTCAGAGAGGACGGGTTCAGAGGACGGGTTCAGAGGACGGGTTCAGAGGACGGGTTCACAGGACGGGTTCAGAGAGGACGGGTTCAGAGGACGGGTTCAGAGGACGGGTTCAGAGGACGGGTTCAGAGGACGGGTTCAGAGGACGGGTTCAGAGAGGACGGGTTCAGAGGGGACGGGTTCAGAGGACGGGTTCAGAGAGGACGGGTTCAGAGGACGGGTTCAGAGGGGACGGGTTCAGAGGGGACGGGTTCAGAGGACGGGTTCAGAGGACGGGTTCAGAGGACGGGTTCAGAGGGGACGGGTTCACAGGACGGGTTCAGAGAGGACGGGTTCAGAGAGGACGGGTTCAGAGGACGGGTTCAGAGGACGGGTTCACAGGACGGGTTCAGAGAGGACGGGTTCAGAGGACGGGTTCAGAGGACGGGTTCAGAGGACGGGTTCAGAGGGGACGGGTTCAGAGGGGACGGGTTCAGAGAGGACGGGTTCAGAGGACGGGTTCAGAGGACGGGTTCAGAGGACGGGTTCAGAGGACGGGTTCAGAGGGGACGGGTTCAGAGAGGACGGGTTCAGAGGACGGGTTCAGAGGACGGGTTCAGAGGACGGGTTCACAGGACGGGTTCAGAGAGGACGGGTTCAGAGGACGGGTTCAGAGAGGACGGGTTCAGAGGACGGGTTCAGAGGACGGGTTCAGAGAGGACGTGTAAGGGACATGTAAGGGGTCAGAGGAGATACATTTCGCCAGTCTAAGCATGCTCTTGGTCTGGGCATCTTTAAAGGAGTGTAACACGGTCTCAACAGGCCTACCAGTAATTTTAGCGCAGATCTTAATTTAGCTATAGAGTTTGTTTTTATAGGCTATAGATAGGCTGTTAAACCAGGCCGTGCTACACTACAACATCACAGTTTGAACAACAGACGTATAAAAGAGAGACAAAATCTGACTGCTAGCACCAAACAATCTAAGTCTGCGTAGGGAATAGATATGCTGCTATACCCTCTTACAAATATAGTCAATATGAGGGGACCATGATAAGGTTGCATCTATCATCACCCCCAGATATTTGTAAGATGGAACTTGTTCAATATCAATACCATGGATGGCCACAGGTGGTGTCGTACCACCAGGAGCAAGACCAAAAATGATTTCCTCTGTCTTCTTAGTGTTGATAATCAGAAGGTTTTTGTCACACCAATCCACTAGCCGGTCAACTCTACACTGGTACTGTCTCGGGTCATCACTGTCAGTCATCAGCGATATTAAGGTAGAATCATCTGAATATTTCAGAAGAAACTGGTTTGACTCGCAGGTGTTACAGTCTGCCGTGTAAAGAGTAAATAAAACGGGCGAACTAATGCATCCCTGGGGTGCCCCAACTCTGGTCTTGATGGGGGAGGACAGTGTCTTATTAACCTTTACATGCTGAGTCCTGTCAGTGAGAAACATATGATAAAACTGAATAACAAAAGGGTTAAAAACTGAACCATTTTAGTGAGAAGCAAGTCCGGCTGTATTGTATTGAATTGGATTTTGGTTTGTCGAGATGTTTGGAGATTAGGTGTACCAGTGTAACAACTGCATCCTCTGTACTGCGGCCTTGCTTGTATGCAAATTGAAGGATGGATTGAAGGATGATGGATCCTGTGAATTAAGTATGGCATTGTTGAGATGATGGACCATAATTTTTTCCAGTGCTTTCATGATAACGGATGTAAGTGCTATAGGCCTGTAATAATTGTGTTCTTTAGGATTTGGCTTTTTTGCAAGAGGTTTAATGTAAGCAGTTAACCACGCTTGTGGGATGGTGTAGGGATTATCCACAATATGTTGAAAGATAGGCTGCCACACAGGTGCCAATTCTGTGGCAAAATCTTTCAAGATGAGGGGGCTAATTTGGTCAGGGCCAGGGGCTTTCTTTGAGTTGAGACGCTGGAAGGTGCGCCTAATTTCATCCTCACTGATAGTGATTCTGTCCTCCCTGGTAGGCTTAATCAGATCAAGTAGTTATACACATTTATCTATTTCACCATTTTCAGACTCAAAGTGAGAGAAAAAGCTGTTTAAATCATTAGCAAACACCAGTTCATTATCCGTCACAATAGGCTTATTGGATGGAATTGCCGGTCATACTTTTCATAGTGTCCCAGAGTCTTTTAGGGTTGTTTGCATGAAATGACTCTCCGTGAGCCTGTTTCGCTTCCCTTAGTTTTTTCTTCAAGTTCTTGTCCAAATTCCTAAGTTTGGCTATGTCCTTGTTCTTAAACGCAACTTTCCTGTTGTTAATGTCGTTTTTGATGTCTCTGGTCACGTACAGTTTATTATTAGGATAGATCTTGATTTTCTTCGTAGGGATAGCCATCTGCACACAGAAGTTAATATAGTCACTGGTTACAGTGGTGGTTTCATCTACGGAGCTGCTGTGGAATGTGTCCCAGTCTGTACAATCAAAGCAGGTTCCCAATCCAATCCAATCCACTTTATTTATATAGCACAATTTAAACAAACAGAAGGTTCCCAAAGTGCTGTACAACAAGATAAGAAACACACTAAAAACACCACAGAAGCACAATAATAGGATAAAAGTAATAAAAAGTAATAAGAGATAAAAAAAACTAACTAGAATCCATTAAATAAAATAAATAAAATACACTGCCCACATAACACATCTACATAACATCAACACGCTACCTGGAGTTAAAAGCCAGAGAAAAAAGGTGAGTTTTAAGATGGGACTTAAAAAGAGACAGTGAAGGGGCTTGTCTGATGTGAAGCGGCAAATTATTCCACAGTAAAGCGTTTTTGGTTATAACATACTGCCGTCTTCTGAGTTTTGCTTCAGTCCAGACGTGACAGTAAGGTGGGGCAAGGCCATGCAAGGCTTTAAAAGCAAATAAAAGAGTTTTAAGATGAATTCTAAAATGGACAGGCAGTGGAGTGAAGCTCAAACAGGTGAATGTGCTCATACTTTCTTGTGTTAAAAGACGGCAGCAGCATTTTGTACCAGTTGCAGAGGAGCGATGGAGGACCCGCTAACCCCCATATACAGTGCATTGCAGTGATCCAGCCGGGTGGTCACAAAGGATTACTGTTTCCAAGTGCTGTTTTTGGCTGGTTTAATTTTTGCCAGCTGCCTCAACTGGAAAAAGCTAGACTTTACCACAGATTTAATCTGGCTGTCAAATTTAAGGTCTGAGTCCACTTTTACACCCAAATTGGTCATAATTGGCTTGTGGTACTGTGCCAAAGAACCCAGATCAACCAGGGGGGTCACAGAAGTGCCACCAAAGACCATGACTTCAGTCTTTTTTTCATTAAAATTTAGAAAGTTAAGAGACATCCAGGCTTTAATATCATGTAAACACTCTAGCAATGGCTTAACACTGTAGGCGTCTGATTTTTTAAGAGGGACATAAATCTGCATGTCATCCGCATAGCAATGAAAAGAAATGCAGTGTTTCCTGAGAATCGAACCAAGGGGGAGAAGATAGAGGGAAAATAAAAGAGGGCCAAGCACAGAGCCCTGTGGTACCCCATATGAGAGGGGAGCAGTGGAGGACACAGAGTCACCAAGGCTAACACAGAAGGTTCGATGTGACAGGTAGGACCTGAACCATTCAAGAGCTGTGCCACTGATGCCCACCCACTGCTCCAAACGAGCAATCAGGATTTAATGGTCCACTGTATCAAAAGCAGCAGTCAAATCAAGCAGTACAAGGACAACGCAGTGACCATAGTCAGTAGCTAAAAATATGTCATTAAAAACTCTTAAAAGCGCTGATTCTGTGCTGTGCAATGTTTTAAATCCCCAGCCTCTCTCTGCTTTCAGGTGACCATTTCCTTATTTCCCTCTCCTCTGGTTTGCTACACTTTAGTTTTGTTTTATAGGTAGGGATCAAATACACCACGTTGAGGTCAGAGGTAGCTATGGGGGGGGGTCGAATTTTAGATTCATATGCCATTTTAACGTTCACATAGCATTTGTCAAGGATCTTATCTTTCCTGGTGGGACTTTTAACAAACTGGTTAAAACCAGGCAGAAAGCTATCCAAATAACAGTGATTCAGATCCCCCATCATAACAGCAGGGGCGCCTGGGTATCTCTGCTGTAGGTTGTGAACACAGTTCGCGATAGTAGCAGCCACTTGCGCCACTTCACCGCTTGGCGGCACATACACCACACACAGCAGGATACTTCCAAATTCCCGAGGTAGATAAAAGGGTCTTAAACTTATGCACAGTAACTCCACATTCGCATTGCAAATTGTTTCTCTTACAGTGAACTGACGACACCAGAGGTCATTTACATACATAATGATTCCTCCTCCTTTGGACTTTCTAGAGTTAGTGTCTCTGTTAGCTCGCACAAGAGTAAATCCACTGATCTCAAACAGGGAGTCTGGCGCATCAGGGTGGAGCCAGCTCTCCGTGAAGCATAGTAAAGACGCTTCGCGGAATTCGTAGCAATGCCTTGCATAGGCTCGGATCTCGTCCGCCTTGTTGTTCAGGGAGCGTAGGTTGCTGAGGATGATCGCAGGGAGCAGTGGTCTTGCGAATCCCCCCTCTCTTCCCCCGTTTCCTACGCTTGGCTGGCCGTCTCAGCTCGGGTGGGATGTTGTCCAATATCACCGGTGATAAACGGTGATGGTTTTTGTCCCATTGTGTTGATAACTCCAACAGGAACTCCCGGCTATAGGAGAGGCTTCCCAAGTCGGCGTTTAGCCGTGTTGTTTGTGTGTCAGCTGGAGACTGTGTTCTCCACAGGGCGATGATCCCCACCAAAATCAGTGTAATCCCCGGATAGTTAATTTCTGTTCACATGAAGTCAACATGCGAACGGTGACAAAGTCTGACAAACAAAACACATAACAAACATTCTTGAACGGATTCACCAGGACGCGTTTCGCAGCCGAGCAGCGCACCGGAAGTCCATCCCCACTGGACGGGACGCACCCGCCCCCAAATGACGTATATCAGCACATATGATAACAGGCTGTAATATCCTCCCATAGTCACAAGGAAACAGGACCAAGCATATATAATAACTGAATTAACCGCACATAGCCACAAGATGCCAGTACCAGCACACGTATAATGAACTAGGAGGCGGGCGCTCAACACCGTGGCCAATCAGAGCACATTATACGTCATAGAGGCCACGCCTGCCAAAGCACTAGGGAGAGCACACAAGCGAGAAGAGTCAGAAACTCTATAGGCAGCGTATCGAAAAGATATCCAGCTAAGAGTCGCTCAGCTTGTGAAATATGTGACGGGTCATAGAATCCAGGGACACAAGTCTCAAAGACAACATTTGCGGAAATGAACAAAGTAGCGATTTTTTTGCAGAATCTGTTAGTTGAGTTCACGGAGAAGCCACTCCATGTTTCAGATAACAGTATTGGTTTCTTTAAAAGTATACATTTTGTGTTTGAAATCGGGTGTAGTTTCAGGAATTCTCGCACTTTGTAGGGGCGTGTGCGGCGATACAGTTCATTTCCATACTGGGCATTCCGTTGGTCATTCGTGTTCTTTTGTTCTCATCTCCGCCTATCAGCTGCACGTTAGAAGCGAACCGCATGGCTACTTCCGTAACTTTGACTGTGTTACACAAGAAGGAAGGAGAACTCTCTCCATGGGACACACTCGTGTAGCCACTAACTTCCTCCAGAGCTTATGTACAGCATACGGATGGATTCTTTAGTTGCGGAAAGAGAGTGGCAGGACATGCGAATAATTGGACATCTCGAGGCAAACAGATGCACAGTCCTCACTTCGGAGCTGACTACATCCACACACAAGGTTCAGACCCGGACCACTTATTTCATTGGAGGCAACGATGTCTGCAAGAATACTTTTGTTTCTTATGGGGTGAGTTTCCATAAACATCCAAGTTATACATTTGCATTATGTGTTCATTCAAAGTACACGTAACACGTTATCTCATGTTTTTCCATGTTTATACCTTTCTATACCTACCTATACCTGTTATTAGCTAGCCCAGTACTGTCGTTTTAATTGTAATCATTAGCATCATATCACTTGCCAAAAAAAAACATTACTATAATGAGGTTTTGGATGGTAATGTGAGCATCTGCTATTAATTTGAATAATGCTTGAATTGACTGGTGCTAATGACTTAGCCTACTAAAGTCAAAGTCAAGGTCATTTTTAATGTCAATTCAGCAATATGTACAGGACATACTGAGGATCGAAATTACGATACTCTCAAAACCCCAATGGGACAAAATACATCAAATAAATAGATATGTTTAAAAATATCTAAAAATATACATAGTACATATTTAAAAAGGACAGACACGAGACTAGTAGACTGGTATTGGTGCAAAAGTGCATAGTGCAAAAAAGTCTTGCGAATTACAGATTTCAGTGTTGATAGGGGTGGGGGGGCAGAGTCCATGGCTTTTAGTGAGAAGGAGGCGGAAGGGGAAGGTGGGGGCAGAGTGGGGAGGGAGTTAAGCATTCTGACAGCCTGGTGCATAAAGCTGTTTTTCAGTCTGTTGGTCCTGGCCCGGAGACTCCGCAGTCTCCTCCCTGAGGGCAGCAGGTGACGGGTGGGTGGGATCACCAATGCAGAGGGCTCTGCGGGTGAGGCGGGTGCTGTATATGTCCTCAAGGGAGGGGAGAGTGGCACCAATGATCTTCTCGGCCGCTCTCACGATGCGCTGGAGGGACCTGCAGCAGGATGAGGGGCACCGTACCACACCGTGATGCAGCTGGTCAGGATGCTCTCGACAGTGCCTCTATAAAAAGTGCACATGATGGGGGCCGGGGCTTTAGCTTTCCTCAGTTTCCTGAGAAAGGAAAGGCGCTGTTGAGCCTTCTTGGCTAGCGATGTGACGTTGGTGGTCTAGGAAAGGTCTTCTGTGACGTGCACACCCAGGAACTTGGTGCTGCTCACCCTCTGCAGCACCGTTGATGGTCAGAGGAGCATGCTGGGTGCGCTTTTTCCTGTAGTCTACTACAATCTCTTTTGTCTTCTCGATGTTTAGAGAGAGGTTTTTACACCACAAGGCCAGGCGGCTCACCTTGCCCCTGTAGTGTGACTCATCCCCGTTGCTGATGAGACCCACCACAGTTGTGTCATCTGCGAACTTCACAAACAGGTTGGAAGTGTGTGATGGAGTGCCGTCGTGGGTCAGCAGGGTGAAGAGGAGGGGGCTTAATACACATCCTTGGGGGGCCCCCGTATTCAGTGTGATGTTGCTGGATGTGTTTCTGCCGACCCTAACAGCCTGTGGTCTTCCGGTCAGGAAGTCCAACAGCCAGTTGCACAGGGAGGTGTTCAGCCCAGCCGGTCCAGTTTATGAATAAGTTGTTGGGGGATGATGGTGTTGAATGCTGAACTAGAATCAATGAACAGCATTCTAACATAGGGCTCTTTAATCTCCAGGTGGGTGAGAGCTGTGTGGAAGGCAGTGGAGACGGCCTCATCGGTCGAGCGTTTTGACCGATGAAAACTGGAAGGGGTCCAGGGAGGGGGGAGGAGAGACTTGATGTGCTGCAGGACTAGCCGCTCGAAGCACTTCATCAAGATGGGAGCGAGTGCGACCGGGCGGTAGTCATTGAAACAGGAGGGAGTCAATTTCATCTTCTTCTTCGGGACCGGTATGATGGTGGTGGCTTTGAGGCACGTGGGGACCACAGCCTGCCTCAGCGAGATGTTAAAGATGTGAAGACATCTGTGAGTTCCCCCGCACAGTGCCTCAACACACGACCAGGGATGTTATCAGGACTGTGACATTTTTTAATTGTAATATTCCCTAGCGATACATTTTTACTGTAATACTCTCACATAGCCATATCCAGTAGCACCAAGCATAGTTTAGAGGTAATTTCCCCTCCTAATCGCCTGAGGGCAGCACTGAACACAATTGACAAAGTTATAAAACATTTACACTAGGGGCAGCAACGGACACACACAGGAAGTGAGAAAACCCAAAGAAGAACACCTGGGATACATAAACTCAGACTCCGGCTTTGGAAGACAGAATCTCTCAGCGGCGTATCTTCCTGCATGCTAAGCTCTGAGACGCTCCGCGAGTGTTATTTACGATCCCTCTCCTTTTGTTTCATAGACGATAGACAATAGACCAATAACCTTAACCAAATAAAGTGAGTTAAAAGCGATCCTGTCTCGGCGGCCTTTCCTGGACCAAAATCCACAACAATTTGGTGACCCTGACGTGATTTATCCAAGGAAAGGCGGACCTGGACTGACCGAGCCGATCGAACACGAGGATCTGATCATCCCTGCCACGGGCCCAATAAAATAAGGTAAGCAGAACCTATTGTCGCAAAGACTAAATCTGCATAGGAATTAGTTATAGGAACTTTAGGTGGCAGAGGTAATCAGTATTCGTTTTCGTGAAAGCTCCGTTATTCCGGTCCATAGTCATTACAGTTAAGCCGAAGTAAAGATGAACGATCGCTGATAACTCCGATTGGGAATTAATTATAAACAATGATTTAGTCGCCATTATAAGACTAAACCGAGGAAACAAAGGGCCAGGATTGTATATATGTTTGTCTAAATGTGATACCCGACGGGGTTTTAGAGGTGATCTGTATAAAGGATTTGTTAAGTTTTCGACGTGTCCGCGTTTTGACCGGGACACAATAGCCTACTGATGAGCTAAATTGTTATCCAAGTTGTATTAAACAGTTCGTTGAGACCTCGAAGCTGGAAAGAGTGTTCAGAGCATTGTTGAGTCGGCAATACCGTGGTGTTATTAGGCCCAGAAGACTAGAATGGGAGTCCACACGTGGTGGTGTCTCTAAGTCCCATGAAACAAAGACAATCTGTATGGAATACAGTTCTCGTCGTGTCGGTGGCCATGTTAACGCATTTTTTAATGGCGATTATGGTCGACCACATGGTGGAAGCATTGTTTAAACATTGGGGGATGAGAGACATTGTCGTGAAGACTGCCTATCACACCTAGAGGAGCTTCAAAGGGGATCACCATCTGGTTAACAAAGAGAACACCTCCCCCCCCCTTCTCTCCCTCTCGACCCCTCCCTCCCTATACGACCCCCCCCTCTCCAGTTCGACCCCTCCCTCCCCATACGACCCCCCCCCTCTCCAGTTCGACCCCTCCCTCCCCATACGACCCCCCCTTCTCCAGTTCGACCCCTCCCTCCCCATACGACCCCCCTTCTCTCCAGTTCGACCACTCCCTCCCCCTACGACCCCCCTTCTCTCCAGTTCGACCACTCCCTCCCCCTACGACCCCCTCCTCTCTCCAGCTCGACACCTCCCTACCCCTACAATCACCCCCAGTCTCTCTCTCTCTCTCTCTAACTCTAACTCTAACTCTAACTCTCTCACTCTCTCTCTGTCTCTCGCATTTTGAGCATGGCAAATGCTCATGGCTCAATCAATGAATGTTCCCTTCATTATTGTGTTCTTGCTTGAGAACCGTTGGCTGGGCCTTCAGCTGGCTGGATGTGTTATCGGGCTGATAGAGCTTCAGGAAGGGTGTCTCAAACGGGCCAACTCGGGGAACCATCTACCTATCCCCCCAACTCTCTCTCCCTCTCTCCCCCCCCCTCTCTCTCCCCTCTCTCCCTCTCTCTCTCCCCTCTCTCCCTCTCTCTCCCCCCCCCCTCTCTCTCCCCTCTCTCCCTCTCTCTCTCCCCTCTCTCCCTCTCTCTCCCCCCCCTTCTCTCCCTCTCTCCCCCCCTGTCTGTCTGTCTGTCTGTCTCTGTCTGTCTGTCTGTCTGTCTGTCTCTCGCATTTTGAGCATGGCAAATGCTCATGGCTCAATCAATGAATGTTCCCTTCATTATTGTGTTCTTGCTTGAGAACCGTTGGCTGGGCCTTCAGCTGGCTGGATGTGTTATCGGGCTGATAGAGCTTCAGGAAGGGTGTCTCAAACGGGCCAACTCGGGGAACCATCTACCTACCCCCCCCCCCCTCTCTCTCTCTCTCTCTCTCTCTCCCCCCCCCTCTCTCTCTCGATCCCTCCCCCAACACCCTCACCCTCTCAGTAACTGTATCACATACTATCTCTCACACACACAGACTATCTCACACATACGTACAGGCTTAAACACACTAACAGAAACACTCTGTCTCACACACACACCCACACAAACTGTCACACACACTCTGTGTGTTTTTACTACTAAATAATTATATTTCTTTTTACCACATTATGTACATAGGATGTAAGAGGTATTCATGCATTGGAGACCTTCGTTATATGTGAAGCCGTAGAATTGATTTACGATAGATTAATTGATTTGTGTTTTTTGTGGATTTACCCCTTTATGTACATACGACAGAGTAGGTCTACTTGCATTTATCCACATGTAGTGGAGACCTCCGTTATTATTGAACCATGAAGAAATTTATGGAGGATGAAAAGGTAGTCTCTCGTCCAGGCTAGTAAAGAAACCTTTGTTTTATGAAAACCGTGAAGAAATTTATGGTGATTTTTAGAAGGTGGTACTGCATCCCTACTGTCAAAGATACCTTCGTTATATGTGGAAGCCGTAGAATAGATTTATGGTGGATTTATTGATTTTCGATATCTATGTTTTTGAACTGGACTTTTTAGTTTGCAGCTGTTTACGTGTAGGAATCTGGAATAACCAGAAAAGATTAATGAAAACCCGAAATCGGTCAGTTCAACTTATATAGTTCGAACTTGTAAATATGTGTTTAGTTATAAAATCGGTCAGTTCGACTTATATGGTTCGAACTTGTAAATATGTGTTTAGTTATGATGAACATTATTTTTTGTGGTTTACGATTGTCCATGTGTTGAAAGAAACCCTATAAAGTGGAGATTGTTTTTAAGATTTTGTCTCCCACTAAGAGAAGTGAGACATGGGTACTTCTGGGGGTTATCGATTTATGACCCTAGATGCGGCCAAAAATGTTTAGAGAAGAAATATGATAGAGAACTGCCATGTTAAAACCTTTTGTAACCCTTGCAAACAACCTCTTCCTAACCTCTTCTGCTAAATCTCCCTCAAATAGCAATAAAACCACCAGCAAACCCCCAGAGAACAAGCAACAGACACTCTTCTGCCCAAAAGAAGTACCACCCCAACGAAAGAGGAAGGACTAAAGAGGAAGGACTAAAGAGGAAGGACTAAAGAGGAAGGACCAAAGAGGACCAGCCGTGACGACCCGTTCCGCCTACCGTTGAGGGGTTGACACTAGAACCGTGGAGCCTTCCCTTCTGGAAGGTTAGACGAGGTGAAGAAGATCAACCCCAAGAGACATAGTGGCCCGGGTGTCACGCACAGACCCAACGTCTTCCCGGATGGTACAGCAGTAATGATAGCATTACGAACAACTGGAACACCCCAATAAGGAAAACAATCGCCCCCCCCCCCCCCCCCCGCACACCCCCTCTCACCCCTATCCAACAGAAGAAGACACCATCACCTCCCAACACTCGCCCCCCTACTGCCCAAAAGAAGAATAACATCAATTCCTGACAACCCCCCCCCCTCACCCCTATCCAACAGAAGAAGACCCCATCAACTCCCAACACTCGCCCCCCTACTGCCCAAAAGAAGAATAACATCAATTCCTGACACCCCCCTCACCCCTATCCAACAGAAGAAGACCCCATCAACTCCCAACACTCGCCCCCCTACTGCCCAAAAGAAGAATAACATCAATTCCTGACACCCCCCTCACCCCTATCCAACAGAAGAGAACAACATCGGCTCCCAACACTCGCCCCCCCTACTGCCCAAAAGAAGAATAACATCAATTCCTGACACACCCCCCCCACCCCTATCCAACAGAAGAAGACCATCAACTCCCAACACTCGCCCCCCTACTGCCCAAAAGAAGAATAACATCAATTCCTGACACCCCCCTCACCCCTATCCAACAGAAGAGAACAACATCGGCTCCCAACACTCGCCCCCCCTACTGCCCAAAAGAAGAATAACATCAATTCCTGACACACCCCCCCCACCCCTATCCAACAGAAGAAGACCATCAACTCCCAACACTCGCCCCCCTACTGCCCAAAAGAAGAATAACATCAATTCCTGACACCCCCCCCCTCACCCCTATCCAACAGAAGAAGACCCCATCAACTCCCAACACTCGCCCCCCTACTGCCCAAAAGAAGAATAACATCAATTCCTGACACCCCCCCTCACCCCTATCCAACAGAAGAAGACCCCATCAACTCCCAACACTCGCCCCCCTACTGCCCAAAAGAAGAATAACATCAATTCCTGACACCCCCCTCACCCCTATCCAACAGAAGAGAACAACATCGGCTCCCAACACTCGCCCCCCCTACTGCCCAAAAGAAGAATAACATCAATTCCTGACACACCCCCCCCACCCCTATCCAACAGAAGAACTGCTCCAATTCATAACACTCTTCACACAAAATGACCACGCTCAATAGACAACATAATTCAAAAGCAGACGCCACTCTCCAACTACGAGCCGCAATTGCTATAAGAGCCACGGTGGCTAGACATTTGGCGTCCAATGCCAAAAAACAACCACTGTCCTCCAAAGAACAAAAAGAATGGGCTCAGAGAGAACAAAAATACAGAAAAGAATGGGAAAAAGAAGGAATATGGAAAATGGATATGAAAGTCGACATCAACATGATTAAAGATGCCTGGAACTACACTCTACGGGAAAGTGCCAAGTCAGCGATCAAACGCGAGAACGAAATCATTCACCGGAAGAAGGACTCACTCGAACAGAGAGAAAAAAGAGAAAAATACATCACTATCCTGCTAGATGCATACCATGCAGCAATCGACATGGATAAAAGGAAACCAGAAAGCCAACCCGCCCACTCAGGACCAAGATGCATATCCATCCTAAAAGAATCGGATAAAGAAGAAATAAGAACCACGCCACAGACCGAAAACAACCAAAACACTCTCTATCCCAGCCTCTCAGATGTCACGCCCATCCAACACAACACATCTGATCCTCCTCCATATGTAACCCACGTTCATGCACCAAATTTACCCATATCCCAACATACCCCAGCACCCAACGCCCCTTCTGACAAACCCAAGATGAAACAAGATGACCCATCTCCATCACGCCAATATCCAGTGTTAACCATAACACACGGACCAGTGGACATCACATACAATGGCCCAATAGACAAAAAGGATGAAGAGGAAAATGATGACCAAAAAATAATGAGGTGGACACCACGGATACAAACTAATGATGTGATATCAGGAAGGAGTGGCCCAGGAGCTATCATATGCGAAGAAGAGACATACCCATCAATGCTCTCAAGAGGAAAACACCAACATAAAGAACCAGAAAGAACACAGTCTGAATCAAGAGAAGAAGAGCACGGGGAAACACTCGAAGAAGCATCTGCCCGATACAGAGAAGAACGCAGAAAAAAAGAGTCTGCCCGATACAGTCAAGAACAGCGTGAAAGAGAAGAGTGTGCCCGATACAGAGAAGAACGCAGAAAAGAAGAGTCTTCCCGATACAGTCAAGAACTGCGTGAAAGAGAAGAGTCTGCACGATACAGTCGAGAACTGTGCGAAAGAGAAGAATCTGCCCGATACAGGCAACAACTGCGTGAAAAAGAAGAAACGGCACGATACACAGAAGAACAACGTGAGAAAGAAGAAACAACACGGTATAGAGTAGAACAACGTCAGAAAGAAGAAACAGCCCGGTACAGAGAAGAACGTGAAAGAGAAGAAGCAACCCGATACAAAGAAAGATACAGTCTCCAATACAATGACGACCGACAAACAAGAGACAGAGAATCCCGGTACATGGAGCAATACCGAGATAAAGAAGAAACCCAAAAGAACCGGGAAACCCACGACAGCAAAAGAGGAGAGAAAGAAGACAACGAACGAATGTTTGGCACATTCATGAACCTTCTAAAAAAGGAATACATGAAGGGAACACAAACACGTGACAAAAAGGATGAAGAAATGGAACAGAGACCAAATTATCGAGACCAAACCCCAAGTCAAACACCACCCCACTTGACACACTACAGAGAAGAAGCAACAGCCAGAAATGATGAACAGAACACTTACCAAAGAAGTCAGGAAACAACCCAAACACCAACCCCCCAATTCAATGTCACGGTTAACACTCCGCTCCAACCTACAAAAGTACCTCATTCCATGGCAACCAGATCACAAAAACCCAACGCCCCAGCTCCTTCAACATCAACTCAGTTTCAACCACCAATGGCATCAGCATATGACCCTGGAACACCCTCCCAACTCAACACTACAGACACAAATCAATTTACTGAGTTACAAAGTGTCCAAACCCAGCCCGACCACCCTCTGCCATATGACACGGACAACTTTATGGCGCCCCTTCTGACAGACGGAGCAAGAAGAGAAATGTACACACCATGGTGCCATCGAGATATGATTGTTCTAACTGAGAGACTACCAATACTCACAGAAGGAGCTTCTTCCTGGATCAGGAAATTCGAAACAGAGACAATTGGAGATGTCCTTGCCTTAGGAGATATACGGGCCATCATCGGCAGATCACATGGACCCAGACAAACCATCGAACTGGAAAAACTGACCCGAACCACCAATATACCAGACAGGATCCCATTCGACAAATACCGAACCATTTTCTGGAAATCCTTACGTGAACTTTACCCAGCCAATACAAAGAAAGCAGGAATCTCAAATCTACACATCGCACCCGAAGAAAACATCTATCAGTACATACAGAGAGCTGAAGAAATGTGGTTGGATAGAAATGATAGCCTCCCACGCAGCAGCAAACTAGCACTCCAAATCTTCCAACAGGCACTGATACAAGGTCTGAACCCTGGAGCACAAGAAACACTAAGAATGGTAGCATCACTAGACTATATGTCATGGGAACAATGGGTGGAACAGCTAATTCACCACTATCATCTGAACCAAGAGAACTTAAAGAAAAAGGGCAAAGAACTTGAAGAACTCAAC
Source organism: Micromesistius poutassou (assembly GCF_964030765.1). Classification (NCBI taxonomy): domain Eukaryota; kingdom Metazoa; phylum Chordata; class Actinopteri; order Gadiformes; family Gadidae; genus Micromesistius; species Micromesistius poutassou. Next base: position 18,332,184 of record NC_140285.1, read on the forward strand.
ATACAACTAGCAAAAATGAAGATCAAGGAACAAGCGGATCTAAATAAGAAGACCAAAAACACACCAGAACCCATGACCATGATGCCCGTTGCAAGCCAGACCTCGATGACCCATGCCCCGACACCGACTGCACCCAACCACAACGCCACACCACTCATAGTGTACCAGACACCAGCGCCTCAGATATCCACGCCACACGGATACCAACTCCAAGAAATCATGTCAACGGATCCGACCCAAACCCAACCCCTGCAGTTTTACCAGCGACCACAAAACCCAAACCAAAGATACAGAGGACAGAAAAGATTCCGAGAAGAATACGGCCAAAAGCCCCCACAAACAACATGCTATCATTGTAACCAACCGGGTCATTGGGTTAGAAATTGCCCCATGTATAACCAAATGCAATCCTCAACTCAACATTCACAACCTCAAAATCGTCGCCAACTATGCATCCAGGCCCCGCCCCAACCAGGCACACCCATGTACCCCGTACAGCAATAGGGATGCCCAGAGGACGAGCGGACGAGAAAGGAACTAGGACTCGGACAACCAACAGTGGAGGCGTATGTAGGAGGCCACCGCTGCACGTTCCTGGTGGACTCGGGAGCATCCGTCTCAACAATCGGATGCCTCGCTGGGAAACCACCTCCATTATCTCACCGCTCTCTAAAAACCATGGGGTTCTCTGGGAAGCTCATGGAACAACAGTTCACAACCCCCTTGGACTTTGATATATTGGAACAAAGAGGATCTCATTCGTTCCTCTACGCCCCGGCATGTCCCATCAACTTATTAGGCAGAGACCTGATGAGTTCCCTACAAATCACATTAGCCTGCGACTTGGGAGGCATCACCCTATACCATCCCACCGACCCGGCTCCAGAAGAAGCACACATGTTCATGCTGATTGACGACCCAAGACCAGTAATCCACAATGACACCACAATATACTGGCAGGAACTGACTGGAGCAGTACAAACGATCCCGGGATTGGACAAAACATATGAAAAATGGAAAACTTGGATCCAAAACATGGGAAAATATAACGACCTTGTAGACCCACTACATTGCACACTCAACATCACCCAGGAACAGGATCTACCCTACGACGAACCATGGCAGAAGCAGAAAAATGGAAAACTGGAAGACCTGGAATGTGGAGACATATTCCTAGGACCAGAGGGGGTTGCAGCAGAAGTCCACCTGACCCCAGAACAACTAACATGGTTCCGGCTGGAACCAGACAGTGTTCCCCATGTCTCCCTCCTGGTCAGCACTGACCACCGACCTAAACAACTTGGACCAATGGTGAAGAGAGCACAGGCAGTCCGCCAGTGGTACACTACCGACAACAATTACCTAACACAAAGCCCAAATGCTGAATTCTGGAAGATATCAACACGAACAATGAACAAAGTGATCGGCAAGACGGTGGAAAGACACAGAATTGCAGTTGAAAAGAAAGACACAGATGAAGACGAACCTGAAGACCCAGAAGTGACCAACATTCTATCCCGCATAGCAAAGACTGTATGGGCAAAGGATCCATATGATGTGGGGCACACCCCACAACACAACATCGTGGTGAGAATTGAGGACGCTCATCGACCAGAATGGAAACTCCAGTACAAAATCAAAGAAGACGCTGAAGAAGGAATCAGCGACACCATAACAGGCCTACTGAAGGCTGGAGTACTGGAAAAGACAACATCAGAGTGGAACACACCAATCCTACCAGTAAAAAAGGCTGATGGACTCACCTGGAGAATGGTACATGATCTAAGAGCAATCAACACACGAACAATGGCCCCACCAGAAAAGGTTCCCAACCCATACGTGGCCCTGAATGCAGTAAGCCCTCAACACAAATGGTTCACAGTGGTGGATCTCGCCAACGCATTCTTCTGTCTCCCCCTGGCAACTGAGTCAAGACCCTTCTTTGCCTTCACATACAGAGAACAACAATACACCTATACAAGAATGCCCCAAGGATTCCGATCCACCCCCACCATCTTCAACGCCTGCCTAAAACAGGACCTGAAAGAATTGACCCTTCCTCCCGGAACAGTTCTGGTGCAATATGTCGACGACCTCCTCCTGGCAGCTGAAACGAAAAAAGCTTGCCTACAAGCCACCGAGACCCTCCTGCACACCATTGCGAAGAAAGGCTACAAGCTCAAGAAAGCCAAACTACAACTGGTCAAGAAGAAGATTACTTTTCTAGGGAAAGTAATAGGAGGGAATAAGAGAGAGATCAGCAAAGAACACAAGAACACGATCAAAGACTATCCAAAGCCAAAAACGGTCCAACAGATGCTAGCGTTCCTGGGACTAACAGGATACAGCCGAACCTACATCCCCGACTACACCGGCAAGACAACCACACTACGACACTACACTACCCCCTTAAAATGGACTCCTGAAGCGGAAAAGGCATTCACCGGACTTAAACAAAGTTTAAATAGTGCTGCAGCACTGGCCGCCCCAAACTATAAGGAGCCCTTCCACCTAGATGTATCAGAAAGAAACTGCGTGGTCAACGGAATCCTGTGGCAGAAACACCAAGGAAGGAGAAAAGTCCTAGCCTACCACAGCTCCACCCTGGAACCCCCAGAAAAAGGACTCCCCGAGTGTGGAAAAGCAATATGTGCTATCGCCAAGAGCCTGGACAAGACGGCCTACATAGTAATGTCACACCCAGTGGTCGTCCATACACCCCATGGAGTGAAAGCCTATCTAGACAGTTCGGACTACACAATCACCACAGCCACCAGAAACGCAAAACTGCAGAGAATATTGGGAAACCCCATGGTCACCTTCACCACCCAGGGAGTCAACATGACCGACACCATGCCGGGCCCCAACGAAGGAGAACCCCACAAGTGCTCTGAAGAAATCAAAAAAGCTGTGAAAATCAGACCAGGACTAGAAGCAGAACCCCTAAATCCAGTGGACATAACTTTGTACACCGACGGATGCTGCTACAAAGCTAATAACGGAGAAAACGTGGCCTCCTGGGCTGTAGTGGAACAAACCAACAAAGGACTATGCAGCACTCTGGCCAGCGGCATATTGGAACAACCCGCCTCAGCACAAAGGGCCGAACTACATGCTATGTGTGAAGGACTACGGATAGCCCATGGAAGAAGACTCAACCTCTACACCGACTCCAACTATGCATATGAACTGGCCCACCTAAATGGACGACAGATGATCGACAGACACATGACTACCAGCGCTAACACCAAAGCGAAACACACAGATCTGATCCTGCAGCTGGCCAAAACAGCTCAATTACCTCAAGAAGTAGCCATCATGCACTGTCGAGGACATCAGAAGACACAAACAGCGGAAGCAAGAGGAAACCACGCGGCGGATGAAGCAGCAAAGAAAGCGGGAGGATTCGTGCCAGTAGAACGTCTAAAGGAAGGAGGGTACACTCCAGTTGTACACCTGATGATGGCCAATGAAGAAACAAATCTCCACCCAGATGAAGAGATGGTCAAACAAATGCAAGAGGCAGCAGGACCATATGAGAAGACAGCATGGCGAGACAAGGGGGCCAGAGAAAGCCCAGACGGAATATACTACTCCTGCACGGGGAAGCCAGTTGTCTCCACCAAGGCCCTGTTGTTCCTCCTGAGAAAAGAACATGGATTGGCACACGAAGGAAGAGCGAAAACCCGAGAAAGAATTGAAAAATACTGGTGGCATCCAGCACTCAAAGCCACATGTGACCAGTATGTCCAAGACTGTCAAACATGTCAAGCCTGCAATCAAAGACCAGGATTCAAGATAAACCGAGGATACTTTCCCGTGCCCCAGCTCCCGTTCCAAGAGATCTACATGGATTACACAGACATGGGACAAGAAAACAGAGTAGATGGGAAACGATTCATGCTTGTAGTCGTCGACAGGTTCTCCAGATGGGTAGAAGCAATCCCCACTAAAAGGGAAGATGCAGACACAGTGATCAAATGGTTGACGCAGGAACTGATTCCCCGATGGGGATACCCCAAATTAATCTGCTCTGACAATGGTACCCACTTCGCCAACACCCATCTCCAAGAAGTGGAAACATACCTAGGTTTGAATCACAGATTTGGCTCAGCATATCATCCCCAATCACAAGGCCTGGTAGAGAGAGCTAACCAGACAATCAAGAACCAGGTGACCAAGATTCTCCGAAGCAACAAACAGGAGAGAACAAGAGACAGCCCAGAAGAGGTGGAAACCCGTACCCTGGGTCGGATACAGGCAAACCACTTGGCAGTTGAAGTTGGAAAAAGAAAGACTGGAAAGAAGATGACCTGGATAACAGCCTTACCACTAGCATTAATGGCCATACGTTCCTCTCCCTCCAGCACTACCCTTCTCAGTCCACATGAACTAGTCACAGGGCGACCCATGCAGGGGCCACATAGCCCACCATCAAAGGGGCCCCCATCAGACAGGTTCGACGAGGTAATGCAAGAATACCTACAGGCACTAACTCAAGCATCCTACAGATTGTTTTCTCAGATCACCGACCCGGCACAGTCCAAAAAAGAAGACGACCCCCCACCGGCAGTATCACCTGGCGAGTGGATCTGGGTGAAAAAGCACCACCGAAAGAACCTGGAGGACCGGTGGGAGGGACCATACAAAGTGCTTTTGGCAACACCATTCTCTGTTTCAGTAGCAGACCGAAGAGGAGCCCAGTGGCACCACCTGAGCCGGTGCCGCAAAGCAGACACTCCTGGCAGATCGTGGACTGAAACCTTGACCGACCTCGCTACACTCCAAGCCAAGGACAACCCTGCCCCGACCCAAGATGACAAGCCCGAATAGACACCCAGGGACATACCTGGTAGGACTTCTGCTGATGGTCCTGATCCAAAAGACGATGGCTGATACCTCCAGATGCATGGGATCCGTCCGGATTCCAATGCACAAAGATGCAACAATATCGGGAGTAACCACGTTGACGTACTGTTACGGAATAGCAACAACATTTGAACTGGATATTTGTCGTCTAATGGACTGTGGACAAAGTGAAGACTCATTTTACAAAGCTGATAAATATTTGTGTATAGCAACCGAGATTACAGGATTCTACCGAGGCCCCAAAGCCTGCAGTGTCTGGAAACAAGCATCATGGTTCACACACCCTGGATACGAGGAGGGATACTATCCTAAGGAAGCTCCATGGGAGGGAGTCCAAAAAGAGATATCCCTGTGCAGGAAGGACTACGGATATGAAGAAATCTGGAAAAGAGGAAATAAAGCAACCAAGAGAGAACAGATATCTTTAACATTAAGAGCAGGACTAACCGTGCCCGGGATAGGACGACTCCCACATAAAAAAGAGGACATCAGAGGATTTCATCTACTGCTGGGAGCAGACATGGAGGGAAAGGACCCACAGGCTCAAATCTACCTCCAGGCACAGAAATGTGGGGACAACCAATTAGCACCCAAAGGCTCTAACGGTGCCCCGGTAGTGACGCCTGTATCACTGCCCAAGATAATGTACCCGGACTCAATTCAAGACATTGAAGCGGATAAGTGGGAAGTAGAAACAGGGGGACCTAATGTAAATATATGGTTAAAATGGTTGAATTACACGGCACAAGCTCAGGGAAAAACCGATTGTATAATCTGCGCTGAAGGACGACCCACTTTAACCACAGCTCCCGCTAGAATTACCCCGTTTAACTCAAGAGAAGGGTTTGCATGTTTACTAGAACTGTTTGTAGACGGCCACATCGCTGGATGTACGACTAATGTAAAAGGCTTATTAGATATAATGTATCCTGAGACCCTAATTAGAGCTATACCCCCTAGCTTCGAAGTTAATCTTACTCCTGGCTACCATTGCATCCAAGGTAATGGCATAGGTAAGAAAGTGGGGTCCCTTCCTCCTGGAGTATGTAACACCACTAGAGTGATAGATCTGTTATCTAATATGACTCATGCTCGTAGTGACATATGGTGGTTCTGCGGAGGACAAATCATCAGGGGGGTTCTCCCCATAAATTTCTCTGGAACATGCGCTGTAATTCAACTTGTAATGCCTATCTATATTTTACCAGATAGCGAAGATGTTATGAATCTTAAAATATGGAAGAATAGAGACTTCCCAAATTTTATTCGCCAGAAACGAACACTGAAACTGGTCCCAGGAAGTTTTGATAAAAATATTTACATAGACTCCATAGGTGTGCCCCGAGGCGTCCCCGACGAACATAAAGCTCGCAATCAAGTAATAGCAGGATTTGAATCTGTTTTTGTTTGGTGGGCCACCATTAATAAAAATGTTGACTGGATAAACTATATATATTATAATCAACAGCGGTTTGTCAACTTTACCACCGAGGCGATTAGGGGAATATCAGAACAATTAGATGCTACCTCTCGTATGGCCTATCAAAACCGGTTAGCATTAGACATGTGGACGGCTGAGCAAGGAGGGGTGTGCCAGATGATAGGAACTGCATGTTGTACTTATATCCCCAATAACACAGCTCCAGATGGGTCAGTGTCCAGAGCATTGGCAGGCCTACAGGCCCTCAGATTAGAGTGGGCGGAGAACTCGGGCATCACTAACCCCATCACCGGGTGGATGGAGAACATACTTGGTAAATGGATGGGTCCAATTCACTCAGTCTTCATGATGGGAATAGTAGCAATAACTGTGTTGGTTATTATCGGTTGTTGTTGCATTCCCTGCATACGAGGACTACTGAATCGGTTGATCACCACAGCAGTGAGTGCTCCAAGACTGCCAGATGTCTTACAGGCTTATGTAGGAATCGAACCTACTCCGGAGACAATGAGTGAACAGCAACACGAAGGGCCCGATGTGATCAGATTAAATTACATAGAATAGTCTCCGGTCCCCAGAAGTTATGTGCATGTATCTAAGAGAAACAATATACCTGGTTTACTTGAATGAGGAAACATTGAACAAACCTATGAGAGTCATGTAATATATTACAAAATGTTGTTTAGATTTAAATGTAAAATGTCCAAAACTCTACATAAATAAAACTCACTGAGCCATTCAAACCTATCCAACTCAAAGGAAATTTAAAATTGTGTTACTTTTTATGTTGAGTAGATTTTCATACATGCTGAAAAAATTGTGTTACTTTTTATGTTGAGTAGATTTTCATACATGCTGAAAAAATTGTGTTACTTTTTATGTTCAGTAGATTTTCATACATGCTGAAAAAATTGTGTTACTTTTTGTTATGTTCAGTAGATTTTCCATACATGCTGAAAAAATTGTGTTACTTTTTGTTATGTTCAGTAGATTTTCAATACTTACTGAAAAATTTTTTTGTTTTGTTTTTGTTATATTCTGTAAATTTTCGATGCATACTGAAAGGGTATAAATTCTGTGTTATGACAAACAAGTGAATTTAAAAAAAGGTTTAACCATTTACCTATGCTGCTCAATTTTTTGTAATGTTGAAAGTATATGAATTTAATATTGTTTTATGCCTAGAAGTGTTTTGACAAAGTTTCCATTGATGAATACATATGTGCCTTTATGATTATGCCTTTATGACCATATGACGTATTGATTGTATTGTGTAGTGTTGATTATGTTGATGATTGTTCCATTGTAACCAACCCATGGGTATGTACATATTTTTTCTTTTGCTTTTTTCTCTTGTTTTTTATATATGCTGTTGGTAATATTAGTGGTTTGTAGAATGGTCATCTGAGATGACCAAGGAGGGAATTGTGACATTTTTTAATTGTAATATTCCCTAGCGATACATTTTTACTGTAATACTCTCACATAGCCATATCCAGTAGCACCAAGCATAGTTTAGAGGTAATTTCCCCTCCTAATCGCCTGAGGGCAGCACTGAACACAATTGACAAAGTTATAAAACATTTACACTAGGGGCAGCAACGGACACACACAGGAAGTGAGAAAACCCAAAGAAGAACACCTGGGATACATAAACTCAGACTCCGGCTTTGGAAGACAGAATCTCTCAGCGGCGTATCTTCCTGCATGCTAAGCTCTGAGACGCTCCGCGCGTGTTATTTACGATCCCTCTCCTTTTGTTTCATAGACGATAGACAATAGACCAATAACCTTAACCAAATAAAGTGAGTTAAAAGCGATCCTGTCTCGGCGGCCTTTCCTGGACCAAAATCCACAACAGGACCAGTGGCTTTACGACCATTGATCCTGCAGAATGATCTCCTCACACTGTCTGGGGACAGTGTCAACACCAGGTCATCAGGAGGGGGAGGGGACTTTGGTGCAGTTGTGGTGTTTTCGAAGTGAGCGAAGAAGGTGTTCAGCTCGTTCAGCAGAGAGATGGCGCTATCACAGGTCCGCGGTGGGGGCTTGTAGTCTGATCTGTAACCCCTGCCACAGGCTCTGTGCGTCTCCGCTGTTGCTGAAGCGGTAGGAAATCTTCTTGGAGTACTGCCTCTTAGCCTCTCTGATGCCGCGGGACAGGTTGGCCCTAGCTGTTCTCAGGCCCTCCACATCTCCTGCTGTGAAGGCAGCGTCCCGAGCCTTCAGCAGCCTGTACACCTCCCCTGTCAGCCACGGCTTCTGATTGGCCCGCACGGTGATGGTCTTCAGTTCTGTTACATCCTCAATGCACTTGGTGATGTAGGCAGTGACAGTGTCACTGTATTCCTGGAGGTCAGTGGAGTCATTGTGGGTGGCAGCCTGCTTAAACATATTCCAGTCTGTGGTGTTGAAACAGTCCTTGAGTGCCTCTGCAGACTCTTCAGGCCACACACGTACCTGCTTGCAGACAGGTTTGGTGACCTTAACGAGTGGTCTGTATGCTGGCATCAGCATAACAGTGATGTGGTCAGAGGCCCCGAGGTGGGGGAGGGGAAAGGCCTTGTATGCTCCTCTCTGGGTGGTGTAAAGATTATCCAAAAAGTTATTTCCTCGAGTTGGAAAGTTGATCGGTGTATTTTGGAAAACAGTCTTTGGGTCTGCATGGTTAAAATCCCCAGCCAAGATGAGAAAAGCATCAGGGTGGGCTGTCTGCTGCTCACTGATGTGCAGGTATAGTTCATTCAGTGCTTCGCTCCTGTTGGTGCTATTGGAGCTCGGAGGTATGTAAACAGCAACGAGCAGTATGGCTGTGAACTCCCTCGGTAGATAGAATGATCGACACTTAATAGCCATGAACTCAACTAGGAGCGAACCGTGTATGTGGACTACATCAGCGCTGTGGCACCAGGCGTCATTTATGTAAACACAGAGCCCCCCGCCTCGGGTCTTACCTCCTTCAATGAGAGCTCTGTCTGCTCGATAGCATGCAAGTCCCTCAAGCTGAATGACGCTGTCCGATACGTTGTTGTTGAGCCATGTTTCCGTGAACACAAAAACACTCTCCCACAGTCTTCCGAGTAGTCCATAGTAGTTGTAAGTGGTCCAGTTTATTGTCCAGAGCGCACGTTGGCCAGTACGATGGTGGGCATAGCCGGCTTGTGTGGTCTAGCTGCTAGCCTCGTTTGGATACCTCCGCACTTACCCCTCCTTGGCTTCCTGTCGAGCCGCTTGTGGTGCCTCCACTGTGGGCGAGATGCAGGAGAGGAAGTCGGCGATGGTGCAGGCCACCGGAGCACACCGGTTAACTCAAAAAATGTGGATCTGCCGACCTCGAGCAAAGACTCACGGTTGTATGAGTGCTTCGGGACAGGTTGACACGACAAAGACGTACAAAAACACTGCGACTCGCAAAACAAACATGAAAACACCATTCTGATGGGGGAGAGAGAAGTGTGTGCAGATGATTGTTTTGATGAATACAGAGTCAGGTGCCAACCTGCCTGTTAGCATTGCTTGACTGTGATGCTAATGGTTTAGCAACTAGCCTACTTGAGAAGCAGTTTGGATGAAAACATTCTGAGCGAGGTGACAAGATGCCTGTCAGCATGACCCATGATGTGAAACTCCTTTATTTTCCTTTTTTCAGCATTGGCAAAGACACCCTGGCTGATATAGTCAAACACTTTGAGGAGAATGGGGCAAGACCACGGTTAAGGAAGAAGCACTCACAGCCACGTCCACCAGCCAAGTTCATCAACCCCAAAGGTCACAGCACAGAAGAGTCCACAGAAGAGGATGCGAATGTGATATCATAATTGGACTCTCCTTCACACCCTCTCCACAATGCACTGATCATACACCGGAGCAACAGACTGATCCATCCACACTGCGCTTCTACACTTCTACTTCTACACAATACAAACTGTCTTCCAGCACTATTGTCTACTTGCACTATTTACTATTTACATCACTACATACTTTAAGACTGGAACTGACTGCTATTCACTGTACTTACTTTCGGCACTGTCAATGTCACAAAGATCTTTGTCTTATGCTGCTATTACCAACTGCATCTTCACACTACCGTAACCAATCCCATACAAAAACTATGCTGTGTCACTCATACAGAGTTTACAAATACTGCCTATTTATCTTTCACATATCGTACAATTCAATTTACTGTTGTGTACTATTAATAATGTGTATTTTAAATCTTTACTTTAGTATTAGGAAATGTCTTGACATGTGAAGTAATTGAAAATAAAGCCAGTTTGATTTTGATTTGATTCGTGTTATAGGAGGGAAAGAATTAAGGGTTGAGCTAAAATGTCTATACTGTTATTATTCTGTCCTTTCTGCTTTACAGTGTTACACAGATGTGGTTGTAGATGTGGTTTATACCTTGGATTATAGCACAAGGGAGTAACATCTTATCCTGTGCATTATTGAATGATATTCAGGGACCTTTTGTAATAAAAAGCATTTCCATTTGAACAAAGTACCTTCTAATTCTGATCAGTCCACTAAAATGAAAATAACACCACATCAACATTAATGACTGCTTTTGATAACCATTGTTCAAACCACTTTCTGCCCTGCCAGACCACTGACGGTCTGTGACAGGGGGTGTGGCTTATCTAAATTAGATGCAAATGAGCACCATTGTGCTCCCCAGCCAGGTGAGAGAGGTGAAAACTGAATCTTGGAAAGGCTTTTACTCCCTTTCAGCTTTTGTGATTTGTCTACATTCAAATGGCCACAACTTCTTCAAATATTATCAGATTTCCATGTGTTACACATCGTTAGAAAGCTTAGAAACTACACTTTCAGAATCTGTGAATAACTCAAAATGCCCCAGGGACTACTTGTGCCCCTGGTTTCTATGACCTGTCACATATACAATTCCTCTCCATGTGGTTGGAGTCCCCCTGAGCGGTTAAAGTCCCTCTAATACGGGTGGTTGGAGTCCCCCAGAGCGGTTATAGTCCCTCTAATACGGGTGGTTGGAGTCCCCCTGAGCGGTTAAAGTCCCTCTAATACGGGTGGTTGGAGTCCCCCAGAGCGGTTATAGTCCCTCTAATACGGGTGGTTGGAGTCCCCCAGAGCGGTTAAAGTCCCTCTAATACGGGTGGTTGGAGTCCCCCAGAGCGGTTAAAGTCCCTCTAATACGGGTGGTTGGAGTCCCCCTGAGCGGTTAAAGTCCCTCTAATACGGGTGGTTGGAGTCCCCCTGAGCGGTTAAAGTCCCTCTAATACGGGTGGTTGGAGTCCCCCTGAGCGGTTATAGTCCCTCTAATACGGGTGGTTGGAGTCCCCCTGAGCGGTTAAAGTCCCTCTAATACGGGTGGTTGGAGTCCCCCAGAGCGGTTAAAGTCCCTCTAATACGGGTGGTTGGAGTCCCCCTGAGCGGTTAAAGTCCCTCTAATACGGGTGGTTGGAGTCCCCCAGAGCGGTTAAAGTCCCTCTAATACGGGTGGTTGGAGTCCCCCTGAGCGGTTATAGTCCCTCTAATACGGGTGGTTGGAGTCCCCCAGAGCGGTTATAGTCCCTCTAATACGGGTGGTTGGAGTCCCCCTGAGCGGTTAAAGTCCCTCTAATACGGGTGGTTGGAGTCCCCCTGAGCGGTTAAAGTCCCTCTAATACGGGTGGTTGGAGTCCCCCTGAGCGGTTAAAGTCCCTCTAATACGGGTGGTTGGAGTCCCCCTGAGCGGTTAAAGTCCCTCTAATACGGGTGGTTGGAGTCCCCCTGAGCGGTTATAGTCCCTCTAATACGGGTGGTTGGAGTCCCCCTGAGCGGTTAAAGTCCCTCTAATACGGGTGGTTGGAGTCCCCCAGAGCGGTTATAGTCCCTCTAATACGGGTGGTTGGAGTCCCCCTGAGCGGTTAAAGTCCCTCTAATACGGGTGGTTGGAGTCCCCCAGAGCGGTTAAAGTCCCTCTAATACGGGTGGTTGGAGTCCCCCAGAGCGGTTAAAGTCCCTCTAATACGGGTGGTTGGAGTCCCCCTGAGCGGTTAAAGTCCCTCTAATACGGGTGGTTGGAGTCCCCCTGAGCGGTTAAAGTCCCTCTAATACGGGTGGTTGGAGTCCCCCTGAGCGGTTATAGTCCCTCTAATACGGGTGGTTGGAGTCCCCCTGAGCGGTTAAAGTCCCTCTAATACGGGTGGTTGGAGTCCCCCTGAGCGGTTAAAGTCCCTCTAATACGGGTGGTTGGAGTCCCCCTGAGCGGTTAAAGTCCCTCTAATACGGGTGGTTGGAGTCCCCCTGAGCGGTTATAGTCCCTCTAATACGGGTGGTTGGAGTCCCCCTGAGCGGTTAAAGTCCCTCTAATACGGGTGGTTGGAGTCCCCCTGAGCGGTTAAAGTCCCTCTAATACGGGTGGTTGGAGTCCCCCTGAGCGGTTAAAGTCCCTCTAATACGGGTGGTTGGAGTCCCCCTGAGCGGTTAAAGTCCCTCTAATACGGGTGGTTGGAGTCCCCCTGAGCGGTTAAAGTCCCTCTAATACGGGTGGTTGGAGTCCCCCTGAGCGGTTATAGTCCCTCTAATACGGGTGGTTGGAGTCCCCCTGAGCGGTTAAAGTCCCTCTAATACGGGTGGTTGGAGTCCCCCAGAGCGGTTAAAGTCCCTCTAATACGGGTGGTTGGAGTCCCCCTGAGCGGTTAAAGTCCCTCTAATACGGGTGGTTGGAGTCCCCCTGAGCGGTTAAAGTCCCTCTAATACGGGTGGTTGGAGTCCCCCAGAGCGGTTAAAGTCCCTCTAATACGGGTGGTTGGAGTCCCCCTGAGCGGTTATAGTCCCTCTAATACGGGTGGTTGGAGTCCCCCAGAGCGGTTATAGTCCCTCTAATACGGGTGGTTGGAGTCCCCCTGAGCGGTTATAGTCCCTCTAATACGGGTGGTTGGAGTCCCCCTGAGCGGTTAAAGTCCCTCTAATACGGGTGGTTGGAGTCCCCCTGAGCGGTTAAAGTCCCTCTAATACGGGTGGTTGGAGTCCCCCAGAGCGGTTAAAGTCCCTCTAATACGGGTGGTTGGAGTCCCCCTGAGCGGTTAAAGTCCCTCTAATACGGGTGGTTGGAGTCCCCCAGAGCGGTTAAAGTCCCTCTAATACGGGTGGTTGGAGTCCCCCTGAGCGGTTATAGTCCCTCTAATACGGGTGGTTGGAGTCCCCCAGAGCGGTTATAGTCCCTCTAATACGGGTGGTTGGAGTCCCCCTGAGCGGTTAAAGTCCCTCTAATACGGGTGGTTGGAGTCCCCCTGAGCGGTTAAAGTCCCTCTAATACGGGTGGTTGGAGTCCCCCTGAGCGGTTAAAGTCCCTCTAATACGGGTGGTTGGAGTCCCCCTGAGCGGTTATAGTCCCTCTAATACGGGTGGTTGGAGTCCCCCAGAGCGGTTAAAGTCCCTCTAATACGGGTGGTTGGAGTCCCCCAGAGCGGTTAAAGTCCCTCTAATACGGGTGGTTGGAGTCCCCCTGAGCGGTTAAAGTCCCTCTAATACGGGTGGTTGGAGTCCCCCTGAGCGGTTAAAGTCCCTCTAATACGGGTGGTTGGAGTCCCCCTGAGCGGTTATAGTCCCTCTAATACGGGTGGTTGGAGTCCCCCAGAGCGGTTAAAGTCCCTCTAATACGGGTGGTTGGAGTCCCCCTGAGCGGTTATAGTCCCTCTAATACGGGTGGTTGGAGTCCCCCTGAGCGGTTAAAGTCCCTCTAATACGGGTGGTTGGAGTCCCCCTGAGCGGTTAAAGTCCCTCTAATACGGGTGGTTGGAGTCCCCCTGAGCGGTTAAAGTCCCTCTAATACGGGTGGTTGGAGTCCCCCTGAGCGGTTATAGTCCCTCTAATACGGGTGGTTGGAGTCCCCCTGAGCGGTTAAAGTCCCTCTAATACGGGTGGTTGGAGTCCCCCTGAGCGGTTAAAGTCCCTCTAATACGGGTGGTTGGAGTCCCCCTGAGCGGTTATAGTCCCTCTAATACGGGTGGTTGGAGTCCCCCTGAGCGGTTAAAGTCCCTCTAATACGACTTATATGGTTCGGAGCCGGTCAGTCCGACTCATATGGTTCGGACCTGTAAATACAGTGCTTAGTTATGATGAACGCTGTTTTTTCTGTGGTGTAAGATTGTCCATGTGTTGAAGGAATCCCTCTAAAGTGGGGATTGTTTTACGAGGCTTTGTCTCCCACAAGGAGGAGTGGGAGAAGGGCACATCTTGGGGTTATCAATTTATGACCCCAGGTGCAGCCGAATGTTTAGAGTCAGAAAGGGAGTGAGGGACAGAGAGAGAGAACTCAGTCTGCACCAAATAGTGCAAGCAAGCAACACACACACACATACACACACATGCGTAGTAAAACATACACACACAAATACACAACCCACACACGCACACATAAACACACACACATAGATACAGCTATAACTCCCTCCTAGGGAAGGTCACATCCTGGGGTTATCGGTTTATGGCCCCAGGTGCGGCCGATGTTTAGACTAAGAAAAGGGAGAGAGAGGGTCATCTTTATACCACTAGTATCTGTGGTCATCTTTATACCACTAGTATCTGTGGTCATCTTTATACCACTAGTATCTGTGTTCATCTATATACCACTAGTATCTGTGTTCATCTTTATACCACTAGTATCTGTGGTCATCTTTATACCACTAGTATCTGTGGTCATCTTTATACCACTAGTATCTGTGTTCATCTTTATACCACTAGTATCTGTGTTCATCTATATACCACTAGTATCTGTGTTCATCTTTATACCACTAGTATCTGTGTTCATCTATATACCACTAGTATCTGTGTTCATCTTTATACCACTAGTATCTGTGGTCATCTTTATACCACTAGTATCTGTGTTCATCTTTATACCACTAGTATCTGTGGTCATCTTTATACCACTAGTATCTGTGTTCATCTTTATACCACTAGTATCTGTGTTCATCTTTATACCACTAGTATCTGTGGTCATCTTTATACCACTAGTATCTGTGTTCATCTATATACCACTAGTATCTGTGGTCATCTTTATACCACTAGTATCTGTGTTCATCTATATACCACTAGTATCTGTGGTCATCTTTATACCACTAGTATCTGTGTTCATCTTTATACCACTAGTATCTGTGTTCATCTTTATACCACTAGTATCTGTGTTCATCTATATACCACTAGTATCTGCGGTCATCTTTATACCACTAGTATCTGTGTTCATCTTTATACCACTAGTATCTGTGTTCATCTTAATACCACTAGTATCTGTGGTCATCTATATACCACTAGTATCTGTGTTCATCTTTATACCACTAGTATCTGTGGTCATCTATATACCACTAGTATCTGTGTTCATCTTTATACCACTAGTATCTGTGGTCATCTTTATACCACTAGTATCTGTGTTCATCTATATACCACTAGTATCTGTGGTCATCTATATACCACTAGTATCTGTGTTCATCTTTATACCACTAGTATCTGTGGTGTCACGACCCGGCTCATGGTCGGACAAATAAAAGGAACTGCGCAGGTAAAAGTAACAAAAGGATAATTTATTTCCCTAACACAAGGGACCAAAATGACGGCAAAGCAAACAAAGAGAACACAATAGAAAACGAGGGGCTGCGGCGGAGCGGCACACAGCTCTCCCTCCGGAGCCAGGCGATGTCAGGAAGAGACTGAGGCAGGAGGAAGGACCAGCTTAACACAGGTTTGGGAATTGGCCACGCCCACCAGCTCATCACCTGCAGCTTGACAAAGCAGAGGCCACCATACACGCATACACACATCCACAGGCAGGAGGCCGTCACAGTGGTCATCTATATACCACTAGTATCTGTGGTCATCTTTATACCACTAGTATCTGTGTTCATCTTTATACCACTAGTATCTGCAGTCATCTTTATACCACTAGTATCTGAGGTCATCTTTATACCACTAGTATCTGTGTTCATCTTTATACCACTAGTATCTGTGGTCATCTTTATACCACTAGTATCTGCAGTCATCTTTATACCACTAGTATCTGTGTTCATCTATATACCACTAGTATCTGCGGTCATCTTTATACCACTAGTATCTGTGTTCATCTTTATACCACTAGTATCTGTGTTCATCTTAATACCACTAGTATCTGTGGTCATCTTTATACCACTAGTATCTGTGGTCATCTATATACCACTAGTATCTGTGTTCATCTTTATACCACTAGTATCTGTGGTCATCTTTATACCACTAGTATCTGTGGTCATCTTTATACCACTAGTATCTGTGTTCATCTTAATACCACTAGTATCTGTGGTCATCTTAATACCACTAGTATCTGTGGTCATCTTTATACCACTAGTATCTGTGGTCATCTATATACCACTAGTATCTGTGTTCATCTTTATACCACTAGTATCTGTGGTCATCTTTATACCACTAGTATCTGTGGTCATCTTTATACCACTAGTATCTGTGGTCATCTTTATACCACTTGTATCTGTGGTCATCTTTATACCACTAGTATCTGCGGTCATCTTTATACCACTAGTATCTGTGTTCATCTTTATACCACTAGTATCTGTGGTCATCTTTATACCACTAGTATCTGTGGTCATCTTTATACCACTAGTATGTGTTCATCTTTATACCACTAGTATCTGTTCATCTTTATACCACTAGTATCTGTGGTCATCTTTATACCACTAGTATCTGTGTTCATCTTTATACCACTAGTATCTGTGGTCATCTATATACCACTAGTATCTGTGTTCATCTTTATACCACTAGTATCTGTGTTCATCTTTATACCACTAGTATCTGTGGTCATCTTTATACCACTAGTATCTGAGGTCATCTTTATACCACTAGTATCTGTGGTCATCTATATACCACTAGTATCTGTGTTCATCTTTATACCACTAGTATCTGTGTTCATCTATATACCACTAGTATCTGTGGTCATCTATATACCACTAGTATCTGTGTTCATCTTTATACCACTAGTATCTGTGGTCATCTTTATACCACTAGTATCTGTGGTCATCTTTATACCACTAGTATCTGTGGTCATCTTTATACCACTAGTATCTGCGGTCATCTTTATACCACTAGTATCTGTGTTCATCTTTATACCACTAGTATCTGTGGTCATCTATATACCACTAGTATCTGTGTTCATCTTTATACCACTAGTATCTGTGGTCATCTTTATACCACTAGTATCTGAGGTCATCTTTATACCACTAGTATCTGTGGTCATCTATATACCACTAGTATCTGTGTTCATCTTTATACCACTAGTATCTGTGTTCATCTATATACCACTAGTATCTGTGGTCATCTATATACCACTAGTATCTGTGTTCATCTTTATACCACTAGTATCTGTGGTCATCTTTATACCACTAGTATCTGTGGTGTCACGACCCGGCTCATGGTCGGACAAATAAAAGGAACTGCGCAGGTAAAAGTAACAAAAGGATAATTTATTTCCCTAACACAAGGGACCAAAATGACGGCAAAGCAAACAAAGAGAACACAATAGAAAACGAGGGGCTGCGGCGGAGCGGCACACAGCTCTCCCTCCGGAGCCAGGCGATGTCAGGAAGAGACTGAGGCAGGAGGAAGGACCAGCTTAACACAGGTTTGGGAATTGGCCACGCCCACCAGCTCATCACCTGCAGCTTGACAAAGCAGAGGCCACCATACACGCATACACACATCCACAGGCAGGAGGCCGTCACAGTGGTCATCTATATACCACTAGTATCTGTGGTCATCTTTATACCACTAGTATCTGTGTTCATCTTTATACCACTAGTATCTGTGGTCATCTTTATACCACTAGTATCTGTGTTCATCTTTATACCACTAGTATCTGTGGTCATCTTTATACCACTAGTATCTGTGGTCATCTATATACCACTAGTATCTGTGTTCATCTTTATACCACTAGTATCTGTGTTCATCTTTATACCACTAGTATCTGCAGTCATCTTTATACCACTAGTATCTGAGGTCATCTTTATACCACTAGTATCTGTGTTCATCTTTATACCACTAGTATCTGCGGTCATCTTTATACCACTAGTATCTGCGGTCATCTATATACCACTAGTATCTGTGTTCATCTTTATACCACTAGTATCTGTGTTCATCTTTATACCACTAGTATCTGCGGTCATCTTTATACCACTAGTATCTGTGTTCATCTTTATACCACTAGTATCTGTGGTCATCTTTATACCACTAGTATCTGCGGTCATCTATATACCACTAGTATCTGTGTTCATCTTTATACCACTAGTATCTGTGTTCATCTTTATACCACTAGTATCTGCGGTCATCTATATACCACTAGTATCTGAGGTCATCTTTATACCACTAGTATCTGTGTTCATCTTTATACCACTAGTATCTGTGTTCATCTTTATACCACTAGTATCTGTGTTCATCTTTATACCACTAGTATCTGAGGTCATCTTTATACCACTAGTATCTGTTGTGGCATCCCGCCCCTTACACCTCCGCCCAGGCGGGTCCAGGTGTAGTGGAAGACGGCGTATACCGCCGCCACCCACTTGCCGGCAGCAGAGAGCAGAGCTCCTCTCTCTCCAATCAGCGCAATTGGGGACACCTGGCGAGGGAGAGACCGAGACCTGGGAGCCATCTTAAAAGGGAGCCCAGGAACAGACGGAAGGGGGGAACGACGACAGTGAGGGGAGATTGGAGGACCGTGCGGAAGTGACGTAGGGTAGGGGAGGAAGCGGATCAGGGTGGCGTAGTGGCGTGCTAGTGGCTGTGTTTTCAAATTGTTTATTGCGTAAAGTTGTTGGCTTCAGAACAGCGGCTAAAAGGAGATTTCTGAATTGGTTGATTTTTGGGTTGTTCAGCTTGGGTGCTGCGGGGATCTGTTTGTAGGGATATTTCCCGACGGCCTGTATAGGTCCGGGAACGATATCCCTGCTCAGGGCTGTGCAAACTCAGCTGTTCGAGCTGACGATCGGGTGCCGCGTTAGGGATTGCCTAAATCAGAGTCGGCCTATGCCGACGGGAGCGGAATGGGATGGGGGTGGGGGGGAATGGAGTACAGTGGGCGAGGATAGATCCAAAAGGAAAGAGGATATTATTCTCCAGACAGTGATGCGGATAATCCACAGGCCAAAGTAATGAGACCAAACAAAAAAAGTGATGATGGGGTTAAGGTTCTAATCAAAGTGAAGGGAGGTGTTGGGTTTTCTGCTGCTAGTCCCCTCAAATTGACTAATGAATTAAAAAAAGAGATAGGTGATGTAATGCATGCCTCTATTCTACAAAATGGGATGATTTCTATCATTTGCAAGTCTGCAAGGCAACAAGACAAGGTGCTTAAGATAAAAAATGTGCTGGGTAAGGGAGTGGAGGTGTTCAAGCCATGGATTAGTACAGAGGTTAAAGGAGTTGTGTACAATGTGTCCTTGGAAGTGTCTGAGCAAGAGTTGACATCTTGTTTGAAGGGGGCTAATGTCATAGCTGCAAAGCGCATGGGAAAGGGTGAGAATGGAAGAGGAACCACTCCTGTCCTTCTTACCTTTAAAGATGATGTGGTTCCTAAGAGAGTCATGTTGGGATACATGAGTTACCCAGTGAGAGAGTATGAAAGACCTCCTCTGAGATGCTTTAAGTGCCAGAGATATGGCCATGTGGCAGCTGTGTGTAGAGGAAAGCAAAGGTGTAGACGGTGTAGTAAGGATCATGATGGAAAAGAGTGCAATGAACCTGTGAAGTGTTGCAATTGTGGGGGTGATCACCCGGCATCCTTCAGGGGGTGTCAAAACTATGTCAAAGCAGAAAATGTTGAAAGATTGAAGAAGGAAAACAATATCTTATGCAGAGGCAGCCAGAAGGGTGGAGAAGAATAGGGTGGGCAGTCAAAGTCAAAGTACGGCTGTTGCAAGAGATGTTGCAAAGGGGCATGCTATAGCTGTAAATGATGATTCCGTTTTGATGAGCAAGAAAGGGCTACTGGCATTCATGGTTGAAGCAATGTGGAAGGTTAAAATGGTGGCTAAGAAAAAAAATCAGCTGTGGCGAGAGAAATTGCTTCTGCTGCAGAAAGGCTGCTAGGTTTCAAGGGAATAAATCCTAAGGAAATATGGGAGTTTACCTACTCAGGAGAGTGACGATCAAAGGTCAAATGGAAGTCAACATCCAGGCTTGGATGATAATGAGGAAGAGGGAATGGAAAGTACATATGGGGATTTTGATGGGGATTAGTGTCCTTTGTATTATGTTTTATATATTGCAATGGAATGCTAGGAGTCTAATTGCAAATGGGCAAGAGTTTAAACACATGTTAGACGGGCTTGAAGAAAAACCAGAAATAATATGCATTGAGGAAACTTGGTTAAAACCAAGACTTGATTTTAGAATACCGGGATATAAGTGTGAAAGGAAAGATCGAGAGAATACAGCAGGAGGGGGGTGTGCAACTTTCATTAGAAATGGAATTCAGTATAGAAGAATATAAATGAATACAGTGTTAGAATGTTACCACAGAAGTATGGACTGACAGAGGGAAAATCACCATTGTCAATTTGTATAACCCCTGCATCAATTTAGAAGATAATCATTTTCAGGAAATTGTGGATAAGATTAGTGAACCAATGGTGTGGGTTGGGGATTTCAATGCTCATAATGAGCTGTGGGGAAGTAAGAAGAGAAATAGGAACGGGAAAATTGTAGAAGAGTTTATAGACAAAAACCAGCTAGTTGTGTTAAATGATGGTCGACCTACATGGTTCAGAACAAGTCGGACAGGGTTCTCCTCCATAGATATTACAATTGCATCAGCAGAGTTGGCATTAATTAGTAGGTGGGAGACAATGTATCTGTATACAGTGGGAAGCGATCATGTACCATCATTTGTAAATTTGGTAGATGTTTAATTGAGGAACCAGTCAATCTGTCCTTGAGGCTTAATTATAAAAGGGCTAATTGGATCAAGTTTGAGGAGGATGTAAATATAATAATAAATAATAATAATTTTTATTTATAAGCGCTTTTCCAAAAGCTCAAAGACACTTTACATACAATAAATGCAGTTAAAACACAAGACATTCAATTAAAAGCAGCAAAGACAGTATAAAACATAGAAAACAATATAAAACACACACAGAAATTATGTTTTAAAAGCTGATTTAAAAAGGTGTGTTTTTAACAGGGTCTTGAATGTTGGGAGGTGAGTGCAGGTGCGGATGGGTTTGGGGAGTGAGTTCCAGAGGGAGGGGGCAGCAATGGAGAAGGCTCTGTCCCCCCGGGTTCGGTGCTTGGTCCGTGTGGGTAGTGACGGGATGTTTCCTTCGGATGAGCGGAGGTCGCGGGAGGGGGTGTGGTGATGGAGCAGGTCTGTGAGGTAGGGGGGGGCCAGGTTATTAAGTGCTTTGTGTGTGAGGAGGATGATTTTGAACTGTATGCGGTGAGTGATGGGCAGCCAGTGCAGGTCACGGAGGACGGGGGTGATGTGATCTCTGGAGCGGGTGTGGGTGAGCAGGCGTGCGGCTGAGTTTTGGATGTATTGCAGTTTATTGAGGAGTTTGGATGGTGAACCATAGAGGATGCTGTTGCAATAGTCCAGTCTGGATGTGATGAATGCATGGATGAGGGTTTCTGCAGCAGAGAAGGTGAGTGAGGGGCGGAGACGGGCAATGTTCTTGAGGTGGAAGAAGGCGGTCCTGGTGATGTGGTTGATGTGGAGGTCAAACCTTAGCTTACTGTCGAAGATGATTCCTAGGTTGCGGGTGTGGGATGAGGGAGACAAAGTGCAGTTATCAAAGGTGAGGGAGAAGTTGTGGCTGGCTTTAGTGCGGGATGTGGGGTCAATAATGATTATGTCCGATTTGTCACTGTTCAGTTGAAGATAGTTTGTTTGCATCCAAGATTTAATTTCTGTGAGACAGTTGCTGAGGGTGGAGTGGGTGTTGTTGGTGATGGCTTTGGTGGAGATGTACAGTTGGATATCGTCGGCGTAACAGTGAAAATGGAGTCCATGTTGACGGATGATCTGGCCAAGGGGGAGGATGTAGAGGATGAAGAGGAGGGGACCAAGCACCGATCCCTGGGGGACACCTTGTGACAGGGGAGCGGTGGGGGAAGTGCAGTTGTTGATGCTGATGAACTGTTGTCGGTTGGTGAGGTAGGAGTGAAACCAGGAGAGTGCTGTGCCAGTGATGTGGAGAGAGGATTCCAGACGGGAGAGCAGGATGGAGTGGTTGATGGTGTCGAAGGCTGCTGTGAGGTCGAGGAGGATGAGGATGGTGAGGTGTCCGGAGTCTGAGGAGAGGAGGAGGTCGTTGGTGACTTTCAGGAGGGCTGTCTCGGTGCTGTGTTTTGTACGGAAACCAGATTGGAATGATTCAAACAGGTTATTGCAGGTGAGGTGGGTTGTGAGTTGTGAGGCGACAGCACGTTCCAGGATTTTTGACAGGAAGGGGAGATTGGAGATGGGGCGGAAGTTATTTGGGTTGTCAGGGTCCAGACCGGGTTTTTTGATGATGGGAGTGATGGCAGCCAGTTTGAGGGTTTGGGGGACAGAACCAGAACAGAGGGAGGCGTTAATGAAGTCGATGATGAGTGGGGAGATGACAGGGAGGCAGTCCTTGATGAGTTTGGAGGGTATGGGGTCCAGGGTGCAGGTGGAGGTTTTTATTCCGGTCATGATGGTCGTGAGTTGTGCTGGTGGTACTGGATAGTGGTGGGTGGGGAGGCAGGGAGGGAGGCAGGCGGGGAGATGGGAGGGATCCTGGAGGTGTTGAGGTAACTGTAAATGGTGTTGATTTTTGTTTGGAAGAATGATAGGAATGATTGACACTTTTCAGTAGTGAATGATGATGAGGTGTTGTCGTGAGGTTTGAGAAGGGAGTTTATGGTGGAAAACAGAGCCTTGGGGTTGTTGGAGCCAGAGTGGATGAGGTGGGAGTAGTGGGTGGTCCGGGCAGTGTTGAGTGCTTCTTTGTACTGTTGTAGGTGGTCGGTGTAGGCGAGAAGGTGAACTGTTAATCCGGTTTTCTTGCAGAGTCTTTCAAGTTGTCTTTTCCGGGTCTTCATTTGGCGGAGTGTGGGGGTGAACCAGGGGGCAGAGTGAGTGAAAGAAACTGTTTTTGTTTTGGCGGGGGCAAGCTGATCCAAGCAGGAGGAGAATGTGCAGTTGTAGTAGTTAACCAGGTCAGTGGGGTCATCAGATGGTGGGCGGGGTGAAGCAGACAGACAATGGGTGAGTGAGGTTGAGAGAGCAGAGGGAGAGATGGATTTAAGATTTCTGAAGGTTATGGTCCGGTTTTGTTTTGTGGTGGGGATGGGGATGTCTATGTCCATGGTGATAGCCAGGTGGTCAGAGATATGCAGGTTGTGGCTGGTTAACTGTTGGATGTTGAGATTGGTGGAGCAGACCAAGTCCAGAATGTGACCACGGCTGTGTGTTGGGAAGTTGATATGTTGGGTGAAGTTGAGACAATTTAACAGTTCCAGGAATTCTGTGGCCGGTTTATTGTCTGTGCTGTCAATATGTAGATTAAAATCACCTAGGAGGAGAACAGATGGCGAGATGGCAGATAGCTGGGTTAGAAGGTCAGCAAGATCAGAAAGGAAGGAGGGATGTGGTTTGGGGGGGCGATATATGATGGCTGTGACCAGAGGACAGGGACCAGAGAGTTTGAAGGTGAGGTGTTCAAATGAGGGGGCAGGAGGAATGGAGATGGTGGTTGTCTTGATGTTGTTTCTGTAGATGGCAGCAATGCCACCTCCCCGGCCCTCTGTGCGGGGTTTGTCCATATAGGTGTATCCTGTGGGGGTGGCTTGGTTTAATGAAAAATAGTCCAGGGGTTTTTGCCAGGTTTCAGTGAGACAGAGAAAATCCAGGTTATTGTCTGTTATGTATTCACTGAGGATGAGGCTTTTGTTGTTGAGGGAGCGGGTGTTAAATAAGGCTACTTTGAGGTGATGTTGCATTGTGAGGGGCTGTGAGGACCGGGGAAGTGGACGCAGGTTGACCAGATCAGGATGTCTTGTGCTCAGTGGGCGGGGGTGCCTGCATGTGATGATGGAATGAATGTGAAAAGTTACAGGTTGTGGGTGTAATGACTGATGTGACCAGGGGGAGGTGCTAGTGGTCATGAGTGAGCTGTGAGCTGCCAGTGAAGCTTTGGGCGGAGAAGAAGAGTGAGCGGAGTGAGTGGGGGGGGTGTGGCAGGTAAACAGTCATGCATGTACGGTGGTATGGATGGCGTGCTGCAGGTTAGCCGCTAGCATGCGGCTACCGTGCCTGTTCGGGTGGAGACCGTCGTTTTTGAAGAGGGGGGAGCGGTTCCAGAACAGATTAAAATTGTCTATGAAGTTGATGTTGCGAGTGGAGCAGATGGACTGTAACCAGGTGTGGAGACCGAGAATCCTGCTAAAACCTTCTACTCCGCGGGCCACGGTGGGAGTCGGCCCGGAAATAAAAACAGACTTCCCGCAGCTGCTCAAAAAGTTTAAAAGGTCTAAAAAATGAGTTTTTGTCAGTTCAGACTGACGGCGAGAGGTGTCATTGGACCCAACGTGAACAACCACTCGTTTTATGGAGGACGGGAGAGAGTGCAGCAGCGCCGGGAGTTTGCCAAGTATGACTGGAACTGTGGACCCAGGGAAACAGTGTGTGGTGGCGTTAAAAAAGCGGACATCTCTGATTACCGAATCTCCAACTATTAATGTGGTTGGGGAGAAAAGTGGAAGAGGGGGTGACGACTGCTGGTTCCCGTTGTCAGGGAGAGTGGAGTCTGAGTCAGTGCTGTGAGAAGAGGACGCGGAGTGAAGACGGACCGGGTTGGCAGCGGGGACAGCAGCCGGGATGGAAGAGGGATTCCCCGACATCGGTTCCAGGCGAGGGGGGATCCCAGAGGGGCTGAGCGCAGCCGCTTTCCGGAGCTTTTGACGGGGTGCGTGAGTGAGGGGAGCCGGCTTTGATGACGGAGGAGAGTGGTCATTTTTAAGTGGGGGAAAATTATCCTCATCCAGGATGGAAAACTTGTTGGACAATTTGAGGGATGCAGGTGTGCTTTTCTGGAGAGTATTCCACGATTCCTTCCGACGGGATCCGGGAGCGGGGGTGAAGTTGACCAGCGCCTTGGGTCTAGCTCCTAGCTGGGACCAGTGAGCTGCTGCGGCCGTGGTGGCAGGATTTCCCGGAGACGTGAGTGGGACAGTCGAGTCGAGTTCTCCGGTGGATGTGGAGTTGGCAGCGGGACCCAGGGCTACGACCATCGAGTCCATGATGTGCTCGTCTTCCCTCAGCTGGTGCAGCAAGGACATCCTTCCTTCCAGCTCGTCGATCCTCTGGCTGAGCCGGAGGCAGCTGTCACATCCAGGCGAGGTGAGTGGAGCCATGTCACGGTGGGGTCGGTGGTTTTCTGGGGAGGAATAACACAACTGTGGCCAGTAACGGAGTCGAAATAGGTGACGGGTTGTGGTGGTTGTTGTTGTTGTTGGTAACGTAGCCGGTGAGGTCAGCAGAGACAGTAGCACAGGGGAAGACTTAACGTACACGCGAGGGCTCCAGAGGGAGCCCAGTGCGGAGAGTAGATTCAATACACACAGGTCAGCGTTTGGTCAGCGAGACTTACCGGCACAGGCCCATAGACTGGGCCTGGTGAGTTAGATCGGCGTCCGGTAAGCTGTGTTGGTGGTCTTCCGTGGAGGTTAGCCCAGTGCTAACAGTGGTTGTTTTTGGCCCAGGAACCTCTATAAACGGGTTAACGTCCGTTTTCTGTCGACATCGCCAACTTTGCCTCGTTGTTTTCCGGGACTTCTTGTATATAGGGCCCAGAATTTGGTGCTACGCCCCTGGTACGCTTATAATACTGCTGTATAATATCAATGAGCTAAAACGTCATTGGTTTGGAGGAGTTTGGGGCTGACCGGATCAGTGTCGTGTTGAGAGAAAATATGGGGTTATCATTAATAGATAGTGAGAAAGGGATAGATGAGTGGAATAATTCTTTAACTAAGGTAATCTGGTCAGCTGCAGTACAGAATATTCCTAAGAAAAAAGTTCCTATAAGAGGATCATTGGTTCCATGGTGGACCAAAGAATGTAATGATGCAGTCCGAGCTAGAAATAGGGCCTATAAAAGGTTGAGGAAACATCTATTAGAGAGCTATGCTATTGAGTATAAGAGACTTACTGTGCGTTCACACCAAAAGACACAAATGTCGCCGTGTAGCGCGACTCAGCGAATGTTGTAGCGCGACACAGCGAAATCTGTCGCTGTGCTTAATGTGTGCTTATTTGTGTGCACTTAACGTGTCGCGGGGCGAATTTTGTCGCGGAGCGTTTTTCCCGCCAACGGTCCTTCATGCTAATTCAGTCTCTCATCAACCATGGCCGAGATAACAACCATTGCGTGTCTGTATCTGTTGTGGAAGAGGGAGAGACGTCGGAATGCCCGTCGTTCTTCTTCCAGGGAAGCTGATTGCCTGGCCACCTCACTGAGGGATTGAACTCACCTGCCGGAAGCCTGCATAAGATGGGGGAATCCAACATGGTGCTCTCGCTCTCCCACCTGGAAGGCTGATGCTGCCCGGCATCCAACTGGGTTTTATTTGGGGTTGTTATTCTAGCCCTTTAGCCTTTGTTTGCATACTCATAGTTTAGTTTAACTGTCATATCACTCAAACACCACACTACACTACTGAATACTGATGTGTTTTTTTTTAAAGTTACTAAATAAATGTAACGGGACATTTAACTGTCGATGTGTGGACCTCCCGTTCTTGGTTGTGCTCTTCAACAAGTTGAGCACAACATAACTGACAAAAAAAATACCTTAAGCAAACATGAACTACGATACATCAATAGTCAAAGTAGCTTGGACACCAAATTCTGTGGCACAAAATAATTTTCAACATTTCAATATTTCCCTCAAGCAACATAAATGACCATTCAAGCAGTGCAATGGTAGGAAGATGGTTTGGAAACTGGATCCTATAATGGTTAGAGACCCAATTTAATTGTATAGAGGTAAACCAGCTTTATGTTTATAGTTTATAGTTTTATAACCAGCTTTTGGCATGTCTACATACATTACACCAAATTATCAAAAAGTAGCTATGGTTATCTTCGGATAAATGAAGCATACACAGTAGCATAAACAGTGTGTCAACTGTATTTTTTAAATAAAGAACATGATGCCACTTTTTTTAATGAAAAATAATTTATTTTGTGTGTGTGTGTGTGTGTGTGTGTGTGTGTGTGTGTGTGTGTGTGTGTGTGTGTGTGTGTGTGTGTGTGTGTGTGTGTGTGTGTGTGTGTGTGTGTGTGTGTGTGTGTGTGTGTGTGTGTGTGTGTGTGTGTGAAAGGAAAAAATAAAATAAAAATGGATCGTTCCCTGCAACGATTGTCACCCCAGCGAACCTGGCCTAATTGTCCAAATTATGAAAAACTGGGTTATAATAACTGTTTGCTTCATATAATATTTTGTGAATTTGGAATTTGATATCATCTTTGGCGAGGGGTGGCAATCGTTGCAGGGAAGGAAGGAGAGATTTAAAAAAATGCTCGTCCTCGGTGAGAGGTGCTGGAGCAGGTGGAGGCGCTGGAGCAGGTGGGGGCGGTCTCCTCAAAACCTCCAGGAGGCACTGCTCCATCCCCCCTCCCCTCCACTCTCCTTCTCCTTCTCACTGTTTGAAAAGGAGACAACATTTTTGGGTCAGGAAACAGACAAAAAATACATTCAACATGAAAGGCTATGAATACATAACTAGTCATACTCAAAACATAATTCATGCATAGGGACCCTCATGACCACATAAACAAAGTGTAGCATGCAATAAATGTAATTTCTCTCATGTTAAATGACATACCTGGGGCGATAAGAGGAGTGGCAGGAGTGGCGTCAGCAGCAGGGGTTGGTGGTGTGGGTTCAGAGGCAGCAGCAGCCTCCTCCATGCTTGTGCTAGCGACATCTTCTGAGGTGACAAGAGGTTGTAATCAATCTATAGAACAAATCATGAATCTGTCATGCTGTGTGTGTGTGTGTGTGTGTGTGTGTGTTCACTTATCGACCAACCTTCACTCGCTGTCCCTGCTGCTGCCTCTGAACCCTGGTCCTCTGCGATCCTGTCTTCCTCGACCCCCATGTTGCTACTCGTCTCCCTGGGAGTAACAAACGGGTCGAGGAAAGACAGGATCGCAGAGAACCTCCACTTTTTAAAAGCCCCTGCTGCTGACCCACTCCTCTTTCCTTCTGCCTCCTTCCTCCTCTCCCTCAGGTAGCTGTCCCTCAGCCCCTTCCATTTCTTACGGCATTCGTCCTCTGACAAGAAACAAACCTACGTTGTGAAATCTGAACTGAACTGTTGAGTGCTAACTGCTAACTCACTAGCTTGGTTCATAGTAAAATACAATTGATAGCTAGAATAAAGTAACTTTTAAAGTAAAGTAATTTTTTAAAACTTACCACCCAGCCCGACTTCCTTGCTGACCTCCAGCCAAGCCTTCATCTTTTTGTTTCGATCTTTGTACTCGGAACATCTGACATTAAAGAGGACTGGAAACGCCGACACTGCCAGTATGAGCTTTTCCTCCATATTGCTGTCTGATCTGGATCAGGCAGTGAACGCTACGTCACTCAGGGAGTGAACGCTGATTGGCTGTTTCAACGCGAATGTAAATGTAAATGTACTTTATTTATACAGCCCTTTACAACAATCCTTTCGGAGTACCAAAGTGCTTTACATAGTGTAACAATAAAAAGACAGAAGCAGAAATAAAAACAATTTAAAAACAATAAAAACAGTGAGAGCAATAAAATACAGCAAAGTCAAATAAAATAAAATAAGATAAAAGCGCCATCGTGCTACTGGGTATTAAAAGCCATCCTAAATAAGTAGGTTTTTAGCCTGGATTTAAAAAGGCCCGGGTCCGAGATGAGACGCATCTCGGTGGGGAGCTTGTTCCAGAGCCTGGGAGCAGCGACGGAAAAGGCTCGGTCACCCCAGTGTTTATATTTTGATCTGGGCACTTCCAGTACAAGTTGATTTGTCGACCTCAACGCTCTACCTGGATCTCGGATGGTTAAAAGCTCGGATAAATATAATGGGGCAAGGCCATGAAGAGCTTTAAAAACAAACATAAGTTTAAAATCAATTCTAAAAAGGACAGGAAGCCAATGAAGGGAGTTAAGAACAGGGGTAATGTGCACACGTCTGTGAGTGTTGGTTAAAAGACGTGCCGCGGCATTTTGCACGAGTTGGAGGCGACTGAGGGAGGACTGAGAGAGGCCAACATAAAGTGCGTTACAATAATCTAGCCGTGAACTAATAAAAGCATGAATGGCTTTCTCGAGGTCGTGGCGGCTTAAAAGCATTTTAACTTTAGCTAAAAGACGCAGCTGGAAAAAACTGGTCCTGACAACATTACTGATTTGTTTGTCGAACTTGAGATGACTGTCAAAAGTTACACCAAGATTTCTGACAGTTGAACTGAGCTTTGGAGACAGGGTGCCAAAGTCGGCTGACGCAGTATCTCCAAACACAATACATTCAGTTTTTTCATCATTTAAGTTAAGAAAATTTTGAGCCAACCACTGCTTAATATCAGCAATACAGTCAAATAAAGAACAATGTGCACTGTTACTGTTTGGCTTCACTGGCAGATAGATTTGCAGGTCGTCTGCATAACAGTGAAAGGAAAGGTTGTGCCTGGCTATAATTGACCCCAGTGGTATGTTGTGGATTTTGGTCCAGGAAAGGCCGCCGAGACAGGATCGCTTTTAACTCACTTTATTTGGTTGAGGTTTTTGGTCTATTGTCTATCGTCTATGAAACAAAAGGAGAGGAATGGTAAATAACACGCGCGGAGCGTCTCAGAGCTTAGCATCCAGGATACGCTGCTGAGAGATTCTGTCTTCCAAAGGCGGAGTCTGAGTTTATGTATCCCAGGTGTTCTTCTTTGGGTTTTCTCACTTCCTGTGTGTGTCCGTTGCTGCCCCTAGTGTAAATGTTTTATAACTTTATCAATTGTGTTCAGTGCTGCCCTCAGGCGATTAGGAGGGGAAATTACCTCTAAACTATGCTTGGTGCTACTGGATATGGCTAAGTGAGAGTATTACAGTAAAAATGTATCGCTAGGGAATATTACAATTAAAAAATGTCACAATTCCCTCCTTGGTCATCTCAGATGACCATTCTACAAACCACTAATATTACCAACAGCATATATAAAAAACAAGAGTAAAAAGCAAAAGAGAAAATATGTACACACCCATGGGTTGGTTACCATGGAACAATCATCAACATAATCAACACTACACAATACAATCAGTACGTCATATGGTCATAAAGGCATAATCATAAAGGCACATATGTATTCATCAATGGAAACTTTGTCAAAACACTTCTAGGCATAAAACAAAATTAAATTCACATACTTTCAACATTACAAAAAATTGAGCAGCATAGGTAAATGGTTAAACCCTTTTTTTTTAAATTCACTTGTTTGTCATAACACAGAATTTATACCCTTTCAGTATACCTTGAAAATTTACCGAATATAACAAAAACAAAACAAAACAAACCAAAAAAATTTTTTTTCAGTAAGTATGGAAAATCTACTGAACATAACAAAAAGTAACACAATTTTTCAGCATGTATGAAAATCTACTGAACATAAAAAGTAACACAATTTTTTCAGCATGTATGAAAATCTACTGAACATAAAAAGTAACACAATTTTTTCAGCATGTATGAAAATCTACTGAACATAAAAAGTAACACAATTTTAAATTTTCCTTCGAGTATGCATAGGTTTGAATGGCTCAGTGAGCTTTATGTATGTAGAGTTTTGGACATTTTACATTTAAATCTAAACAACATTTTGTAATAGTAAACATGACTCATGGGTTTGTTCAATGTTTCCTCATTCAAGTAAACCAGGTATATTGCTTCTCTTAGATACATGCACATAACTTCTGGGAACCGGGGACTATTCTATGTAATTTAATCTGATCACATCGGGCCCTTCGGGTTGCTGTTCACTCATTGTCTCCGGAGTAGGTTAGATTCCTACATAAGCCTGTAAGACATCTGGCAGTCTTGGAGCACTCACTGCTGTGGTGATCAACCGATTCAGTAGTCCTTGTATGCAAGGAATGCAACAACAACAAATAACAACTAACACGGTCATTGCTACTATTCCCATCATGAAGACTGAGTGAATTGGACCCATCCATTTACCAAGTATGTTCTCCATCCACCCGGTGATAGGGTTAGTGATGCCCGAGTTCTCCGCCCACTCTAATCTGAGGGCCTGTAGGCCTGCCAGCGTTCTGGACACTGACCCATCTGGAGCTGCGTTATTGGGGATATAAGTACAACATGCTGTTCCTATCATCTGGCACACCCCTCCTTGCTCAGCCGTCCACATGTCCAATGCTAACTGGTTTTGATAGGCCATACGAGAGGTAGCATCTAATTGTTCTGATATTCCCCTAATCACCTCGGTGGTATGGTTGACAAACCGCTGTTGGTTATAATATATATAGTTTATCCAATCAACATTTTTATTAATGGTGGCCCACCAAACAAAAACAGATTCAAATCCTGCTATTACTTGATTGCGAGCTTTATGTTCGTCGGGGACGCCTCGGGGCACACCTATGGAGTCTATGTAAATATTTTTATCAAAACTTCCTGGGACCGGTTTCAGTGTTTCGTTTCTGGCGAATAAAATTTGGGAAGTCTCTATTCTTCCATATTTTGAGATTCATAACATCTTCGCTATCTGGTAAAATATAGATAGGCATTACAAGTTGAATTACAGCGCATGTTCCAGAGAAATTTATGGGGAGAACCCTCTGATGATTTGTCCTCCGCAGAACCACCATATGTCACTATGAGCATGAGTCATATTAGATAACAGATCTATCACTCTAGTGGTGTTACATACTTCAGGAGGAAGGGACCCCACTTTCTTACCTATGCCATTACCTTGGATGCAATGGTAGCCAGGAGTAAGATTAACTTCGAAGCTGGGGGGTATAGCCCTAATTAGGGTCTCAGGATACATAATGTCTAATAAGCCTTTTACATTAGTCATACACCCAGTGATGTGGCCGTCTACAAACAGTTCTAGTAAGCATGCAAACCCTTCTTTTGAGTTAAACGGGGTAATCCTAGCGGGAGCTGTGGTTAGAGTGGGTCGTCCTTCAGCGCAGATCATACAGTCGGTCTTTCCCTGAGCTTGTGCCGTGTAATTCAACCATTTTAACCGTATATTTACATTATGTCCCCCTGTTTCTACTTCCCATTTATCTGCTTGCACAGGGATAGTATCCCTCCTTGTACCCAGGATGTGTGAACCATGACGTCTGCTTTCATACCTTGAAGGCACTGGGGCCGCGGTAGTATATTGTAGGCTCAGTTTATATACACAGATATTTCTCAGCCTTGTAGAATGAGTCTTCACTTTGTCTGCAGTCCTTTAAATGGCAAATCAAGTTAAAATATTGTTGTTATTCCGTAACAAGTATGTCAACGTGGTTACTTCCGTTATTGTTGCATCTTTGTGCATTGGGGTCCGGACGGATCCCATGCATCTGGAGGTGGTATCAGCCATCGTCTTTTGTGTGTGTGACAATGACTGTGTGAGGCTGGTGACTGTGTGAGAGGGAGCCTGTATGTGAGAGAGAGAGACTGTGTGAGGCTGGTGACTGTGTGTGAGACTGTGTGTGTGAGAGAGGGAGCCTGTGTGTGTGTGAGAGAGGGAGCCTGTATGTGAGTGAGAGAGGGAGCCTGTGTGAGAGAGAGGGAGCCTGTGTGAGAGAGAGAGAGAGACTGTGTGTGAGTCTGGTGACTGTGTGTGAGGGGGGAGGGAGAGAGAGAGACTGTGTGTGAGTCTGGTGACTGAGAGAGAGAGACTGTGTGTGAGCCTGGTGACTGTGTGAGAGAGAGAGGCTGTGTGTGAGTCTGGTGACTGTGAGAGAGAGAGAGGCTGTGTGTGAGTCTGGTGACTGTGAGAGAGAGGGAGTGTGTGAGTCTGGTGACTGTGAGAGAGAGGGAGTGTGTGAGTCTGGTGACTGTGAGAGAGAGAGAGTGTGTGAGTCTGGTGACTGTGAGAGA
This sequence comes from Micromesistius poutassou, assembly GCF_964030765.1. NCBI lineage: Eukaryota > Metazoa > Chordata > Actinopteri > Gadiformes > Gadidae > Micromesistius > Micromesistius poutassou. The sequence goes on from NC_140285.1 coordinate 18,365,596, forward strand.
GAGAGAGAGAGTGTGTGAGTCTGGTGACTGTGAGAGCGAGAGAGTGTGTGAGTCTGGTGACTGTGAGAGAGAGAGAGAGAGTGTGTGAGTCTGGTGACTGTGAGAGAGAGAGAGAGAGTGTGTGAGTCTGGTGACTGTGAGAGAGAGAGAGAGAGTGTGTGAGTCTGGTGACTGTGAGAGAGAGAGAGAGAGTGTGTGAGTCTGGTGACTGTGAGAGAGAGAGAGAGAGTGTGTGAGTCTGGTGACTGTGAGAGAGAGAGAGAGAGTGTGTGAGTCTGGTGACTGTGAGAGAGAGAGAGAGAGTGTGTGAGTCTGGTGACTGTGAGAGAGAGAGAGAGAGAGTGTGTGAGTCTGGTGACTGTGAGAGAGAGAGAGTGTGTGAGTCTGGTGACTGTGAGAGAGAGAGAGAGAGAGAGAGTGTGTGAGTCTGGTGACTGTGAGAGAGAGAGAGAGAGAGAGAGAGAGAGAGCTTGTGCATTGGGCGGAGGTGGTATCAGCCATCGTCTGTGTGTGGCGCCCGTGCCTCTATGCCTCTTGGGGTCGTTCTTCTACACCTCTGCGTCTAACCTTCCAGAAGGGAAGGCTCCACGGTTACAGTGTCAACCCCTCAGCAACAGGCGGAACGGGTCGCCACGGCTGATTCTCTTCCGTTGTATTCTCCGGGTCTATCGGGTCCATGTGGTGCTTCCTTCCACCTGGATGGCTGTTGGCGTTGCTCTGATGACTTTGTATGGTCTTTCTCTCCTGGGTTTGTTCTTGAAAACCCTTAGGTAGATCTGGTCACCCGGCTCCACTCCCCTTGGTGGGTTCTCGTCTGGCTTTGAGGTTCTGCTTTTCTCTTGTTGGAATACAAACTCATGTACAGCAGTTAGTCGTCAAACATATTGTTCTTAATTCTATATAATTGCTTTAACGGAAGTCCCTTATGGGATCCTTGAAATGAAGTTGAAGGCATGGATCAACCAGTAAATATTTCATGCGAGGTTAGATGAGTCATTCTGTTAGCTTGCATGTGAGAACTCATTAGTGTTAGTGGTATTGTTCTACACAATTCAATTGAGTCAAAAGTTTGATTAGTCTCACTACTTCCCTCCTTGCTCATGGTTAACTCCAAGTTAACTCCATGAGCATTAAATGATAATTGAAATTGAGAACATAGCATGTAGGATCACTTCCTAACAGATAGCAGTTACTCGACCATGATTCTAGATTTTAATTGATTTAATTGACAAGTAATTCTACTTGTACAGTTTTAGATTTACTTTTTATTATATGTATTTCAGTCTCATAATTGTCATACCCATTTTTATTCAATTATCCTTTCCAGTGTGACTTTTCCTATTACCCTTTTTTTTTTTTTTTTTTTTTTTTTTAATGTGATATCAATGATATTTGTGATATGTTGAACTGTGCATTAACTCCGCCGTCCCCGAGTCCTTTTGGGGCGGGTCCTTCTGCTCAGATTGGTGAGAGAGGATTTTCCCTGAACTCTAAGAGTCCCCAGCGCTGGTTGACCCCTGGACTTCTGTGGACGAGCGGTGTGTGTGCTATGGACAACTTTATATGCTAATTGTTCACGTTATGGAGTCTAGATAATAACCCCTAAATTCTGCGATTACCATGGGACGTATTGATCATGGTGTCCCTTTACTAGAAAAGAGTTTACACCTGAAACACCATTTGGTGCTTTTCTCACCTTCTGTGATCTTCTAAAGTTTTTCTCCTCTGATTTACTACCTTTGTTTCTCTGCGTGTCTCTTTTTTCTGACTAAACATTTTTGGCCGCACCTGGGGTCGTAAATCGATAACCCCCAGAAGTACCCTTGTCCCACTTCTTAGTGGGAGACAAAATCTTAAAAACAACAATCTTAAAAACAAAAACACATGGACAATCGTACACCACAAAAAATAATGTTCATCATAACTAAACACATATTTACAAGTTCGAACCATATAAGTCGAACTGACCGATTTCAGGTTTACAACACATGGACAATCGTACACCACAAAAAATAATATTCATCATAACTAAACACATATTTACAAGTTCGAACCATATAAGTCGAACTGACCGATTTCAGGTTTTCAATAATCTTTTCTGGTTATTCCAGATTCCTACACGTCTAAATTCAACACCGTCATGGCGGATTTTAACCCTCTTAGGGGAACCACTTGCCGAATAGGAAAAAAAAGAGGGGACTCAAATTTCCCACAAAAAATAGAAACAGTTGCAAACTAATATGTACATTACAAAAAATAACACAATCCAAAAATAAACACCAATGGGTTAGTAGCTGATTTTGAAAATGTTTACTCTGACTATAATATTTAACAGTGTCTCTGTCTCTTCCTATCTCTTAGAAGAGACAGGGACATGGGTAAAAATGCTGGTTTAATAGCTAAGTATCACTGTTAGTGTGCATGATGGATCTTAGGTGTACAGAGCAAATATTTACACAGACAATCAGGGAGAACGAAAAGTGTTCTTCTGGGCAGTAGGGTGGGCGATTATTAGCATGGACGTTTATTAGGTGCCAAGCACAAAGTGCGAGGAACCTATTGTAATTGTTAGTTTTATTATTATTATTCTGCCCCGTTTGCATTACACAGTCTAAACCGCTCGCACGCTTTTTATGAAATTTACTAGACCTGTAGAGGTTGACCCAAGATTAACAGAGAGCAAATATTACACTGATTGGCCCAAAGGTGGCGTTATACTAACTGCCCAAAAATGCAAACTTTGCACAAGCATATTTCGTAGCCGGTTTGACCTACACTCATGAAACTTTGTTCACACGTGCATATCCTCAGGCTGGACAAATATGCCTCAAGAACTTATGACTTGCGGTTCCTAGATTTGCCGCATGAGTCTGTACAATAAAGTTTAAAGCACCCATGAGCCATTGACTTCTAAAAGAGGCGTGGTTTAAAACACAAAAATAGTTAAATGCTCATATCAACATCAAGTTGGATTCCTATGATCTTGACTCCAATGCAAAAGTCAAATTCTGAACAAGATAAAGTCAACATATTTACAAATACGGCGTGGCATCGAAATGGGTGTGGCCTGTCACAAAAAACACCACAGCTCATAGACACAATGTTTGCTTTGAGTGGGACCAACTTCGTGGTTGTTGGGCCCAAAGTTCCAGCTAAGTGAAATGAAAGTGATTGGCAAAACAACATGGCTGCTAGAGGCTCAAAATCCTCAAAAATTGTCAAAATTTAACGTCAAAAGTCAGGGTTAACTTAACCCAATCACCATCAAACCTGGGATAGTCAAAGGTACATGGGTCAAGATGAAACTGTCCAAATTGTATCTAAATCAGTCTAAAGTTGGCGCTATTGCAACAGTCCAAAAATGCAAAAAATGGTTTGATCGTTTATTTGTCGGCTCAGGTTTGGCACCGTAAAATGCTGTTTGCAGCTTTATTTCACCTTATTGTTTGCTCATGAAAAAAATTACAATATTAAGATTTGCATTATTAAGATTTGCATCTTCAATAGTAGACGAATATTTTGCTTTGACCGTTATTCATAATCACAATTAATGCTCTATCATTCTATTCAATTGTCTCTTTTTTAACCCAACTATCTAAATCGGATGACCTGATCTTTATTTATGCTATATATTGTTTGTATTTAATATAGTCTATCCTTTGCCACACTTCTACCTACTGCATACCACATCAAACGTGCATATGACTTATTCTAATAAAGTAAAACCTGGTTTCATCTTTACGTTCTTATAGTTACATGAGTATCAAGCCTGTTCATTATTATTTCCAAAACAGTTTCCTAGTTATTCAAGTCCCTTATCTATCTATACCATTACAAAAATATTATTATTATATTTATCTAGTTTTCCGTTGGTCAACATCTAATCGATACAATATTCTCAACCTCTAGTCGGTTTGTCTGTTTGTCTATCTGTGAACAAACATCACACTGATCACATCATCTTACTGAACAACCCCCGAGCAATCCTCTCAGGCCCTCTGGGTTCCAGCCAACTTCTTATCACAACTTTAATAACATAGATCATTTAAAAAATGTCCAGTTCAAAAACAAATACATCGAACATTAATAAATCCACCATAACTCAATTCTACGGCTTCCACATATAATGAAGGTATCTTTGACAGTAGGGATCCAGTTTCATACAGTTTCATCCTCCATAAATTTCTTCATGGTTCAATAATAACGGAGGTCTCCACTACATGTGGATAAATGCAAGTAGACCTATTCTGTCGTATGTACATAATGGGGTAAATCCACAAAAAACACAAATCAATCAATCCATCGTAAATCAATTCTACGGCTTCACATATAACGAAGGTCTCCAATGCATGAGTACCTCTTACATCCTATGTACATAATGTGGTAAAAAGAAATATAATTAAAACTGCGCGCAGTGATGAACGGGACCTCGCGCCGGCTTGCGGCCGCGTCATGTGCCGTCGTAACATGTGCGCTGACCAATGTAGAAGCAGATCCGACACAAGATGTCGGAGCACTGTGCAGCTGTGTATTGTGTGGATGCAGTGTGTGGCAGTGGCGTCACTAGGCTGTTTTCTAAAACAAAAACAAATCAACTTTCCGACGGTCCTTGAACGCCCCCCGTTCACCGCACGACAACAAGCAACACGTGAGTCAGTACACTTCAGCAGTCGGACTCAGTGTGACAACCAGACTTACGGCTTCACATATAACGAAGGTCTCCAATGCATGAATACCTCTTACATCCTATGTACATAATGTGGTAAAAAGTAGTAGTAGTAAAAAACACACTGAGTGTGTGTGACAGTTTGTGTGGGTGTGTGTGTGAGACAGAGTGTTTCTGTTAGTGTGTTTAAGCCTGTACGTATATGTGTGAGATAGTCTGTGTGTGTGAGAGATAGTATGTGATACAGTTACTGAGAGGGTGAGGGTGTTGGGGGAGGGATAGAGAGAGAGGGGGGGGGGGAGAAGAGAGAGAGAGAGAGAGAGAGAGAGGGGGGGGGGAGAGGGAGAGAGAGAGAGAGTTGGGGGGATAGGTAGATGGTTCCCCGAGTTGGCCTTCTTGTGACACCCTGGTCATGCAGCCCTTTCAGCCCGGTAAGACATCCAGCCAGCTGAAGGCCCAGCCAACGGTTCTCAAGCAAGAACACAATAATGAAGGGAACATTCACTGATTGAGCCATGCGCATTTGCCATGCTCAGAATGCGAGAGACAGACAGACAGACAGACAGACAGACAGAGGAGGGAGAGAAGGGGGGGGAGAGAGAGGGAGAGAGGGGGGAGAGAGAGGGAGAGAGGGGGGAGAGAGAGGGAGAGAGGGGGGAGAGAGAGGGAGAGAGAGAGGGGGGGAGAGAGGGAGAGAGAGAGAGGGGGGGGGAGAGAGAGGGAGAGAGAGGGGGGGGGAGAGAGGGAGAGAGAGAGAGGGGGGGGGAGAGGGAGAGAGAGAGAGGGGGGGGGAGAGAGAGAGGGGGGGGGGAGAGAGGGAGAGAGAGAGAGAGAGTTGGGGGATAGGTAGATGGTTCCCCGAGTTGGCCTGAAGCTCTATCAGCCCGATAACACATCCAGCCAGCTGAAGGCCCAGTCAACGGTTCTCAAGCAAGAACACAATAATGAAGGGAACATTCATTGATTGAGCCATGAGCATTTGCCATGCTCAAAATGCGAGAGACAGAGCGGGACGGACAGACAGACAGACAGACAGACAGACAGACAGGGAGAGAAGGGGGGGAGAGAGAGGGAGAGAGGGGAGAGAGGGGGGGGGGGAGAGAGGGAGAGAGAGAGGGGGGGAGAGAGAGGGAGAGAAGGGGGGGGGCGGGTGTTCTCTTTGTTAACCAAATGGTGATCTCCTTTGAAGCTTGTCTAGGTGTGATAGGCATCTTTAGGACAATGTCTCTCATCCCCCAATGCTTAAACAAGGCTTTCACCATGTGGTCGACCATAATCGCCATTAAAAAAATGCGTTAACATGGCCACCGACACGACGAGAACTGTATTCCATACAGATTGTCTTTGTTTCATGGGACCTAGAGACACCACCACGTGTGGACTCCCATTCTAGTCTTCTGGGCCTAATAACACCACGTTATTGCCGACTCGACAATGCTCTGAACACTCTTTCCAGCTTCGGGGTCTCAACGAACTGTTCAATACAACTTGGATAACAATTTAGCTCATCAGTAGGCTACTGCGTCCCGGTCAAAACGCGGACACGTCGAAAACTTAACAAATCCTTTATACAGATCACCTCTAAAACCCCGTCGGGTATCACATTTAGACAAACATATATACAATTCTGGCCCTTTGTTTCCTCGGTTTAGTCTTATAATGGCGACTAAATCATTGTTTATAATTAATTCCCAATCGGAGTTATCAGCGATCGTTCATCTTTACTTCGGCTTAGCTGTAATGACTATGGACCGGAATAACGGAGCTTTCACGAAAACGAATACTGATTACCTCTGCCACCTAAAGTTCCTATAACTAATCTATGCAGAATTAGTCTTTGCGACAATAGGTTCTGCTTACCTTATTTTATTGGGCCCGTGGCAGGGAAGATCAGATCCTCGTGTTCGATCGGCTCGGTCAGCCCAGGTCCGCCTTTCCTTGGATAAATCACGTCAGGGTCACCAAATTGTTGTGGATTTTGGTCCAGGAAAGGCCGCCGAGACAGGATCGCTTTTAACTCACTTTATTTGGTTGAGGTTTTTGGTCTATTGTCTATCGTCTATGAAACAAAAGGAGAGGAATGGTAAATAACACGCGCGGAGCGTCTCAGAGCTTAGCATCCAGGATACGCTGCTGAGAGATTCTGTCTTCCAAAGGCGGAGTCTGAGTTTATGTATCCCAGGTGTTCTTCTTTGGGTTTTCTCACTTCCTGTGTGTGTCCGTTGCTGCCCCTAGTGTAAATGTTTTATAACTTTACCAATTGTGTTCAGTGCTGCCCTCAGGCGATTAGGAGGGGAAATTACCTCTAAACTATGCTTGGTGCTACTGGATATGGCTAAGTGAGAGTATTACAGTAAAAATGTATCGCTAGGGAATATTACAATTAAAAAATGTCACAGGTAACATGTACAAAGAAAAAAGGATAGGGCCAAGAATAGATCCTTGTGGGACTCCACAAGAGAGAGGAGCACTGGAAGAGGACAGGTCACCAACCATAACAGAGAAAGTCCTACTGGACAAATAAGATGTAAACCACTTCAACGCGGTGCCGTGGATGCCAACATAATTTTTTAGACGTGACAGGAGGACTGCATGGTCCACTGTGTCGAAGGCTGCTGTCAGATCAAGCAGCACTAAGATAACGGGGCACTTGGCATCCACAGACAGAGCAATATCGTTGTGCACCTTTAACAGTGCAGACTCAGTACTGTGGCGAGACCTAAACCCTGAATGCCGCGGAAAAGTTGAAATATTTCAACTTCTGCGACATCTGTCGCTCATTTGCGCGACAAAATCCACGTGAACGCGCCCGCCCGTCTTGGGGAAAACTGTCGCCCCGTCAATCAAATCTTGTCGCGGGTCCCGGCGACAAAAAGTGTCGCCCTATACGCGTCTCTACGTTCACTTAACATTGAAACGTGTCGCGGGGCGAAGTGCGGTGTGAACACACCCTTAGAGCTAAGGCTAGACGTGTCATCAAGGAGGCAAAGAAACAAAGTTGGAGACTTTTTTGTTGTAAATTAGGACCGGATACACCCATAAAAAAAAGATTTGGAGTCTTGTTCATAGAATGACAGGGGTTTTTCAGCAGACATCAGTCCCTGTCCTCCACTGTGATGGAATTTTAGCTATGAATAACAAAGAAAAAGCAAATATGTTAGTTAAGCAATTCCATAATGTACATAGCTCTAATAATGTAAGTGATGTAAATAGAAGTAGGCGATGTGAAATATTGGGAAAACACATGGATAAACTGCAAATTAACTGATAATTGTGATGATGTCAATATGTTCTTCTCATTAGGAGAGTTACAAAAAGCAATCGATCAGGGAAAAGATACCTCTCCAGGTAGGGATGGATTGGGATATAAATTATTTAAACAGTCTGGAGAACTTATGGGGGAGGAAATGCTTGCCCTAATAGTGTGGGAGGGTGGGTGTCTGCCTAAAGAATGGAAACATGCTGTAATTATTCCAATTGTAAAACCTGGAAAGCTAGCAGATAGCCCTAGTTCCTATAGACCAATTGCCTTGACTTCTGTCTTGTGCAAAATTATGGAACGTATGATAACGGATAGACTTGTGGATAAGCTGGAGAAAGATGTTTTTTTTTGTGACTCATCAGAGTGGATTTAGGCAGGGAAGGTCGACAATGGATGCTGTTTTAAGTTTAGACATGGACATAAAGAAAGCTATGGCAAATAAGGAAGCAGTAGTAGCGGTCTTTCTGGATATTGAAAAAGCATATGACATGCTTTGGAAGGAAGGATTACAAATTGCACTATATGATGCTGGAATCAGAGGGAGAATGTTTAACTGGATCAAGAATTTTTTATGTAACCGATCAATTCAAGTGAGGATTGGAAATGAACTATCAGATGAGTTTGAGGTGGAGAATGGAACCCCTCAAGGAAGTGTGATAAGTCTGGTTCTCTTTAATATAATAGTGAATGGCATGTTTAGTAGAGTGGGGAGAGGATTTGGTTTTTCATTATTCGCAGATGATGGGGCTATCTGGAAGCGAGGGAGGAACCTCCCCTACCTGTTTAATCAAATGCAAGGTGCTTTGGAGAAAGTGACCGAGTGGGCCAATGACTGGGGTTTTAAAATTTTAAACTAAACTAAATTAAAACTAAGTGTATGGTGTTTGGAAATAAGAAAAAGATGCCATCACAGACAATTCAATTGTACAACAACAATCTTGAGAAAGTCAAGTATTTTAAGTTTCTAGGAATGTGGTTGGACGAAAGAATGACAGGGAAAAAACATATTGAGATGGTAGCTTTGAAGTGTGGGAAAATAATTAATGTTCTTAGGTGTGTGGCTGATTCGGACTGGGGGGCTGATAGAGAATCAATGATGATGATTTACAGAGCAATGATAAGATCAGCAATTGATTATGGATGTATGGTTTATGGATCAGCAGCTGTGTCAGTGTTAAATAAATTAGACATAGTCCAAGCAAAAGCCTTAAGAGTGTGCTGTGGAGCATTTTGTACAACTCCAATAGCAGCATTGCTAATAGAAATGGGTGAGATGCCGCTAGAACTAAGAAGACATAAACTTGGCTTGAAGTACCTAATGAAGCTCAAAGGACAAAGTGAAGTGTTACCTACAAAAGACCTATTGAGAGAACATTGGGAGTTTATGGGAATAAGAACAGCTAAATCTAACTTTGCAGAAAAGCTTAAATCTCTGGTGCAGGAAATTGGTATTGGGGTTGTTAGTGTTTGTCCTCCAGTGTGTCGCTCAGTTGCTTCGTCATGGATGATCCCAGTGTTGACCTAAAGTTTATGAGTATAAGCAAATCAAGGATGTCAGAGGGTGTAGTAAAAGAGATAGAAGTCTGGCAGCAACAAGTATGGGGAGACCACCTACTCATTTACACTGATGGGTCAAAGGAGCATGAGAGTGGTAAAGTAGCAGTGGGTATTAGCATTCCTGAAATCGGGTACAGAATAGGATATAGAATCTCAGACCACATGTCAGTATTCACAGCAGAGATGGTGGCAGTCCTATGGGCCTTACGATGGGTGGAGGATAATAAACAGGGGTATTCAATAATATGTAGTGATTCAGCTGCAGTTTTAATTTCAATAAAAGAAGGAAAATCCAAGTCCAGACCAGATCTAATTGTGGAAATACAACAGTCTGTGTTCAGAATTTACAAGGCAGGGAGAGAGGTGGGGTTTCTCTGGGTGCCGGCTCATGTGGGTGTGAAAGGGAACGAGGAGGCGGATGAGGAGGCAAAGAAGGCGGTGAAGGAGGAAACAGTGCAAATTCATTTGCAATATGGGGCACCTGAGTACATGGAAAAAATAAACAGGGCTCTAAAAGAAAGGTGGCAAAAATCTTGGGAGAAGGAAAGGAAGGGAAGGGTGTACTTTTCAGTACAGGAAAATGTAAATAAAGATAGGTGCACTTTTAGGTGCATAAGAAAAGATGATGTAGTAATCACAAGACTGAGGCTTGGACACTGTGGGCTGAGGAGTGGGCTGGCTCTGATTGGCAAACACCCAGATGGCAGATGTGAGTGTGGAGAAAGAGAGACTGCAAAGCATGTACTTCTCCAGTGTGGGCGCTATTCCAGGCAAAGGAGGACTCTGTACCGGAGGCTTGGGTCAGCTGGGGAATTAGTTTTTAATATGCGCACCCTTTTAAATCTGGATTCAGTGGATAAAACAAAGGAATTGATGGACTACCTTCACATCATTGGAGCCTATAAAAGGATATAAAGTTTAGGGGGAAATAACAAACAGTGGGGGGCAGCAATACGCCACAGCTGCGTAAAGTCTGCCTAATAAAAAGAAGAAGAAGAAGACGGAAGGGGGCCAGAGGGACTAGAGGCTCACGGAGACCCTAGTAGTGCTGCTTTATTGTGTTGCTGATCATTGCAATAAATGCAGAGTACGGCCTAAACCTTGCCCAGTTGTGTGATACTTAACTGAACCACGCCACAGCGAAAGCGAGTCACCACACTGTGTTCATCTTTATACCACTAGTATCTGAGGTAATCTTTATACCACTAGTATCTGAGGTAATCTTTATACCACTAGTATCTGAGGTAATCTTTATACCACTAGTATCTGTGTTCATCTTTATATAATCTTTATACCACTAGTATCTGAGGTAATCTTTATACCACTAGTATCTGTGTTCATCTTTATACCACTACTATCTGTGTTCATCTTTATACCACTAGCATCTGCGGTCATCTTTATACCACTAGTATCTGTGTTCATCTTTATACCACTAGCATCTGCGGTCATCTTTATACCACTAGCATCTGCGGTCATCTTTATACCACTAGTATCTGCGTTCATCTTTATACCACTAGTATCTGTGTTCATCTTTATACCACTAGTATCTGTGGTCATCTTTATACCACTAGTATCTGTGTTCATCTTTATACCACTAGCATCTGAGGTCATCTTTATACCACTAGCATCTGCGGTCATCTTTATACCACTAGTATCTGCGGTCATCTTTATACCACTAGTATCTGCGGTCATCTTTATACCACTAGTATCTGCGGTCATCTTTATACCACTAGTATCTGTGGTCATCTTTATACCACTAGTATCTGCGGGCAGTCCACAATAGAGATTGATTTTCAAAAATGGAAGGAGTGACGAAGAAGAACACGCCGTGGACCGTGGCCAAGGTGGAGACGCTTTTGTGTGTGGTCGGCGATGACCACATCCAGAAAGAACTGGATGGTTCGACACGGAATGAGAAAGTGTATAAAGAGATCGCCCAGAAACTTTCCGAAAGCGGGTACCACCTCACATATCAGCAGTGCAGGGAAAAACTAAAAAAATTAAAGTCAGATTACAAACAAATCAAGGACCTGAATGGCCGCAGTGGTGCGAATCGCCGCACCTGGAAGTGGTTCGAGAAGATGGACGGCATCTACGGCCACCGACCGGCCATCAACGCCAGGGATGGTGGCATTGACTCAGCCACTTCCATTTTGGAGATGACTGTTGATGGTAAGTGTTTTGTGACTTTAGTCCGTAGTCTGCTCAAAAGCAACACTAAACGTTACATATCCCATTGGTTAGAAACTTTGAACAAAGATATTTGGAATTTAAACTTGTTTGGAGGTAACATCGTTGGAGCCTGTAGGCCTAGTGAGCTAGCTACTTCATAGCAATAAACGCTAACTCTGGCGAACTGTGTTATGTTTTTTTTTTTACTGTTTCACATTGTGTGCATGTACTAAAAGTCGTGTGTGTATACTTGTGTTCAAGAATCCACGTCCTTCAGTGACGAGGAGTCAACCACAGAAGATGCCCCACCAGCAGGGTTTCCTGCTGAACCACCAGCTGTGGCACCAGACACAGCAGGAACATCTTCAGCAGAAACATCCAGCACACGGCAGGGTGTTACCACTGGTAAGAAGTCATTTCACATCATGTAGCTTTAAGGTACACATGTATTTTCTCAGTGTTTTTTTTATTCTAACTTTGCTTTGCTTAACCAGGCAAGAGAAGGAGTCAGCCGGATGATCTTTCAGGATGCACGAGGAAGACGTGAAACAGCAGGAGCTGACCCAGGCCATGCGGTTGGAGCAATTCAACCACATGATGGAGAGCTCAGAAAGGCATCTTTAGATGGATGCTGCACTGAGGAGGGAGGAGAATGCACAGGCCACTGCACTAAACCAGTCGTTCATAGGCGTGCTGGGGCAGCTAGTGGAGGCTATGTGGGACCGGCGTGTCTGAACTAATAAGAATTTGCACTGACTGCATTTTGCACCTTTTTAATATTGTTTGGATTTGCACTATTTGTTGTTTGGATTTTGCACTTTTGATTTGTATGCTTCCGTTTTAATAAATCATTTCTATACTTGTGATTAATTTCATAATTTCCCGTTTCATCTTTCAGTACTGTTTGGAAAAGTCAAAACACAAAATAGAATGGAAAAGTACAACTTTAATCTTTATCAGAAATACAAAATGAACATGATCAAGGCAGAATATTTAATTATTCAACAACAAATGACGCATCAGGCCCTCTCGTACATCTCTGCCCTCCTCCTCAACACCCTGTGCCACTGTCTCTGCAGGCTCAGCTTCTCTTGCTGCAGGTACATCCCATTCAGTCTCGTAAGTCTCTCCATGATTTTCACAAAGGTTGTGCAGAGCACAGCAAGTCATCACCATAGTTTTCACCAGTGAAATATCAGTCATTTCTTTTCATAAGGCAACGCCACCTTCCCTTCAGCCTGCCGAAAGCATTTTCTACAACCCGTGTTCTACAGAATTTTCGGTTGAACATTTGTTGATCAGTTGTAAGTCTTCCGGTGTCATGGAACGGTTTCAAGAGCCAGCTCTGCAAGGGATATGCAGAGTCTCCCAAGATGTAATAGCCAGAGGTCACCCCACCGATGTTTCTGGTGTGAGCTGGGAAGTGGCTCCCCCGGCTAGCTAACTCCCACAGGTTGGACAGTCTCAGAACCCTGGCATCATGCAAGCTCCCTGGCACCCCAGTATACACATTCCAAAATATTCCCTTTCCATCAACAACAGCTTGAAGTAGGATGGAGTGCCAGCCTTTGCGATTGAAATAATCACAGTGATATTGCTGTGGTGCAATGATTGGAATATGGGATCCATCGATAGCACCAATACAGTTTGGGAGCCCCCATCTGTTCTCAATGTAGGCCGCCATTTCTCAGAACTTCTCCTCACTTGGAAAACGGATTTGTTCCGACACCAACAATGTCTCTGCTGCAGCACACATCTCCTGCACACACCGGCACATGGACACAGATGTCCAATAGATCGATACTCCGAGCCGGTAGCAAGCTTCCACACCGCAATAGCCACTCTCTTCTTCAGGGACACACACCCGCGGAAATTTGTGTCTTCCCGCTGCATTACTGGACGCAGTTTGTTGCACAGGAAGATGAACGTTTCTTCGGACATTCTGAAGTTCTCTAGCCACTGCGCGTTTGAGAAACCGGGAACAATAACATCCCACCATTCGGAGGCTCGGTTGTATGCCCAGACCAACGGTGTGCGGCGACGTTGCGAAGCGAGTACAATCTGAAACAAACACAGCATACGTTTATGTTTACTTTCTAGCAATTTCTTGCAATCATTACAACATTGTAGCCTATATTGGATTCAAATAGGTACGAGCTTGCTAGCAAGCTAGCGTTAGCGACCATTTGCTTAGCCGAATACGACGTCTCTTGGCAGCGTGTCTCCTCTTGTCTTCGGCTTCACACTCTTGAATGAATTCCGAAATTCTCCTGTCCTCTTCAAGCATGTTTTTTCTCGACGCCTCCAGCCTTCTATCGCTCTCCTCTTTAGCTTGGTGTGTCACCACAATCCAGTCTGAACAGCAAGTACACCAACACCTCCAAGTCCTCCATTGTTGTTGTTGTTTAGCCTAGCCCCAAGCCAGCCCTGTGTTTTTGTGTCGTGTGGATAAGTACGTCACTGCAGTTTCGCGCATGCGTGCTATATGACGACCCGCCCACGTTGAAGAGGTACTTTTCTAAGACCCGCCCACGTTGAAGAGGTACTTTTTTAGATGGAAACGCGACCAAACCGAGTTGAGTCGAGTCGAGTTGGTACTGGCGGTGGAAAAGCGGCAATAAAATCAAGAACAACTGGTAGATTAGTGCTACATCTGCGCTAATCTAGAAGGGATCCTACATGCTAGTGTAGCAGTATGGGCCTTTAATTAGTGCTGCAGTACCGGCCTATCACTGTTGGGTGCGCTGCCTATAAAGGTGAGTGGTGGTGCACTGGGAGCCCTCTTGCCTGGGAGCTCCTGGCTGCCCCGCCTCCTGTTATCACCGCACCTGGCCGCCTCACCTGATCGCCTTTTACCTGGATCGTGCAGCTCGCCGTTGTTTGGTATGTAGTAGTTGTGTGCATCTGTGTACCTTCTAAACTTTGCACAAGTCCTCAACATTGGCTTCCATCCCTCATGCAGTTCATTGGCCGGGTCTTCCCTCTCCCGTATCGGCCCCAGTTGTAGGGCGTGCGAGTGTTTTCCTCCTCTACCTGTTGCAGCGGGGAGCGATCAGCTGATTGATCGAGTTGCACTTGTAATTGTGCTGCTCGGTGCAAGTGATCCCCTTCCTCCCCTTTGATGTTCATTCAACTCCTGACGGTATGTGGATAAGATGACGCTAACTCAAGTTACTACAGTTGTTGTTCAGCCTCTAGAACAAATGTATTTTTCTATGGCAGGGTTGACGTGTGTGTGTGTGTGGGCGGTTTCTGCCAGCACGTCCCCCCCCCCCCCCCCCCCTTTCACGCTGCTGTTGGCCGGCTGCTGTTTTGTCCACTGGTTTATATAGCCAACACATCCATCCTACTCTGCATCTCCTACTGTGCTGTACCTGCCACCGAGTATGGTGATTGCTGCCTCATCCTCAGTCTCATTATCTTAATCTATTCATTTAGCCGACTTCTAACTGATCTTATTGATGATATTATTTGTGGGTTGCTTTGCATGTTTGTTTTGGTTTAATTAGTTTTCTTAGTTATTTTGGTTTGGCTTAATTGCTTTACTTACTTATTTGGATTTATCAGTTTGGATAAATCTCCATTACTTTTGATTTAATTTCTTTGTTAGTTTTCTTTTGTTTGCATTTATTGGGGTTGTTTAAGTTGTGGGTTGAAGCGATTTAACCCTGATTTAAACCCCATTTAGTTATTTGGCCTCCCCTTTTTGTGTGTTTTTTGTGTGTGTGTGTGTGTGTGTGTGTGTGTGTGTGTGTGTGTGTGTGTGTGTGTGTGTGTGTGTGTGTGTGTGTGTGTGTGTGTGTGTGTGTGTGTGTGTGTGTGTGTGTGTGTGTGTGTGTGTTCACTTTAGTGTGGTTGTGTGAACATACTTTTATTGAGAAGTCATGTTTAAAGATTATATATATTGTTAATTAAAAAGGAATTGAATTTGTATGCTGGACCCAGTCTCAAGCTTTCATTAGTAACGAACTTGTGTGCTTTAACTTAGGTTAATCTAACTCTCCAGGTGAAATTCCTGGGGTGGCGTTGTTGGCAACTTGTCACTAGTTCTTTAACTAAACTAAACTATCTTATTGGTCCCTCGACCGTCGAATGCCACACTAGGTTCTCAATTGACATTCAGAAGTAGTGGGTTTACCTTTCAAATGCCACTACTACTGCTGGAACGCTTTGATAAAATGTTAGCATTTGATAATATAATATTTTTAACTCTGATAGAAAGTTACTTTTTGATTCGCCCCATTGTTCCACACACACACACGCACGCGCAGGGTATGAACCCTGCTGTGTCTCCGTTTCGCAAAGACTTGGCTGCATGAGTAGCTGGGGAAGAAGACTCTGTCTCCATCCCTCCACTTTGCGATCTATTCCACCTAATGGGTGGAAATTGATTGTATCCCAGGCACGGCATCCTGCAGTAAGCCAGTATGGAAGGCTGGTTAGCCAACGACGGGTAAGTGTCATGAAGAGTCATGAGTCATGAAGTGAACGGTGGAGGAGGAACAGGAGTCAGATATGTCGGCTCAGGCAGCAGAAGCAGTGGACTTAGAACGGGGCATGTTGTGTTTTCGTTTATAAAACATCCACGGTATATACTGACTCGTGACGTTTTCGGTTAAATACATGATTTTGTTAAAACTCGGGAACAGTGTGGTTTTACGGCGGCTGATGGTAAACCCACCAATATCGGCCTTTGGTTTTGGATACCAATATCGGCCTTTGGTTTTGGATACCAATATCGGCCTTTGGTTTGGGATATACTGGCTTTGATTTCCCTTCCCAATAGATTGGTTTCATTTAAAGATAGTTAAGGTTATGGACCTCAAAGGTGGTTGCACCAACGGCATTGTTAGGTTTACTTATCATTTAATGCACATGGTGTCGGCCATGAGCAAGGAGGGAAGTAGTGAGAAATTAAACCGACTACCACTAGCATTAATGAGTTAATGCTAGTGATAATAATAATAGAATGACTCATCTAATCCCATATGAAATGTTTACAGGTCGACCTATGCCTTCACCTACATTTCGAGGACCTCATAAGGGACCTCTGTTAGAGCAATTAGAAATAGGATTAAGAACAATATGTTTGACAACTAACTGCTGTACATGAGTTTATGACATGAGACATGAGTTTCCAACAAGAGGAACACAAAGGACGAGGAGCCAGATGCAGACACGCCCGGAGCCGATTAACTACCCAAGGACACACCTGGAACAGTCAGGTATCAGGTGGTGGTACTAGAGAAAAAAGAGTTATAAGACTATCCCAGAGACGTTCGGGAATAGTTAACAAGTAATGGGAAAATCAGTTTTCACATTCTGTGTCTCTGTGTCTGCGGGAATGTGCCTGTCTTTGTGGCACCTTTCGGGGGATGGGTTCACAGGCTGTACTTCACCCCATAGGGGGAGGGAGACGTGTTCCATCTGATAGAGCACAGCCACAAACCCCGTTTTATGGGGGTCAGAGATCATGTCTCATGTCTTCAACACGGCTGGAATCTAAGTCAATCATTATTAGAAAATGGATATATTGTATTGATTTGATGTTGACCAACGAAAAACTAGATAAATATAATAATACTGTTTTTGTAATGGTATAGACAAATGGAAATAGTAATGAACAGGTCAGGGACTCGTAAAAGATGAAACTGATTTTTACTTTATTCGATTAAGTCATATGCACGTTTGATGTGGTATGCAGAATGTAGAGGTGTCGCAAAGGTTGGACAATATCAAATACAAACAATAGGTAGAATAAATGATTAGGTCATTTAGATTAGGTCACCTGATTTAAATAGTTGGGGTAAGGAAAAGAAAGACAGACGAGAACGGAAGGCACACTGGACACTGTATTCATGCACATTACACAAGCCATAAGCTATTGAGAGTAGAATGCATTAGCTCTTTAGAACACTTAATATATATATATATATATATATATATATATATATATATATATTTTTTTTTTTTTCAGTTATAAGGTTATTCACAACCGCACAAAGTGGCAACAAGAAGGCGTGTGAGCTACTACAGTAGGGGGTTTTTGGTGCACTCCCGACGACTAGCCATGCTCACAGGCCTGGGCTTTTCCCCTATTATGCTAAATTGACACATGGGAGAGTCCATGTGTCAAAAGGGGGGTGGGGAGACCACTACAACAACATTGGGTTTACCAAAGTAAACCAGAGTAATTAATTACTCTTTTACCTTTTGGAATTGTCATCGGCTCTACCAGAGAAGCCCTCAAAAGGACCACTCACAACCACCGCAAGCCAGACGACAACACCTTTAGGCCCATGGCAACACATAATGCACATACAGACTGTTATCTAAGTAACAATCCCCATGTGTAGGTGCCTCAGAGTCATCAGGGAGGACAAGGAGAAAGAGACGTAGACTACCGTGTCCGTTCTGATGTTATACAATGTGTGTTAATACCAGGAGGGATTGACATTTAATGTTTAAAGTAGTGAATGTTATTTGTTTGCCAATTACTCTTGTGTTTGTATCACAGAAGCAGCATTATGGACACATCAAATATGAAGAGTGTATTTGATTAGAAATGTTTTTGAAGGGTAGCATTGTTTCTTTGTTTTTGTTTGTTCGTTTTTTGGTGACAGTTGAATACATATTACGGATGGTTTTATTGTGATGATTATGGGTATAATTATCACAAGGAGGGATGGTAGGATCCTGCATGGAAACGAGCACACAAACCAGTCCCAGGAAGTTTTGAAAATATATATATTTAGACGCCATAGGTGTGCCCCGAGGTGTCCCCAACAAACATAAGGCCCGCAATCAAATAGCGGAAAGGTTTGAATCAGTTTTCTTTTGGTGGGCCACCATTAATAACAATTTTTGATTTAACAAACTATAAAAATCAGCAGCTGTTTGTTCAATTTTACCACAGATGTGGTTAAGGGATTATCAGAACAGTTAGATGCCACCTCCCGAATGACCTATCAGAATAGGTTAGCCTTATATGTTATTGGCTGATCAAGGTGGGGTGTGTCAGATGCAGTGTTGCCACAGTTACCTTGAAAAAGTAATCTGATTACTGATTACTGACTACTCCTTTAAAAAGTAACTTAGTTATTTTACTGATTACTTGGTTTTTAAAGTAACTAAGTTCGATTACAAGTTACTTTATTAGTTACATTCAGCAGCTGCCGACAGCACCCCCTGCTGCCTCAAAATAAAAATGACGACCGGTTTTGCCAATACTCACTTTATGGAAGTGCATTTTAAACAGTAACGTCAACCATGTATCTCCTGACACAATAGGCATCTAATGGCATTCAGCTGTGTTTGATGGGGGGGGGGGAGGAATGCAATAAACCGGCGGGGCAATTGCATTACATTAATTGGGGACATTACATTATAACAGGGTCCGCGGGTGGAATTGTTGACAGGGGCGTTGTACGGGATTACGGGCTGCCGGAGTTGACGCGCCAGGGTTACCGCGCTGAGACACCAACTAACCATAATATTGCCATCTTTAGCTGACACAAACTCAAAATAGTGCCTGTATTTCCAGCTGGCGTCACCCCGAGACGCAAGAAGAAAGAAAATATATATTTTTACTAAGGAAAATGACAAAAATAGTAACGCACAGTGACTTGGATAAGTAACTTTAATCTGATTACTGGTTTGGAAATAGTAACGCGTTAGACTACTCGTTACTGAAAAAAAGTAGTCAGATTAGAGTAACGCGATACTAAGTAGCACGTTAGTGGCATCACTGGTCAGATGATAGGGACAGCATGTTGTACTTTTATCCCCAATAACACAGCTCCGGATGGGTCGGTGACCAGTGCGCTGGCAGGATTGCAGGCCCTCAGATTGGAGTTGACAGAGAACTCATTAATGACCCTTTCACAGGATGGATGGAGAACATGTTTGGTAAATGGAAGGGCATGATCCAGTCAGTACTCATGACGGGAATAGTGGCAGTAACCGTGTTGGTTGTGATTGGTTGCTGTTGTATTCCCTGCATACGAGGGCTACTGAATCAGCTGATCACCACAGCAGTAGGTGCGTCAGGTGCCTTCCAACCTTACGTGGGGATCGGGTATGCCCTGGTAAGGTTGGAACCAGAGCAGCGCCCCGACCTGATCAGGCTGAATTACCTAGAATAGTTCCCAGCCCCCTGAAGTTAAGCACCAGTATCCAAGAGAAATATTATACCTGGTTTACGTGAATGATGAATTATTAAACGTACCGTTGTGGGTCTTGTTTGTCATTGCATAGTATTGTTTAGATTCTCATGTGATATGCTGTTTTCGCATGATTGCTTTGATAATGGGACTGCTGAATTTCTTTGGAGCTATTGGAATATGTTCTGACTACCGGTACAGCGAGCTGATGATTGGATGCTAGGGCGGGGCTCACATGGGTTCATGCTAGTAACCTTTTTTCATGTGAGCCGTGCCCATGACAGGCAAGATGGACGTTGGACTCATGAACTGTCCAACCTGAGGTCGGCTATGGAGACAGAAGCTGACACTGCAACGATGTTCGGAAAACCCAGCATACATAGAGGTCACCTGAGCCAGTCGAAATCATGCATGCCTGTGGGGCGTTTTTAGCTTTACATTGTATTCTTATGTTACTTAATTTTTGTAGTGTTGACTTTCAATGTTACTCATACCTGAAAGTATTTAATTTTGTGTTATTCATGCCTGGAAGTATTTGAAGGGATTTCTAATGATGAATATATATATATGTGCCTTTATTACTGTGCCTTTATGACTTTATGATACAGTGATGGTATGACATATTGATTGGGTGATGTGTTGATTGTATGTCTACTGATTTGTTGTTGGCTGAGGCCTATGTATTCTTTGAGACACACCAAGGTGAATGCCGTTCCACATTAGGGACGTGACAGGTTTTCCTCCCTTTTCGAGTTTTCCGAAATAAGTCGGTTGGTGGTGTTGTTGATTGTTCCATGGTAAAGAATCCATGGATTCGTATACTTCGCTTATTATTTTATACTATTATATGTCTTGTAGGATGGTCATCTGAGATGACCAAGGAGGGAATTGTGACACATAATAGCTAGGAAGTAATATCCTCACATAGCCACAAGGAGCAGTACCGAGCACATATAAGAGCTGTAATAACCGCACATAGCCACAAGATGTCAGCACCAGCACACGGGCGCTCAACACCATGGCCAATCAGAGCACATTATACGTCATAGAGGCCACGCCTGCCAAAACACTAGGGAGAGCACACAAGAGAGAAGAGTCAGAAACTCTACAGGCAGTGTATCGATCAGATATTCAGATAAGAGTCGCTCCGTGCATGAAATATACAATTCCTCTCCTTTTGCTTCATAGATATTACACCAAAACCTAGACCAAATAAAGTGAGTTAAAAGCGATCCTGTTTCGGCTGCCTTTTCTGAAAAAGAACACAACAGTAGCGAGTAGCTTCCAATGTCAATGTTCTGCCCTACGGCTACATCACCACCCTCAACCTCCACTGCTTTGCCCCCAACCTCCCCTGCTCTCCCACCACAAACCACTACCAGCAGTAGGGATGTCACGAGAACCGATACTTCGGTACCAAGTCGATACCAAAATTCAAAAAACGTGACGGTACTCGTTTTTCTTAGTACCGTAGGTACCAATGATGCAATTCCTCCGGACGTCACGTGGGCAGCATAAACACCTACACGGGAACATGGAAGACGGCAACTGCAGCTGCAGTGAGTGCGACGGCTCCGCCTCAATCCGTGTATCATTCGTTCATTCGTTTTTCAAAATAAAACCAAAAATAAGAAAACGAAAAAACAATTCCTTTTCTCAGTATTCGTTTCCTAAACTAAAATGAAAAAACGGATAACGACTCGGGTCCGTGTACTTTGCGGCCATTCGATTTTCAATTAGAAATCAAAAATCAAAAAATGAAAAAGTGACAGATTATTTTGTTTTTTGTTTTTTAATCTAACACAAAAAACAAAAAAATGTTTGGTTTTTCATATTTCAATTGTAGGCTCAGATCAAAAATACGAAATGGAAAAACGGGCCACAGGACTGAATTTGATTTTAATATTTAATTGGTCGGATTTACGTGACCCGGAAGTTTTGTAATGAGCGTTAGCGTTAGCTTTCTAGCCGCCATCGATCTGGACCACTGGACGAGCCACGTGCAATCAACCATCGACCATGGAGAGCTATGTTCTGTTTAAGGGGACCAAGCGTGTGACTCTAAAAGAGGAGGACATGACGACTGAAAATCAGCAGGATTTTTCAGGTATAAGAATATTTTTTGTGGAATTAACCACAAAACGTAGCCTCGCTACATTTGCATAAACCTCTCGCTCTACTTTTTCAAAGGTTAATAGCTCCCGTCTCTACATCACGGATGACGCGAATGTTGCCATATTCCCGGGAGATGATGGCCACTTTAGCAGTCTTGACCTGACTGCAAGGGGACATTACGAAGTGAGTGGAGAGGACGATGTGGGGGATCCATCCAGTGTACCTGGACCATTAACCCCTATACCCCGCTTCTCGTTCCGCCGACCAGCCAGTGCTGCTGCGGGCTCTGCAAGGCCCTCTTCAAGAGCACCCTTGGCACCCAAGACATTCCAAAGGTGACCAAATACTGTAACACATCAGATAGGCTAGTCTCCCTCTCTCTCTTTTTTCTTTCTTTCTTCCTCTCTTTTTTCTCTCTCTCAATCAATGAAACAAGACCTATACAACTCATAGAACCAAATACAATATACATAAATTAAAAGTATATTTATATTTATTTACCCTGTGTGTGTGTGTGTGTGTGTGTGTGCGTGTGCGTGTGTGTGCATGTGCGTGCGTGCGAGAGAGAGAGAGAATGCTGATGAAGTGCTCTAAATGACATGAAACATTTCAAAATGTATAAATAAAGAGAATAGTGTGTGTCTGTCTGTCAACCGTAACTGCAGTGAATTTGAAGTTCTGTCTGTATTACAAGAATGTACAGTGAATTTAAAAATAATTTTCATCTTCAGGACTGTCTTTATTGCGGATCTTGTGGATGGCAGGCTGGAGACAACCAAAAGCCTGACGGTTAGATTCTCGGAATTCGAAGCTTCTGTCACGGGCATCACTAGTAAAACCAATGATGCCCTTGACCAAGAGGACTCGGTCGTCCTTACTGATGGGCAGGGAAACCAGATCTTGGACACAGAGGGAACCAGAGGTAAATTAATAAATAAAAATCAATATTTATTACTATGGTTTTAACAAAACTACCTCTTTTTTTCTGAAAAATGTTATACTTTTTATATACTACTAAATCAGCTGTTTTCTTTTCAGGATCAGCATTTTGGAAACAAAATGCACGGAAAGTTTGTGCTGTGAAGGAAGGAGATTTGCAGCAGTTACAAGGGAGAAAAAAGAGGAGACTGAGGTATGTACACTTGATTAGCATTTTTTGTCAGTCATCATGATTGCAAATTTTGTGGCCATTCTCCTCAATCAACAAGTGAAGAGGACCTTCTTTGTGAGATTATTTGCCAATATAGGCTATTCAAGTCTCTGGAATTTCCATTGTATCATTACATTAACTGATAGACTTAATTATTGATTAATTATTATGTATGAATTAGTTTGACAGACCAGTTACTGCATTAAGAATGCTGGTTTTGAAATATGACACAGGCACCAGGACTAAACAACTGGTTACAATGATGGCATTTTTACTGGTTAGGATTTTGTTGAGACCAAGTACGGTAGGTTATAACAGTATAATAGTATTTTGTCTGTTTTTCAGTCGGCAAGATAACAGCCTTGATGCAGTGTTCGATACAATTGAAGAGGTGGTCCTTGCAGCACAGGGTCTTCAGGAGGTGTCAACTACAATCAAGGAGCTGACAAACTTGGCAAGTTCCAACCGAAGAACAACAGTGTGCTTGACAGAGGCTGAAGCAGCAGCTGTGAAAGATGCTTTCGCCTGTATTGTCTGCAAGGGTAAACAAGTTTTGTCTTCTATGTGCAGATGTCAGTGCAACTCATCTACCCATATCCACGAAGAAAATAGACCTCAACGCCATAAATAATAATAATGTAACCACTTAGGTAATTACTGTATTTTTATTTTATTTTTTACAACTGTTCTGAATCAAATTTGCAGGTCCAGTGGTTGAGCCCATGGTTTCATCGTGTTGCCACAGCATTGTTGGCTGCAGGAGATGCATTGAACAGTGGCAACAAAATTCAGCAACTTGCCCAAAATGCCGAGCAGGCGATTTTGAGGTCAATACCCAAAAACTAACCAGGCTGTCTGAGGCACTGTCTGCCCTGGACAACATACTGAGCTAGGAAAATGTACAGTATGGTGCTTGTGCTCTTCATTGTTCTTTTTTTTTTTTTCACTTCAAAGCACTTTAGACTTATAAAAATGTTTGTGCTATGTACAGTATGGTGCTTGTGCTGTTCTTCATTGTTCAGTATTTTTTTCACTTCAAAGCACTTTAGACTTGTGCTATGTACAGTATGGTGCTTGTGCTGTTCTTCATTGTTCAGTATTTTTTTCACTTCAAAGCACTTTAGACTTGTGCTATGTACAGTATGGTGCTTGTGCTGTTCTTCATTGTTCAGTATTTTTTTCACTTCAAAGCACTTTAGACTTGTGCTATGTACAGTATGGTGCTTGTGCTGTTCTTCATTGTTCAGTATTTTTTTCACTTCAAAGCACTTTAGACTTGTGCTATGTACAGTATGGTGCTTGTGCTGTTCTTCATTGTTCAGTATTTTTTTCACTTCAAAGCACTTTAGACTTGTGCTATGTACAGTATGGTGCTTGTGCTGTTCTTCATTGTTCAGTATTTTTTTCACTTCAAAGCACTTTACACTTTTAAAAATGTTTGTAGTGACTTGTTCTTAAAATAAAACAACAAAACGAACCTAAGCCACTGAGGGGCTGCAAAATGGCTCTAACAATGTTTGTGCTAGTTTTATCTTGTTTTAGCAAAATAATCTTGTAAGAGTCAAAGTACATTGCAAAAAATCAAATATCTTACCAAGAATATTTGTCTTATTTTTAGACAAAATGTAATTTCTAGTCAAAACAAATCTCATTATACTTAAAATAAGACTCATCACATTAAAAAGCAGTTTGCTTTTAGACACTTTTTCCTTCTTTCAAGCAGATTTTCACTTGAAATAATCTGATAGTGGAGCAAGTTTTTCTTTCTTATTACAAGCACAAAAAACTTAGCCAGGCTAGCGCCGCCTACTGGTTCCGGCAAATTTAATTTGCCTCAACCATATAGTCAGGGAACTAGCAATGCGTTTCGGTTTGCTCCGTCCGCCAGAGCGGACGGACCAATCAGCGAGCAGATGTGGCGATGACGGGCGATAACAGTTGACGAGATGGATGTCGGCGAAGCTATACGCTCTGTGCTTGAAACTATTCCGGATATTGAAGACTTAAAGCCAGAACAAGAAGCATGTTTGACGAACTTTTTGGAGGGCAAAGACGTTTTTGGACTTCTTCCTACCGGGTTTGGGAAAAGTTTAATTTACCAGCTGGCCCCGTTAGTGGCGAAGACATTATGCAAGCCAAACGCTAATGCTAACCCTATTGTCATCGTTGTGTCCCCCCTGCTTGCCCTGATAGAAGACCAGATTAAGGAGGCAGGGATACTGGGTGTAACAGCAGGCCAGCTTGGCGTTAGTGATGACCAGGACATAATAAACGGAAATAAATAAACGCATAGCATACGTCACCGCCAAGCAGCAGCGATTAGTCGAAGCAAACGGAAGCAACCGCCTCCCGGAAGCAAACGAATCTCTACGGCTCGTGTTCAGACGCTATATGAAATGTAATGAAGTAAGCGGCTGATGCATCAGGCTACAAAAAACTTGCTTTCACTGCCAGATTTTTCTACTTCTTTCAAGTGAAAATTTGTTTGAAACAAGTGAAAATGATCTAAAAATAAGTTAATTTTTAGATGAGTCTTATTTTAATTGGAAAGGGATTGTTTTGACTAGAAATTAGACAAATATACTTGGAAAGATTTTGAGTTTTTGCAGTGTACCTCATACGTATTTGCACTATTGTATGTTGCATATTTTCTTTTTACAGTAAGGACTCAGATGTTAATAGGCTGTTTGTATTGTGTTCTAGCTGAATTTCCAGCAGCAGAGGGGTGTTCCACAAAGCCGGTTTTATCACTTACCCAGCTAAGTTAACCCAGGGTTAGCGGCAACCCTAGGTTTTCAGTTCCAAAATGACCACGGCATGTAAGTTGCTATGGAAACATATGCTCTCAATCAAACCTGGTCGGAGCAGGTTTTGCGCAGGTTAAGTTTGGAAGATAACCCGGTTTTGCTCAGAGTAGGCTATTTAAACCCACGTTTATCGCAGCTTTTACGTGTTCGCCTGTTGATATCGGAGCGCAAATAATTTGTGCAATTCACAGAGAGATTAATTAGACCACGGCTCGACATATTGTCCTTTCCGGATGACTTTTTGCTGGAGAGATATAGTTTTTCACGTGATTCTTTGATATATTTAAATAGCCTTCTCCAACCCTACATTGCAAATGTTACCAATCGTGGATCTGCCCTCAGTTCACTACAAACAATTTGCATAGCTTTCCGTTTTTTTGCGACGGGTAGCTTTTTGTACAGTGTAGGAGATGCTGAGCACATAGGCAAAGCTACCGTCTGCCGCTCCGTGCGTCTGTCTTGCGCTGAAGCGGTTGTTGCGTAACTTCATGGAGTTTCACCAACTTGCAGGTCAGCATTATCTACTTTAAGTGTTCCCAAATGGCTCCGAAATTATCCTTGTTGACTTTTCATCTGGGTGTTATATTTCAGGATTTCCTAATGTAATTGGGTGCATTGATGGCACACATCCAATGTGAGCAATACATTTCAACAGGGTGCGTTGCATTATGAACATATCATAGACCTCATATAATTGTTGTGCTTGTGCAAGATAGCTCAAAGTTTGTATTTGATCGCAGGGCAATTCGACGGGGATCTCCTAGGGGATCTCCTAGGAGATCGAGGGTATCAATGCCTCCCGACGCTCATCACCCCGTACCCTAATCCCGCTCCTGGACCACAGACAACATTTAACCTGGCACACAGCAGAACCCGCGTTAAGATTGAAAATACATTCTGGATATTGAAGTCCAGATTCCAATGCCTACGTGGACTAAGAGTTTGTCCGGAACGGGCATGCGATGTAATTGTTGCATGCGCCGTCCTCCACAATATAGCCACTCTGCGCAAAGAGATGCCTCCCCCCTTTACCCGTTCCTCGAGGAGGAACACATTCGCAAATGTTTGTAAGGGCTGACAAAGGATGCGAGACCACATTTGCAGAAATCATTTAAATAAATAAAAATTAAATAAACATTTTTCTTCCATCATTTTTATTCTTTAGTTGCTGAGGGAGGAAAAAGAATAATTAGTACCATGATCGGTAAAATATGCGGCCCGTTTCGCCATTTTGATCAGGATTTCCATGATCCATACATCACGTCTTTATAGGTTTGCCGTGAACGCGCACAACCCTGTGTTAACCAACCCCGTGTTGATTGAACTAATTCATAACCGGTGCTGTGGAACCGACAGCTCTGGGTTAGTCGGCACAGGATCGGACAACCTAGAGTTCAGCGTTAACTCTGTGTTTGTTAAACCTCCGTTCTTGGAACACCCCTCAGCAGGTGTCGCCGTCATCTACAGTTTGATTTGATAGGATCTGTAATGTAACCCCCCCCCCCCAGAAAATAAATAAATAAATATATATATATAATAAAATGTCATATCCCAATTACATCTCATGAGAAAAGTTTAATAATTTTCATAATTTCTATCCATACTTTGTGCTGAACAGTTTATATGTGGAAGTCTGTTAAATTGTTATAACTACTACTGAAAACACAATTTAATTTATTTAACTCAAGTGTCAGAATAACAGTCTACAGATCAGTGTGCGCTGCAATCTACAGATATGATTTTAAAATTAAAAAAAAAAATAGACGGCAGTTTAGTTTAGTTTAGTTTATTGTTTTATTGTACGTGGACAGTCCCAATTGATCAACTGCATTAAATACAGTAAAAAGGGCAGCTTTAGCCAGCATGGCTAATATCCTGCTGTAGTCCCCGGCCAGATGAAAATGGGCATCCTAAAAACAAACAACAACAACAATATATTACAACACAATGATTAAAAAGAATCAATAGGGATAGGATAGAACAGGTAGGCATCGGTACAATCATGCAAGGACAGCACATAGAAACATACAAGAGCAGCACATGCAATATACCAGTAATCACACACAATAGGCTACATCAGCACATACTGTACACTCTGGGATGCAGACAGACAGGGGTGCATGCAGACATCACATAGACAAATAAAAACACAGACAGGCAGCATGATCATGACGCAAGTAACACAATATCTTAGTGGGTACAGGTGTAATTATGAGCGAGCCATGTTTTTAGTTTGGATGTAAAAGTACAGTATGTATGTATTTCTTTAATATGCGTAGGAAGTGAATTCCAATGTTGTAATGCTTTAACAGAAAATGATAGCTGGCCAAATTTACTTTTCCTGAATGGGACTGTTAAGTCACCACGAGTGGCGCTTCTAGTGATCTGACTAGTGTTACTGCGTTGGTTTATGAATGAGTTCAATGGTGGAGGAGCTAAGCTATGCAGGATTTTAAAGACCAGACAGATGTTCCTATATTTTATGATATCCTCCCATAGATGATATGGGAGGTAGAGTGACGTTACACCGGAGTGTGCGTGCGTGCGTCCAGCGGATGTTGTTTGTTTCCGTTTGTTTCCCGCACGGCTGTCGGCTAGGGGCAGGCCTACCTCTAAATTACACCAATCAGATTGCGTCACTGATTCTGTCGACCAATCATGCCTAAGCTGCCTAAGATAGTTAGGCATAGTTAGGCGCGATAGTTGTCAACATAGTTATCGCCAACGCCATTCGCACCGTCATTAAATCATTAAATGAAGATATGTCCTTGGACAAGTATGCAGATTTTATCGCTGAAAGAAGAAGAAATGGGATGTTCTGTGGGCACATCGCTGCTGCCTTAACTACACAATTTGGGACGACACGGGGGTTTTCAGAGAGGAATGTGCGGAGGTGGTGCGCAGATCATGGGCTTGTGAAGGACTTCTGTCCCGATGACCAACTTGCTGTTGAAGTGGCTCAAGGTATCGTTGAGGTAATATAAACTTGCCTATATTGTTTCGATGTGAAGTTGTTTTGCAGTGCTTTACGTTAATGTGATTTGTTGTAGGTAGGCTATAGCAGATACATCACAGATAAAGAAACACATCCAGATAGTCTACACATTAATCTAATACTCCCACATAATAATGTTGATGTATTCAAAATAAATTGTCCCAATTTGGTCTTTAAGTAGCAATTTCAGCACCAGAGCAGGTTCTTGGTGGAAAATGTTGGCCTAAAATGGTCCAATTACTTTGGGTTTGGTATATCCATGTTAAGAATGATTGCATTAAAATTTATTTTGATGCATAAACACATTCTAAATACATTTTGATTTTAAAAAATAGCAATAATGTTGTTTTTTTAAAGAACTTATACACTCAACATTTACTTGTCACAAGCATTTTTGTGGTCTTCATGCAAAGTGCCTCCGGTTTGAAGGCTGTCCCTGCTGTCCTTTTTGATTGGACATTTGAGATGTCATATGATTTTGATCATGCAATGTCACAGCTTGTGTTAGCCCACATTTACATTAACTTTCTTTTGCTATAAGACCTATACCCACTTGAGTTTAAGTGTCCCACATTAGACAGTCTCCCACATTTGGCAAATGCACCCGTATTCAACATACTGTACATACCCCCCTCTCCTTTAGACTGGAAAATCGTTTGGTCGAAAAATGATGACTGGACATCTGTCCACAAAAGGAGTGAAAGCTTCTGAGGGCAGAGTGGGAAAAATGTTGAAAAATATTCATCACCCCTACCACACTGAAAGACAGCAGGTAAGGCCAATTAGCCTAGTACTGTTTTTTTCTGCATTTCAATCGAAAGGTAGACTCTGCCATTTAAGGATAAAAAATAATAATTGGTTTTTATATTTTAGGGTGCCAGAAATCTGAACCCCATACCCTACAATGCTGAATACATGGGTCACAAGCTACATGTAGATCAAAATGAAAAGCTCGTGATGTTTGGGGTGACCCATGTAATGGCTATCGATGGTTTCAGCAAGAAGGTTGTCAGTCACTCCACCATGCCGATAAAGAACAACATCGTCATTTATGACGAAGTGTACAGGTAAAATAACTTCACAAGCACTTTATTCTCTTCTGAAAATGTTCTTGCCTCTAAGGCACTTGTTTCTTGTGCAAAAAAACAACATAATACAACAGACAAACATCAGACAAAGTGTCACATCAGACGATGAACAAAATATAACATCAGACAACCATCCAACATTTATTTGTTAATAAAACCCAGAAATTTCCTGTTTTCTTTTCTCTCATTCACCCCCCTCCCCCTGCAAGAAATATCCTGTAGATGGTGGATTATTAAGATAAAGACTTAGAGTGTTGAATAAATAGAAAAAGAAAACCACGATCCTAAAACCGTGATATGAACTGAACCGTGGATATTGTGAACTGTTAACGCCCCTAATGTTTGTCTGTCTGTTTATCCTCAGACCTGCTGTGCTTTCCTATGGCCTATGGGACCAGGTCAGAGTTGACTGTGGGAGAGAATTTTATTTGATGTTATTCATCCAGGGAAGGCTGGCAGAGCACAGACACAATCTTCAAAGGCAGCCGTACCTTTAGACACCTTCTACAAGGGTAAGAGTGTCAAGCAATCCTGGTGTCATGGAATTTTTGCATACTTCTAATGAGAGCATGCAGACTGACCTATCCTTAAAACCTACACAGAACCATGTGATAGAGAGAATGTGGGTTGAGGTGAATGCACGAGTCAACTACCCGTTGAAGACAGCTTTGGTACAGCTGGTGGACCAGGAAGAAGTGGACATGGAGGACAGCCTATCAAAGTATTGTGTATCAAACCTGACCTGCCAGATGGCTAGGATTGGCCTCACAAATGTCGTGGCAGCATGGAATGCACACAGGATCCCCGGTATGATTCTGCTAGAGATGTAAAGATAAAGCCTATGGATTCTCAAAAGCAGATGGGCATCAATACATTTAAGCAAGAATAAAATGACAAATGAAATTCATATGTTCATATTCAATATTGACAACTCCAAGATGCTGATGGATAGCTAAAACAATAATTTGGCCTGTCAGTTTCAACTTAAATCTCACTACTCAATGTCCTGTCTTGCAGGAAAGGGAATCCCAAATGAGCGGTCTAAGGAAGGGTGTCCTGCCACAATTCCTGTGGATCTCCTGCCTGTTGTTGCAGCTGACCTGTATCAGCAGGAGGTGGGATCCACCTTGAAAAGGGAATCCATTTTTGGACGTGATCCTTTCCCCTCTGAAGCTGCCCAACAGTGGGCTGAAACAGAGTTTAGTTCCCACTTTGACTTGATGACACCACACCAAAATGTAGTTCACAACAACTATGGCCCTTTCAAAGATGCAATTCGGTCTCTTATTGACATCACCAGAAGATGTGTGTGACCTGTAAATCCATGGTGAAGAAGCAGTAGCATTAGCCACATGTTTTTCAAGTACAGTACAACTTTGTAATTTTTCAAATACAATAAAAGCACTTTCTGTACAACCTTACTAGAAATTCATTTTTGAACATGTAAATGAGGTGTGTTCCAAGACAGAAAGACTGTACAATCATAATCTGTTTTATAAACTTAAGTATGTTTTTGACAAACCAATCCTTTAACATTGGAGTCAACCATCAATTAATCTGTTTTAACTACTTCATTGAACTGATTTTGAAGAGAAAATGCCGTTACCAGCTACTGCTCCATTTCAAAACCTGTTACAAACACAGTGGTGGACAGTAATGGAGTACATTAAATGTAAATGTCATTTACTTGAGTAGGCTACTGTACTTAAGTACATATCCAGAGGATTTGTACTTTACTTGAGTATTAGATTTCTTTGGTACTTATTACTCTACTTGAATACATTTCCAAGACAAATATTTGTACTTTTACTCGAGTTAATTTCTAGAAAGGCTGAAAAGTACTGGTTACTTTCAGGTCTGCTCTTTTTTTTCTAAAATCCTATTGGACACAAGCTGTGTTTGTCAAAGAAGGAAACCCTAACCCCTAAAAGCAGCACATCAGTGCAGCTGCTTTCAAACAGTTCATTCTCACTAACAAGAGTTAAAAGCTCCTTACATTCATTTAGAAATTATAGTAATT
Organism: Micromesistius poutassou; assembly: GCF_964030765.1. Taxonomy (NCBI): domain Eukaryota; kingdom Metazoa; phylum Chordata; class Actinopteri; order Gadiformes; family Gadidae; genus Micromesistius; species Micromesistius poutassou. The sequence goes on from NC_140285.1 coordinate 18,397,590, forward strand.
CATTGATGTGAAAAATAAGAAATTTACTCTGACTCTTACTTTTACTTAAAGTAAATTTAAAAGCATGTACTTTTGGATACTTAAGTACCTTTAAAAGCAAGTACTTTTTTACTCTTACTCGAGTAACATGTCGACTGAGCTACTTTTACTTGTAACAGATTAAATTTTGACCAGTAGTATTTGTACTCTTACTCAAGTACTGGGGTGGAGTACTCTGTCCATCTCTGATAAAACATCAAAGATTGAACAGGTAAAACGACGACCCCCGAGGCTATGCTCGCAGTGCGACACCTGCTGGTAATTCTTTGTAAATGCACAGCATGGGTTTTACAAGGGGAAAACATAAAAGTTGTTATTGGATCTCCGGGGTGTGGAGAGAGGATTTACACATAATGTTCAGTAAACATCACACTGGAAAGAAATTTGTCACTGATGTCATCTTAACAATGATAATATAAATTAAAACTGCGAGCAGTGTTGAGGGAGTCAAGCTGATAAACTAATTAAACAAAATTAAAACATAACCTACCAAGTTTGGTTATGATATGTCAAAGGGCTGCTGAGAAACAGGCTTACTTCCTGTTTGGCGGCTTCGTGGTCAAACTTGATTGGCTGTCGCGGCCAAACGGTTGTGAATTTGAAAAAGCTGTTTGACACAAGTGTTCAGCTTGGTCTGAAGATCATGTATGGTAAGTTTCATGAAGATTCGACAGAATTTGTGGCCCGTGGATATGTACTATTGATTTTGACAACTTTCAACACGGTGGCCAAATTCTGATGTTTCCATGAAAAATACTTCATGAGCTATATGGGAAGGTCTGACAGTATCACCAGACATTGAACATTTGTTTGAAATATACTCATGTGAAGAGAGAAGAGTTAAAACACATATTCATTATTAACAGCGCCCCCTAGAGGTCAAATGTCACCAAATTCATTGAGTGTACCCATGATGATGTCATGGATCTATGTACCAAGATTGGTTATGATATGTCAAAGGGCTGCTGAGAAATTGGCTTATTTCCTGTTTGGCAGCTTTGTGGTCGAATTTGATTGGCTGTCGTGGATATTTTCGTGACAATTCATTTACCAGCTCTATGGGGAGGTCTGATAGTATCACCAGACATTGGAAATTTGTTTGAAATATACTCATGTGAAGAGAGAGGAGTTAAAACACATATTCATTAATTATAGCGCCCCCTAGAGGTCAAAGGTCACCAAACCTAATGAGCGTCTCCGTGATGATGTCATGGGTCTATTTACCAAGTTTGGTTATGATATGTCAAAGGGCTGCTGAGAAATTGGCTTACTTCCTGTTTGGCGGCTTTGCAGTCGAATTTGATTGGCTGTCACGGCCAAAGGGTTTTGAAATTCAAAAATCTGTTGGATAACTTTTGTGAAGCATGGTCTGAACATGATCTGTGCCAAGTTTCGAGATGATTGGACAAAATTTGTGATGTGTGAAACATTTTGAAGGTTTTTGACATAAAACAAGATGGCGGAAAATCTATCCTGACGCAAAATGACGTCATAGGGTGCGTTGAACTCGGCTTGGCCCAAGGATTCCAATGATGCCTTGTTTGTGAATATTGGATGAATGGGTCAAAAGTTATGAACTTGAATGCATGTCCAACTTTGACCTGTTGGTGGCGCTAGAGCTCATGGGCTAGCGGCCTCAGATTTGCTGTGAGGGCTTATGGGACTGTCCTGAATCAGTGTGCCAAATTTCACAACTTTTTACCATGGGGTTCTATGGGCTGCCATAGACTCCAATGGCAGCATAATAATAATAGGAATACTTACGAAAACAATAGGTTGTCCAGCAGCTTCGCTGCTTGACTCCCAATGCTGGCGCCCGAATAAGTTTTGAAATGGGCCGACATAGTGGGAAAAATGTGTAGATTCATCCGGCGAGGAGCTGTCATTACGCGCGACTATTACGCACAGCAGAGGTGATTCCACTAGTTCCCTGACTGTAACCGAGGTCTGGGACTGGATCTCATGTGGCTGAAAAGAGTAGAAAAGAACCATAAAAGGGCCGCTGCCACCTGCCAAATATGCCCGGGGTTGGAGATCTCAGGGTTGAAATGAGTCGGGAGTAGTTGGTCTATCATGCACCCAGCCCCCAGCGGTGGCCTTACTGCAGCAGATCGTAATATATATATATATATTTATAAACAAACACACACACGTATCAGCGGCAAACAGCTGCGAAAATGTATGCATATGCTCAAAACCTGCTCAAAACACAACATTTACAAGGGGGAAACAAGTTTTTTTTTTTTTCTTGGCTATAAGTCAATGCACTGGGCTTTTATTTTGAAGTCCAGACACTTCCGGTCTGTCATCAGCGTTAATATTATTATCAAAAACGAAAAGAGAGATTTTGTAACAAACAAAATAAAAAATTGGCCGTTATTTGAATTTGGTCTCCTCGTTTTTTGGTTTTAAAAGCAAAAACCAAAAAACGAAAAAACCAGCCTGAATTTTTGTTTTTTTGTTTTTTGTTTGAAACGGAAAACCAAATTACCAGCTTACTTTCGTTTTTTGACAGTTCTGTTTAAAGGAAAAATCGAATGGCCGCGAAGTACACGGACCGACTCGTTTTTTTCAGTTTTCGATTTTATGCTCAAATGAATAATGGAAAAAACGGATAACGAGCGTTTCCCGTTTCATGTTGCAAGCATTTGGTACCTACACCGGAAATTACCGTCACCCGGAAGTGGCCTGGAGCAAAGCTAACGTTAGCAGAGCCAGTCAATTCTCTGACGTTACCGGAAGATAATTGGAAAAGCGTGGAAAATGGACATTTATGTCCTCTTCAAGGCCGACAAGAGGGTCACGTTGAGGCCTGACGACATGACCATGGAGAAGATAAGTGTCATTTTCCAGGTATGTTTTTTTATTTTTATTTATTTATCTAACGTTCGTTTAAAACAACACTCGTGGTGGTAACGTTAGCTAGCGCACTCAGCCAAAACAGAAACGATTGCTGGATTTTTATTCAAACTGCACGTTGGTAACTGTTTCAGGTTCCACCATGACTTTATTTTCCACACTGACTGCTCGAACATAACCAGCAACAACAAGTTTCCCGGGGCAAACTTCATACTACTGTACATCCATGCATACGTCTTATCCGGGAGTGTACAACAAACACCCTTCAAAATAAAAGTCACAGTCACTCATAACAACACGAAGAGTGAAGTCGCGTTCTTTCAGATTGCTCATCCTCTCTTCTCCTCTCCTCTCCTCTCCTCCTCTCCTCTCCTCCTCTCTTCTCCTCTCCTCCTCTCTTCTCCTCTCCTCTCCTCCTCTCTTCTCCTCTCCTCTCCTCTCCTCCTCTCTTCTCCTCTCAGCTCATTTTGAACTGTCAATTGTCTGTTGCACTTTGTAGTTTGGCCTTGGTGTCTCTCACTCTCTCTGTGTTTCACAGATCCACCGGAGCTCCATCTCTGCAACCCCCCCCCTTTTCCCCGGCTGTTAAACTGGCCTGTTCCTATGAACCAGTCTGCCATCCAGTCCTCCCATTAAGCTGGTCTGCTCTCCCTGCCTCCCTTGCCTACCAGAAGCTTCCTCCTTCAGCTGTCGTTAACATTTCCATGTTTCTCACATTCTCTGTTGTAAACTGTTTTCTTGTCTGTAACAACATCTATGTCCCGTCTGTCCGTCCTGGGTGAGGGATCCCTCCTCTGTTGCTCACCCTGAGGTTTCTCCTGGTTTTCCCTGTTAAAAGGGTTTCTATGGAGTTTTTCCTCAGTCAATGTGAGGGTCTAAGGGCAGAGGATGTTGTTATGATGCCATGTGAAGCCCTTGCTTTTAAATCTGTACTGTACCTGCCCAGGGACTGCAGATGTAAAGGAGCGAAATAGCTAATCATAGCTAAATCTGGCATAAATCATTTTCTCTCATTTGAGATTTATGTATTTGTGCATGGCCCCCCTTTCATAAATAAATAAATACAATTTTAATTATTATCTTTATATGTAATCAGTAGGACAAAATTTACCCTTGAAGAAGTTGTCTGCATGTAAGGAAGCCTACTGATGTTATGTCTGTGTTGAGACAGCTTCTCTTGCATGTACAGGGTCAAATAAAACTCCCTGCCATGATCGACTCTGATTTGGTCCCACATTCCATTGTTGGCAACTGCTTTCCTGTAATAGAGAATTGTGCAAATTATATGGATACATGAATGTGGATATGATAAATTCAGATTTTTAACCTTGACTACTTGCCTGTAAACTTCCTCATAAATAACAAGATTGTTCTTCACTGGCATTGTGGATTCAGCAACAATTTTGCTGCTGAAACCATCAATAGCCAAGACATGTGTCACTCCAAACATTCCCAGCTTCTCATTCTGATCAAGGTGGAGTTTGTGGCCCATGTATTCCGCATGGTAAGGAACTGGATTTAGATTACGCGCTCCCTAAAACAATTACAATGCAATCCATGAAAAGTGCATTAACATTAAATCTGCTAAAATATTCTAATTATTCACAAACCTAATACATGCATGTACTGATAATATACTGTAAGTCTAAATTAAACTTTTCATGAGGTCACTAATTTCAAAAATCATCTTTTTGCTCACAAATACAATTAAAGTAGGTGACTCACCTGGCGGCGCAGCTCATTATATGGCTGGTGAACCTCTCTGAGAATCCTTCCCACTCGTGCTTCACCTGCTTTAACTCCCACAGATGACAGGTATCCTGTCATGAACTTTCGTCCATAAGTTGGACCTGTCTGTCAAGACAAAAAAGGGTTAAATTAAATAATTTGCGTAGCCTTGTAATTAAGACTTAATACTAATTTAAGGTTTACATTAAAAGTCAACAAGTCGACAAAAACTGTCGTGACTTTTGTGAAACTTGACATAGGTATAGCCTAACTACCTTTTACAAATTACACACATGACAAGGTCAAATATATTCACAGGAATTAGGCAGTGTGTTTAATAGGGTGACCATGTTTTTATTTCAAAAAGAGGGCACTCATCCTCGCCTGGAAATACAAAGGCCCAGTGTGTAGTAATCAATAGGCTACATTTCGTAGCACTTTTGTCCCAATTAGAACAGTAAGTGGGGGATTTTTTTTTCTGTTATTAATTTATAAAACTAAACTTTGCACCAAGATGGATTCAACATCATTTTTAAAGTGTAAAGTGTCTTTGAGCATTTGTAAAAGCGCTTATAAATAAAATGTATTATATTATTAGTTATTATTTATCATTCACCACCGAATTGCGTTACTCAACAGCTTCTTCAAAACATGCTGATAGAGGAATGCATACATTTGGTTGTGCGTAATTACGCAGCAGAGCGCAGACAGGGACTACATAACTTGATTGTCGGAAAGGCACGAATGTTTAAAAAAGGAAGAAAAAATACCGTCATTCTGATCATAGGAGGCAACAATTGTCGGAATGATCAGACGTTTGACAGCAAATTAGGCTAAGTGTTGCCATTTAGACAATTAGAGGCTGTCGGACTGGTGGGATGTCAATGGCAGTGGCCACCCAATGTGCTTTTGAACCTACTGTCTAACAGTAGCCTATAGGCGATCACGATCAAAACACTATTTCCAAAAATATAATTAATGTGAAAAGCGTATAGTTTTAGTTCGTACGCTACGTGTTAAAATGTGGACAGCAGTTTCCAGTTCTGCGTCTGACACATGTCTTTTACGCCTGAGTTGGTGTTGAGCACAGAATCTTCTCACCGACATTTCCGAGCACCTCTGAACACCGAACTGCTGCAGCGTGGTAGAAATCTCGGCATGCGTTTTACCATCCTCAAAAAGCTGTCCAATTATATCTGCATGATCCTCAAGTCCTGCCATTATTTTTGTTTTGCGCGCCCTCGCAGTACAGACAGAGACAGAGACGGTCACTTCTGCTTCGCTTCCGGCTCATTTAACTTGTTTCAGATCAAAATGGGATAAAACATGAAACGGGAAACGCTCGTTATCTGTTTTTTCCATTATTCATTTGAGCATAAAATCGAAAACTGAAAAAAACGAGTCGTTATCCGTTTTTTCATTTTAGTTTAGGAAACGAATACTGAGAAAAGGAATTGTTTTTTCGTTTTCTTATTTTTGGTTTTATTTTGAAAAACGAATGAACGAATGATACACGGATTCGCCTCGACTCGTCGATAAAAAGAATAGCAAGAGTCGTGTCTGGAAGTACTTTGCGTTTGGAACGCTGCGCTGTGCGACTGTTTCAGACACTTACTTGATGTTGTTTTGATGGAAGATCGGCAGGTTGTAGTGGGTGCGGTGGTGAATGTGTGCGTGCGTGTGCGTGCGTGCGTGCGTGCGTGTGTGTGTGTTGCGAGCGTATGCAATTGCAAAGTAACAAACCAACTCAAAGCCGATGCATGCATCCAAAACTAGGGCTGGGCGATAAAACGATAACGATATGTATTGCGATAGACACGTAATCAATATCAATAGAAAATGCGTTTGATAGGTTTCGATAATTTTTTTCCTCGTTGGAAGTTAACGGAGCAAAGAGTCTAGCTCCGCTTTGAACCAGAGGTTGCGAAGCAAGGTTGGTTGCATGAACAAAGGCACGCGTCCTCTGATACCTGTGGAGAGCAACGTATGGAGCGACACGCCAATGGCCAATCATGTAACAGTATCAAGTTTGGCTGCGCCATCTCGTCTCGCATGTGTGTTTCATAACAGAAACAGCGCGATGTGAGAAACGAAAGATTAGTACCGCAACGAGTGAGGAAATTGTAAATAATATATATATGAAGATAGTTCTTCTCAGATCTCAGGCGCCGCGGCCAGCATTGGTTCATGACAGTACTGGACATATCTCCATGTCCCATTTCCCCCTTTGATGGCATTATCATTATTCTGTTTAATGTAGGCATTTTCGTTATAACATGGATAGCAAGCATAACAACAAAATCGCTAATAGGCGCTAATCGCTAGTTAGCGAACATGCTAACTAGCGATCTTTACAACATGGATGATGGTTCATGACAGTACTGGACATATCTCCATGTCCCAACAACAATGACATCCATATGTTCCATGTTCTAGGGACTCCAGGTTGAAGATAAGCTTTAATACACCTACCAAGTAATGCAATAGTGATCTCATGATCTCATCTCTTATGTTTACATTTAACACTGCAAATGTTTTTGGAACACTTTTTTGTAGCACATGTTTTTGAGCACTTTATAATTGATAATTGTTAAGTTTTCATTGTGATGTTCATTTTCATTCAGACTTATGTTTATATTTATTTGAGTTTTCCATGGTTGTGTTTGTCATGTTCGTGTTCCAAGGATGAGGCCGTGTTGATAGCTTGTAACTTAGTTTAATGTCTCACGATCTCAATAACATACATGTGGCTTCATGCAGTCTTGCGCTAGTCCGTTATATGGTACGGTAAGCTGACTACTAACCAGTACTGCCGCCTAGCGGTCAAACATGTAATAACATCTAATCATAACATCCCCCTTTTTCTAAGTTAAAATGCATTAACATGAATTATCACATTAGCTGTATCAGTTATTTTAACCATTTCACATTCAGCATAACTCTGCAACACATAAGCAGTATAAACAGTTTATATCAGATTGCATAACTCATATCTAAGCCAACACTAGACCATTTAGAACACATTCACAACATCAGCCAATATACATTTTGTTCAACATCTTTAACATGCATATTGAATTTTCTTTGTTTATAAGTTCAGTCTATCAGGCTTTCTGATTTCTCTTGTGGACCTTCTTAACTCAGGTTCGCTTGGAGTAGGTGTGTGAGAGTCAGTGTTACAGTCCATAACAGGTTTGGGAATTACCTGAGATTCACCACAGGTTACACTGAGCTCACCAACAGTCCCTTGAGGAGTCTTTAACAGACTGCGACGATTGCGTCTGAGGATTTGTCCATCATCAGTTTTCACTGTGTACGATCGTGGAGCAACTTCTTGCAGGACAGTTGCTTTTGTACTCCATCCATCAGCATCCTCAATCCTGACTGTGTCGTTGGTAGTCAGTGGAGGGAGATGCTTGGTTGTTCTGTCATAGAATGACTTTTGCATCATTTTCTGTTGTCGTAGCTTATGTTCAATCTTTGAGTGATTCTTTTGCTTTACTTTGTCGTTTTGATGACTCGGCAAAGTTGTTCGTAGCTTCCTCTTCATCAGCAGTTCAGCTGGTGACAGGCCGCACTGAAGAGGTGATGCTCTGTAACTCAATAAAGCCAGATAGGGATCCGAGTCACTGTCAGCTGCTTTCTTTAGGAGTTGCTTGAGAATGTGAACTCCTTTTTCAGCTTGCCCGTTTGACTGTGCATAGTGTGGGCTTGACGTCACATGCTTGAAATCATATTGCTCTGCAAACTTCTGCCATTCTTTGCTGCTGAAGCAGGGGCCATTGTCGCTCACCACGGTGTGTGGGATGCCATGCCTGGCGAAGATAGATTTAGCATGTGTTATGACACAAGTTGATGTTGAACTTGTTAGTAGCGCCATCTCAGGGAAGTTTGAGTAGTAATCCATTATCACTAAATAGTCTTTACCTCTGAGATGAAACAAGTCCATTCCTACTTTGTGCCATGGTGCTGTTGGCACCTCAGCTACCACCATAGGCTCTTTGCTCTGCTTGTTCCTGGCATGTTTCACATTTACTTATAAGTGTTTCAATGTCTTTGTTCAGTCCGGGCCAGAAAACTGTGTCTCTCGCCCTCCTTTTACACTTTTCGATGCCGAGATGGCCTTCATGTATCCTGTGCAACATGTCCATTCTCAAAGCCTGTGGAATAACAATCCTGCCCTTTTTCAACAGCAGACCATCCACAGTACTAAGCTCACCTCTAACATGGTAAAATTGTGGACATGAACCAGCTGGCCATCCCTCATCCATGTTCTGCATGACATGCTGTAGCTCAGCATCCGTTGCTGTAGCCCCCGCTATTTGTCTTGACTTTGTGTCAGACACAGGCAGTGTAGCCGACACCATGTTCACGTGACACTGTATGTCCTCGTCTGTTGCACTCACACTGTCGCCTGTAGTTGCTCTGGATAGGGCATCAGCAAGGACTAGGTGTTTACCTGGAGTATATATCAGTTCAAAATCATACCTTTGCATCTTCATCATTAACCGCTGAATCCGTGGAGACATTTCATTCAGATTCTTTTTGATGATGGCGACCAGCGGTCGATGATCAGTTTCGACTGTGAAAGACGGCAGGCCGTACACGTAGCTATGAAACCGCTCCAAACCATACGCCAGTCCCAAACATTCTTTTTCGATCTGAGCGTATCGGCATTCAGTTTTTGTCATAGCCCGAGATGCATAGGCTACCGGTTTCCAGTGCTCACCCTCAGCCTGGAGTAGAACGGCACCAATACCATCTTTGGAAGCATCTGTAGACACTTTCATCCTCTTCGTGTGGTCATAAAATGACAACACAGGTGCTGTGCTCAGTGTGTCCTTGAGTTTTTGCCACTCATGCTCATGTTTCACTGTCCATTTAAACTCACAGTCCCTGTGCAGAAGCTCTCGTATGCATGATGTCTTTGCTGTCAGATTGGGAATGAATTTACCTATGAAATTCACCATCCCCATGATGCGTAACACCCCTGTCTTGTCTGTGGGCCTTGGCATGTTCTGTATTGCATGTATTTTGTCTTTATCTGGTTGGACACCACGTGCAGACAGCTTGTCTCCCAGGAAGAGGATCTCTTGAACGCCAAACTCACATTTACTCTTGTTGAGTTTCAGTCCATACTTTTGTATGCGTTCCATAACTCTGTTCAGCCTCTCGTTGTGCTCTTGGGCTGTGGAACCCCATATGATGATGTCATCAATGTAGACTCGAACTCCATCCAAGCCCTCGATGATCTGCTCCATCGCTCTGTGAAATATTTCAGGTGCTGACTTGATTCCAAAAGGCAGTCTGAGAAAGCAGTGTCTGCCGAAGGGCGTATTAAAGGTACAGTACTTGGTGCTGCTTTCATCCAGTTTCAGCTGCCAGAAGCCTTGTGAGGCGTCAAGCTTTGTGAAGTAGTTGGCACCTGACATTTCACTGATGATCTCTTCACGTGTAGGTATTTGATAATGTTCACGCTTTATGCTCTCATTTAAGTCTTTAGGGTCCATACATATTCTCAACTCACCATTCTTTTTCTTTGTGATGACCAGTGAGTTGACCCAGTCTGTAGGCTCATTAACCTTTTTGATCACTCCTAGCATGATCATTCTATCGAGTTCTTTCTTTAGGCAGTCTTTCAGTGGCGCCGGAACTCTGCGTGCTGCATGCACAACTGGTTGGGCTCCTTCTTTCAACTGTATTTTATATGTGAAGGGCAAAACACCAAAACCCTTGAAAACATCTGAAAAGTTCTGAACAATTGTGTCCATAGAGTCATTTGTTGGGTTTATGGTTGGGATGATGCGATACACTCTTTTCACAAGCCCCAGTTCTTCACAGGCTCTGTCACCAAGAAGTGATTCACGTCCCTCATTCACAACAAAGAAGGATAGGTGGTGCACTTTTCCTTTAACTGTGACACTCAACCTGCATGTGCCCAAACATTTGATTGGCCGCCCATTGTAGTCTTTCAGTCCAGATTCTTTTCTTTTTATTTGTGGCTTATCTTTCATTGCCTTCACATCACACATGCTTATGAGATTTGCTTTTGCACCAGTGTCCAATCTCATGGTGACTACAGTCCCATTTATCAGTAGAGGAGCTATCCACTTATCTTCTGTAGTGACATCATTTACATTGTCTGGTTTATTTATTTGTTCACTTTCACAATTCACCATTCCAACAAAGAACGTGTCACTTAGATCAGGCCCGTCTATTAAGTTTACAGTTTTTCCTTTCTTCCACTCTTTCCGTTTGGAGAAGCATTGTTTAGCAAAATGATTCTTGCCTTGGCAAGCAGAGCATTGCTTACCAAACGCTGGACACTGTCTAGGCTTGTGCTGTGAGCCGCAGCGCTTGCAGTTTATCATCACGTCCTCCTGCTGTGCAGGCCGGGTCTGTGTGCGCCGTCCCCGCTGATACGACACTGCTCCAACCGCTGCCGCGCTGTCGCTCTGCGCCGAGGCGACTGCAGACATCTCGCTGAACGTCCTCACGTGCCTTTGGGACAGCTCACTGGCCTGGCAGATCTTAATGGCTCCTGCCAGCGTCAGCTCCATCTCCCGTAGTAGCCTCTCTCTGACCTTTTTATCCGCCACACCGAATACAATCTGGTCCCGGACCATGGAATCCGTCAGCGCCGCGAAGTTGCAAGACTGCGCCTTTAGCCGCAAGTCCGTCAGGAAGCTATCAAAGGGCTCCTGCTGGCGCTGTGTACGAGACCGAAACACGTACCTCTCGTACGTCTCGTTCTTCTTCGGAGAACAGTGAGTATCAAACTTGCTAAGCACTACATCCAACTTTTCATTATCTTCAGGACTGTCAAACACGAACGTGTTAAATACTTCTATGGCCTGTGGCCCTGCTATTGTTAGCAGCAGTGCTACCTTTCTAGCTTCCGGCTTCGCCTCGAGTCCCATAGCAGAAACATAAAGGTGAAACCGCTGTTTGAAGGTGCGCCAGTTCTCGTCGACATTCCCCGTCAGTTTCAAACTTTCCGGTGGTTTTAAATCCATGTCGCCCATTCGAGTTTACTCCTGGTACCATGTCATGTTCGTGTTCCAAGGATGAGGCCGTGTTGATAGCTTGTAACTTAGTTTAATGTCTCACGATCTCAATAACATACATGTGGCTTCATGCAGTCTTGCGCTAGTCCGTTATATGGTACGGTAAGCTGACTACTAACCAGTACTGCCGCCTAGCGGTCAAACATGTAATAACATCTAATCATAACAGTGTTGACATTCCTTTTCCCTGTCTGCCTACAATCAGGGGAAGGTTAAGTTTAAAATAAAACTGTTTACGTTTATATTTTTCTCCTGGTCCTTAAAATTTTTTTTTTATCAATAATTATCTATATCGACTGATATGAAACACTTATATCGTGGTACAGTTTTCAGCTATATCGCCCAGCCCTATCCAAAACTATTAGTTCAAAACCAAATAAACAAATCAAAAACAGCGTTGCTTATTCGCTTCAAATACTTTTTCTTTTCAAAACCGTAATTAATACGGCGTGGTACCGAGCGGTTGAAAACAATGTTGGCGTCTCCTGTGGCTGCCTTGCGCACCTGCGTTATATTACTTAATATTAGGTTGGAAGTTATGTTTTAAACCCCGCCATGCACGCAAGTGTAAACGGGAGCCGCATAGCTGCATGACTGCTTTCAGCGTGTATTTTTATTAATTTTCTTATTACTTGAACGCTACATGCCACTGTTCTTTTTTTGTAATGTTAATAGTGGTTTATTTTTATTCATTACTTGAAGGCTACATGCCAGTGCCACTGTTTTTGTAATGTTTAAATGTTTTTAATAAATGAGTGTATCTTGAAGTACATGGGATTTATTGTTTTGTTTTTGACCGTGGTATTGAATTGGGTATCGAGAATCGTGGAATTTCACTGGTATTGGTATCGACTACTAAACTTCTGGTATCGTGACATCCCTAACCAGCAGTACCACCATCATCAACAGGTGCACGACAGACAGCAGACACTATGCACTAATCACCACCTTTACGTTGCGAGCTGAGGTACTGTGGTGTTTAGACCTAGCAACTAAACACCACTCTTTCAAGTCGAACGAAGGCATTGGAGAGCTGTTTCGAAATATGTTTCCGGACTCCGACATAGCTAAATCCTTCGCTTTGGGCAAGGATAAGACCGGTTACATTATTAGGTGCCAAGCACAAAGTGTGCGAAGGCAACTTATTGTGATTCTAGTTATTATTTATATTCCGCCGCGTTTGCATTACACAGCCTACACCGATCGCACGCTTTTTATGAAACTTACTAGACCTGTAGAGGTTGACCCAAGATTAACCTAGCGGAAATATGATTGGCCCAAAGGTGGTGCTATATCAACTGTCCAAAAATGCTAAATTTGTATGTATATCTCGTAGCCGGTTTGACCTACAGTCATGAAACTTGCTTACACATGCATATCCACATGCTGAACAAATATGCCTCAAGAACCTATGACTTCCGGTTCCCAGATTTTCCGCCATTTTGAATTTAGTTAAAAACAGTAAATTGCCTAACGATCCCAGGTTTTTTGACTTTGATAAAAATCTTTTAGCCCATATCATCTATGGACCATTATCTTCAATCTGACATAAAGATTAGTCTGTACAATTAAGTTTAAAGCACCCATGAGCCATTGACTTCTAAAAGGGGTGTGGTTTAAAACACAAAAATAGTTAATTGCTCATATCAACATCAAGTTGGACTCCTATGATGTTGACCCCAATACAAAAGTTGTTCATAATCAAATTCTGAACAAGATAAAACCAACATATTTTCTAATAGGGCGTGGCATCGAAATGGGCGTGGCCTGTCACTAAAATCGCCACAGTTCATAGACGCAATGTTTCATTTAAGCGGGACCGATTTAGTGGCCATTGGGGCCCAAAGTTCCAACTGCTCAAGTAAAATCAGGTTGATTAGCAAAACAAAATGGCCGCCAAACTGCGAAAAGTTTTAATTGCATGAAGTTGGACTCCTATGATGTTGACTCCAATACAAAAGTTGACAACAAGATACACCCAACATATTTTTTGTCATGTTTGTAGCGCCCCTTACAGGATCTTTAAAAAGCAGCCCCTGTGCCACGACCCATAAAAACAGCGACGTTTATGCGCTATTCAGCAAGCAGCTAAGGGAGAAGGGTTATCTGCGGTCAGCTGAACAACTGGGCACGTCTCTTCTGTTTGAAGTGGCGATAGTTTGCTGAAAGTTACCGACACATTAGGGCTGAACGATTTCAGGAAAAGATCTAATTGCGATTTTTCTGGTAGATATTGCGATTTCGATTTGATCCACGATTTTCTTCAAATCAAGCTTCAGTGCAATATTCACAATGAACAGTAATATTTACAAACATGACATCATACCATTAAAACATTACATGCCATTACTCTAATGCAAGAATGAAAACTAAAGATAAGAATTGATTTCAAATGTATTTATTAAGAAACATGCATGTAAACTAAAGTCCTTGACCAACAGCAGTTGTTACAACTGAAGAACTAAAAGAGCCATCTTTGACTGTCTTAACTAGTAGAGCAAAAAATCCTTAATTTTGTCAAGTTAAAAGAGTTAAACAAAATACAAAATAAACTTTACAGTAAATGAAATTGAAAAGTAATGGTAATAAAATAAACTCTTACTAAAATAAAATGACCCTACCTCTTGCCTTCTGAAAAAGATGTCAGACATAATAGGTGGGCTATGGCTCAGCAGCACCCAAATATTGCACATCTATTCTGTAAACCAGGGGTGTCAAACTCAAACTGTACAGTGGGCCAAAATTGAAGTCTTGGACAAGTCGCGGGCCGGAGTTGTTGACGGGGGGGGGGGTGCGATCTGTCGGAGTTGACGCGCCAGGGTTACCGCGCCAAGACGAGCGTCAACGCGTTAACGCTGAAATGCGATATGCTGGCGGGCCAATTGCTTTACATTAATTGGGGACATTACATTATAACAGGGACGGGGGGAGACTTTTCACCAGACTTTTTCGTCATGCACTCGTCGTGCAAATGCCTGTGGTGATTTTTCAAGTGCCGGTATAAATAGTTGACAACAGATCTCGGGTCAGTCAGGAACACGGAAGAAACCGCAGCTTTGGCGATCACGAGATCGCGTTGTCTGAAATCGCAATTTCGATCAGAAAACGATAAATCGTTCAGCCCTACGACATATACAATGTAATAGGGGAGAATCAGCCCCAGGAGTGCAACGAAAATCTGTCGCTCCATTTTGTTCTCGGAAGTGGCCCGTGAGTGGCCCGTGAGTGGCGCGAAACTGGCGTAGTCTTCGCGGTCTATTTTGGTTCGCTTTGTCTATTTTGGTTCGTTTAGAAATATGCATATGTGAAACCGAACCGAAGCAACGTCTGTTTGCTACATTGTATCATTTTTTGGCCTGGTGCGGACCAAAGCAATAGAACTGTCTGAAAGCACCCTAACATGCTGATGGAATTTAGGGAGTGCTGTCTTCAAGTTCGCATGGTTAAAATCCCCTGCTATAATATGCACAGCATCAAGATATGTACATGCTCTGCTTGTTGGTAATGTTGGCATATAAAAGTCAGATAGCCACGCTAGCATTAGCATCCGGTGGTATGTAAACAGCTGTAATCATGATAACAGTAAACTCCCTTGGGAGATAAATGGGCCTGCATTTAACAGTCAGATATTCTAAGTCTGGAGAGCAGTGACTATCCACAGTCACAGTGTTGGTACACCAGCTACTGTTCACATACACACAGAGCCCCCCGCCTCTGCTCTTACCAGAGTCTGCTGTTCTATCATGGCGCTGTGTGTTGTAGCCTGCTAGCTCGATGGCAGAGTCCGGAATTGATTGATGAAGCCACGTCTCCGTGATGAGCAGAATGCACGCGTCCTTCACGGTGTTGTTTGCTGCAGTCGTTAGCCTTAGTTCGTCCATTTTGTTCGCGAGGGATCTTGCATTCGTGAGAAACAGGCTGGGAAGCGGTGGTCTTAGTGGCTGCCTCCGTAGCCCAGTTAGCATGCCAGCCCTTCAGCCTCGCTTTTGCCTCCTTTCTCGCCGCCGCCTGTGCTTCCTCCGTGCTGGGATGGTAATCCACGGAGAGCCGGGGTTCCTTGCTAGCTCCATCGGAATCCTGTGTGTTTTTGAACTCGCTTGTCACTTGCTGTTCAAGTCCGATCTTAAGGAGATCATGCCTGTTGTAGGTGTTATAACGTACACAAAACAAAAAACGTCACGTACATAAACATCCATACATACCACTGACTGCTAGGGCACTCAGCCGCTGCAACTGTGTGCACCGCCATCTAAATACAATGCCATGAAGGCAGGAATAGCCAGGAATGGCTAGCTAACTATCTGCTTGTTGTCATCATCAGAGTTTACTGCGGCATTTCATCAAAAGGGAACTCCTACAGGACCAAACCCCCCTGCAGCTGATAAAATTGGACATCTCTGAGGAGAAGAACTGTTGTCTCCCTCAAAAGGGTAGATATAGGCTTGGGGGCTGAAGCCATCAAGGTAATTTCATTGTAGTTTATTTGTTTTGTGAGGTGAATGTGTGAATTGCCTGCACAAATCAACTAGCAAATACAATTTGTTCAGTATTAATATTATCATCACAAGAGTTACGCAAACATTTTCTTTCAAAGAAAGCATTGACGTGAATGTTCCTAAATGTTCCTTAATAGGCACTCCTGGGCAAACCAGGAACCAAGTTAGGGGAACTCTCCACCTCAGAAAAGAGTGTTTGCAGTGTCTGATTAAGATCATAGAGAAACTGCAGGAAAAATCCCCATTGTTGGATCCCACAAGGATGGCCAGGGATCCAGAGTGGTGCATCACACAGATGCCATTAGTAGTCATTAGTACAGACTTTCATCCAGGGACAGCAGCTGGCATTGCAGCTGGTAAGAAAATATTGTATAGGGACAGTAGAAGTGGATAGGTTATTCAAATTGATTAAGGTCTTGTGCTAGGAATCTCATTTGTGGTTTTCTGCCTTTTTACTCAGAGGTGTGAAAGTGTCTTGCTTTAACCAAATTAAACTTTTAAGATCTGAAAAAAACGATGCTCTCACAGCTCTCTATATCAGGGGTTCTCAACCTTTTGCAAACTGGGCCCTTTCGAAGGTTAGAATATTGTCGAGCCCCCCCTCCCCCAACATTGATGTTGATGCATGATTTCAAGCACTCAGATTATTCTACTTTTCTTTGTTTTGATGGCCACATCCAGATTTCTTGTGAGTGATGTGATTTTACTGTATTTGTTTGATGTAGGTGTTTTGGCACCTTGCAAGCAGATTTAGCTCATTGTGTGCAAAACAACTCACTGATGCGCAATTGTCATGATCAATTTCATTTAATCATTTCTTGTCCTTATTCGTTTTTTTGTCTCATCCATTTGCCTTGCTGCCCCCTTTTGTCAAATGGATGATGAAGCAGTTGATTGGAATGTATTAATGAAATTAATATATCTTAATTTTCCTGTCAATATTGTAGGCGATATCATCATTCAGCAATTCACATCCTTTCTCTCGGTTGTGGGCAGTGAAGAATTTGTTTCCTTCCAACCCCTGAGGCAGCGTCTGGATGTGTTTCTCCACTCCAAACTCTGCACGTCCCACACTGACCTGCTAAAGTTCTGCCAAAGGGCTTGTTGGGAAAATCAGTCTGTCTAGTTACTTGACCAGAGAAAATGAGACGGAGAGGTAATAAAGTCTGTCAGCACGAGGGCCTCGGATTTATTAAGTAAAGTGGCAAAAGTGATACAGGTTCATAAAGCGTGAGAGATCGAATATTTCTAGGGGAACAGCGCTGAGGTCGTCTGGAGCTTCGCCTCCGTGGAAGTTCTGCTTCAGAAGAGCGTGAGATGATCTGTGTGGTATAGTCTTATGCTGTGTTTTTCCTCCTAACGAGGTGTGTGTGCTTAGGTTGGTGTGTGTGTGTGTCTCTGAATGCTTAGCTTGACCTTGAGCCTCTGGGCACTGATCTCGTTTATGAGTGTCTTCTGTGTTTCTAACCAGGTGCGAGGGGTTCTCGAGGGTTATCTTGACCCAGAGTTATGGATGCTATATTATCAGCAGACTGACTCCTGGTTTTGCGAATGTGTGGTGCATTGTCTGAGTCTCTAGCATCTCTCCATGTTGGGAGATGCGGCCTCCGGCTCAGGCCTTGACCTGAAGAATAGCTGGTTATGTGTGTGTTAGTTAGAACAAGGGTTAACTATATTCGTAATGTACGTATCATGTGGTGTGTTCGTAATGTACATATCATGTGGTGTGCTCATTAGGTTGTTTTGCCCATCATATCCCCCTCAAGTCGCCGCTAGGCGACTTCACTTACTGGAGATACGAGGGGCCAGGACCTCAGCGCATGACACAACATCGTAGCACAGGCAAAAACACCAAAAAGGTGGCAAAACCGATTATAAAAATAAGCAACTATGAGCACGGGACACTAATAACTCGCTCGACCGGGTGTATGGGGAACCACGTGGGAGAAACGCTACCCATGCTTTGGACATGAGTATGCCATACACACCGCACCTAGGGGGTGGCATCCACCCCGGCCTCACAATGCGAGCACCCCATGGCACAACTACACAGAAGGAAAGGCAAAATCAGAATATGTGATCAGGGAAGAAATCGAGATTGCTAAACTAAACAAAAACTGAATAAGGAAATCAAAACAAACATCAAACAACACCAAAAAGCAACAATCAACCTTAAACGTAACCCTAAACAATCACAAAAAACAACAAACATCAAAATAAACAACATTAAAAACAATAATCAATACACGAGCAGCGGGGAAATCCTTCATTAGCCCCTGCCAGGGAGCCACATGGGAGTTACTAGTTTACGACCCGTTTATTCGATGTCCCGGCAGGGCGCTATCCCGGTGAACATAAGCAATACAGCGGGGAACATCATAACAAACCAAATCAAAATAAAAACGAATCATCAAACAATCTCAAAAGGCATGGGCCGTGTCCCAATTCAGGGGTTGCATCCTTCGTAGACCGCAAAGGCTGCATCGAAGGCCGAACGAGCGTTGTGGAATGGGACGGTCTAGCCTACGGAGCATTTCCGGATTGCGTAACCAGCCGTTAACGTCCTTTACCTTGCGTGACCACGCGTCGCTCCTGTCTCCTGGCAACCCTGACAGCTGCGGTTCAAACCGGACAGCGGAGGAGAAATATGGAGCCAGAAATTATCATTTTATTGGTTATGTTTTATCTTTTATTGGAGGAGTGGGAGAAGATTCACCGCCGGAGCCGGCGGGTGAAGAGGAAGAGAGGACGTCGGCTTAACGTTAATTAGTTTAACGTTATATGTCTAGCGTTAATGTCATTGAACTTTGACAATAAAGTTACATATTTAAAATGGTCCCAACCTTACTTTTATATAAAAAAAATGTTTTTACATAGTTTTGTCATTAAATATGTATTCGCTGCAGCTGCTGCTTCCGCTCTCTCCGCGCCATTTCTGAAAAAAATCCAACGCGCAATGAATGTTGGGATACGTTGGGCCGTGAAGGATCCATCCGATGCGTCCTTCAAATCCGGGAAACGAAGGCTGCATATCTCGGCCGCATTTGAAGGACCCTTCGAAATGGGACAGCACTTGACGCGCCGCTGTGACGTATGCGGTCTTCAAATGCGTCCTTCGAAGGATGCAACCCCTGAATTGGGACACGGCCATGGTGAACACCAAGACTAACATGGCCGCAGAAAAATGGCGGTCCCCCTCAGCCCGTCGTTAGGTGACTAATACTAAGACTAACATGACCGCAGAAAAATGGCGATCCCCCTCAGCCCGTCGTTAGGCGACTAAACTAGTAGGGATACGAGGGGTATAATGGCTGATGGATAATAATAAGCAAACAGACGCATGGGATAACGTACAGGGTAGGCCCTCATTCAGTGGGACGGCGATATAAACAATAACATTTGAGTTCCCGTCGTACCCGACCAACACCGGGAAAAAATCTGGACCTATAGTCAGAGGCACAGACACGGGCATAGATATGGGAGCGGCTAAAAACAGTGAAGCGTATAAAAGCAAATACAGCCAGGGGCGCCCTCAAGCCCTAAGGGAACGGGCCGGGCCCCTGGTATCGGAACGCAGATCCCTGGTCCGAGCGGCGTGGGTGCATCAGGTGGGAGGAGGGGGAAACGTCGTAGGCGGGGACGGGGAGTGGGGCCACCCTCCTGGAGAGGTTACTAGCACTTCACAGGCAGGGTGGGGGGGGGGGGGGGGTAGGCGGTGGGGTGGCAGCAGCCGAAGGTGGAAACAGGAAGCCGGGGCCGTGTGCCGGGGGAGACCACTAGCACATCACAGGAAGATGTCCGGCCCATCACGGATGCAGTTGATGGCGGGGATGGGGGGCGGGTGCGGCGGGGGCCTTCCTGAAATTTATCTTTAACAAAGCCATCGTGTCTGCGCCAGCATGAAATACACCGAATACAAAATAGGCAGAGTCAGTGTTTGTCAGTGGGTTTCTGGTAACGTTCCTGAGGGTGAGGGAGACCCCACCATTGCCTCCCGAAAGGAAGCCATTAGCCTGTAGTGCGGCCGTCGCGTCAGGCCTGTGGAGAGTCTGAGAGCGGTTAGTGACATAGTGATTCCGGTGCCCCCCTTTCATCCATAGTACATTGCCCCATCCTCGACACCAACCTCGGTTTTCGGCGGATACCATTACCCCGTTGTCTTGGACCCCCGTGAAGGAGCCCTTCGGGGCATCGCAGATGTAGACGTCGTACCCTTCCCAGGCTGCGGGCCCGCCAACGCACGGGATGATGTCGCATAGGAGGAAGGCATAGGCAGCGCTGGAACCGTAAGTATAGGTTAGAGATAGCCCACTGTACTTGGTGAGGCAGGGGTCATCAGGGGATTTGATGGCCCGCTGGGAGGTCTGTCTCTTGCGGCGTTGTGGACCCTGGGTCGGGGGTTCCGGGGAGAGTTGCAGCACTGCAGACGGGGGCTCGGTGGTGAAGGCCCTGGCCGGGGAGATCCGATGGACCTCAATCCCCCACAGGATCAGGAAACCCAGCAGAGCCCAGGTTAGCCCCACCATGCCGATGATGCAATGTCTATTGGCTCGGGCCTGGAGCGCCGTCGTCGGTAGCCTCATGGTGCTGCTGGACGAGGTCGCGCTGAGTGGCGGCGAGGGAGGGTCGTTGGGACTGTCGGCCTTGCAGACGGTGGTCAGATGGTGCCAGCGGGCGCCGCTCTTTCCTGCAAGGGAGACAGAAAAGGGGGTAGCCAAAAGTACCTTATAGGGGCCGTCCCACCGTGGCTGAAGGGACTGTCTTTTGTGGACCTCGACCCAGACCCAATCTCCGGGGTTGACGAGCACGGGTGCGGACTCTGCGGGGGGCAGCGAGGAGGTGACCTGTGAGTATAGAGCTCGGGAAGCGAGAGTTAGGGCTTGCACATACTCTAGGAGGACTTCATCATAATGGTCTAACACTGGACCCCTGGGAGGGGCACGTGGCCCGGGCATGGGCCCCCCTGTCACCAATTCGAAGGGGCTGAGTCCGCATCGTGAGCTAGGGTGGGAGTGCACGCTGAACAGCGCCAATGGGAGGGCCTCTATCCAGTTCATCTTTTTTGTAGAGGCGTAGCCCACTAGCTCCTCCTTCAGCAGTTGTTGCTGCTGGGGACCTGTGTCCCCAGGATGAACTGCCTTCGCGAACACGCTCTTGAGGGTAAGAAATCGAGATTATGAAATTAAAGCAAAAACGCTTAAGGAAATCTAAATAAAAAAATAATATATATATATTTTTTATAGTCATTAAAACCGAAAGTCAAAGTAATTAAAATCAAAAGATAAATCAAGTCAAAGTAATTAAAGCTGAAAGAACAAAACAAATCAATTAAAATCGAAAGATAAACCAAAGCAAATCAATTCCTCCTAGCGGCCTGGTAGGGCCGCTAAATCGCAACAACAAACAAACAAACAAACAGCAAAATGAGGCTATATATGTCATAAATATTGCAGATCAAATCAATCCCCAATAAATCTTTTGTCTTTTCATGTGTGTGGTTAAGTGTGGTGTAAGTGTGTGTTGTGTGGCAGCCCGGTTCACGAATATTACTCACACACACGGAATGCACCACACTCAGATTCCAGGGTGAGCCGAAGTCGGCGTTTATTCGGCGATATGGGTACAAGGCAATGCAAATACTATCTACTGTGGCCTCCGTGAGACTCTCAGTGTTCAACTGACTCTTTGCTGGTCCTTCTTGTTCCCCCCGGTGTGCGTCCATGATCGTCTTTTATGCCGACTCTCCCCCCCTCCGGCCAGGTGCGTTGCATCCCGGTGATTGTGCCGGGTGCCGACGCACGCTCTGCTGCCGACTGGTGGGTGAAGGCGGTATACCCCGTCGACCACTACCCCCCGGTTCCCCCGGGTGGGGAGCGGTTTGTCACATCCCTTCCCCGTTAGATGAGGCCTCCGGTCCCCGGGAACCCAGCCCAGGCAGGCATCCCGGCGTGACAAGGCGTCGGCGTTCGCGTGCTCTTTGCCAGGTCGGTGGTCCACCTTGAAACGGAAGTCCTGGAGGGCCAGGAACCACCGCGTCACCCTGGCGTTGGAGTCCTTGGCGCCGGCCATCCATTTCAGCGGGGCGTGATCGGTGACCAAGGTGAACTCCCGACCTAGGAGGTAGTACCTGGGTTTAGTCAGCGACCATTTGATGGCCAGGGCCTCTTTCTCCACGGTCGAGTAATTCCTCTCATTGGGAAGGAGCTTCCGGCTGATATACGTGACAGGGTGTTCCTCTCCAGCCTGGACCTGGGACAGGACTCCCCCCAGCCCCACCTCCGAGGCGTCGGTGTGCACTATGAGGGGAGAAGTAAAGTCTGGGGTTATGAGCACCGGTTCGGAGCACAAGGCTCCCCGGAACGACTCGAAGGCCTTCTCGGCCGCCTCCGTCCACCGGATCCGGTCTGGCAATGTCTTTCGGGTCAGGTCATTCATAGGACTGGCCAGGGTGGCGAAACCGGGTATAAACCGCTGATAGTACCCGACCAGCCCTAAGAACGACTTTACCTGTTTTTTGGAGGTCGGTCGGGGCCAGTCCCTGATGGCAGCCACCTTGCTCTCCTGGGGCCTGACGTTTCCCCGACCCACCTGATAGCCCAGGTAGGCCGTCTCCTCCAACCCGAGGCGGCATTTGGCCGGATTGGCGGTGAGACCCGCCTTCCGTAGCTCGCCCAGTACGGCCCTCAGCTGTCGGATGTGGACATCCCAGCTGTCGCTGTGGATGATGATGTCATCTATGTAGGTGGCGGCGTAGGCCCGGTGCGGCCGCAGGATCTGGTCCATCATGCGTTGAAAGGTTGCTGGGGCTCCATGGACTCCGAAGGGGAGAACGGTGTACTGGTACAGGCCCCCCGGGGTCGCGAACACCGTCTTCTCCCTGGCGGACTTGGTCAAGGGTACCTGCCAATATCCCTTGGTCAAGTCCAGGGTGGTGAGATACCGGGCCGGTCCCAGTCGCTCGATCAGCTCGTCCACCCTTGGCATGGGATAGGCGTCGAAGTCGGACACCTCGTTCAGCCGTCGGAAGTCATTACAGAACCTGTAACTCCCGTCAGGTTTGGGCACGAGGACGACTGGACTGGACCAGGCGCTGCGGGACTCCTCAATGACGTGCAGCTGCAGCATCCGGGCCACCTCCTCCTGGATCGCCGCCCGTCTGGCCTCCGGGACTCTGTAGGGCGGAACTCTCACCTTTATTCCAGGTGCCGTCCGGATGTCATGCTGGATCACCGAGGTCCGACCCGGGAGCTCGGAGAAGACGTCCTGGTGTTGCAGGACCAGGTCGGCGAGGTCTTGCTTCTGAGCCGGGCTGAGGTCCTCTCCTACCGGGACCACCGGAACTCCTCGTCGGTCCACCAACCCCAGGGGTGCCGGATCGGGCGGATCCCCTCCCCCCTTCCACTGCTTCAAAATGTTCACATGGTACAGTTGGGTAGGCTTACGCCTCCCTGGTTGACGCACTCGGTAATTTACCTCTCCAACTCTCTCGACCACCTCGTATGGCCCCTGCCATTTGGCCAAGAACTTGCACTCCGCCGTCGGGACCAGGACCAGCACCAGATCTCCAGGCCGGAAGACGCGCAGCTGGGCTCCCCGATTTTAGACCCTCGCCTGGGCCTGCTGGGCACGCCCGAGATGTTCCCGGACGATGGGCCAGACCTGGGCCATACGGTCCCTCACCTGTTCTACGTGTTCCACCGCGGTGCGGTGGGGTGACGGTTGACTCTCCCAGGTCTCCTTGGCGAGATCCAGGATTCCCCGAGGCCTCCTCCCGTACAGGAGCTCGAACGGAGAGAAACCCGTAGAAGCCTGGGGCACCTCCCGCACCGCGAACAGTACATGGGGCAACAGCTGGTCCCAGTTCTTCCCATCTGTGTCCATGGCCTTTTTCAGCATCTGTTTTAAGGTTTTGTTAAACCGTTCCACCAGGCCGTCCGTCTGGGGGTGGTACACCGACGTCCGGAGCTGTTTGACCTGGAGAAGTCTGAGCAGTTCTTTTAGGACACGAGACATAAAACACGACCCCTGGTCCGTCAGTACTTCCCGTGCTATCCCCACCCGGCTAAACAGAAGCATGAGCTCCCTCACTACCGCCTTAGCGGTGGGGCTTCAGGGTACCGGGTTGCATAGTCTACCAGCACCAGGATGTACCGGTGTCCCCTGCTGGTCTTGGGGAGGGGCCCCACAATGTCCAGAGCTATCCTGTCGAACGGAGTCTCTATGATGGGCATGGGAATAAGTGGGTTCCTAGCCGAGGAGCGAGGAGCTACCCGCTGACACTCCGGGCACGTTTGGCAGTAACGTTCTACGTCCCTTTTCACCCCCGGCCAGTAAAACCTCGCCAAGACCCGATCCCGGGTTTTGTCCATGCCCAGGTGTGCTCCCAGGAGGTGCGTGTGGGCCATATACAGCACCTTGCTGACATACGTCCGAGGGACCACTAATTGTTCGGTCACCGCCCCGTCCTTTTCCACCACCCGGTATAGCAGGGCCCCCCTGGTGCTAAAGTGTGGGTGTGTCAGGCAACTCACCGAGTCCCGGGTCTGTCCGTCGTGTGCGAGGACATGGCTCCAGGCGTGTTTGAGGGCGTCGTCCTGCAGCTGGGCGCTAGCGAACTGGCCCGGCCGAGTGGTTCCTTCCCCCCCCTCCGGTAGGAAGTCCGAAAACTCGGTGAGAGGGGAACTCCGACGAGGGTCCGTCCCCTTCTGGCCCGGGGTCCTCTGCCGATGACTCTTCCTGGGTCGCCAGTACCCGGATGGCCCCATACGCCGGTCGCACCTTCCTCCCCGCTCGGCGAGCAGGCTCTCTCCTTACCCGATTTTCCCGCTCCGGATCCCAGAGTCTGTGGAAAATTGGGCAATCCCTCCCGATAAGAAGGGGTACCGGCAGGTGGGGTACGATCCCCGCCCGGGCTGTGAACACCCCGTAGGGGGTCCGGATGACCACATGGCAAGAGCCATAGGTCCGGGTATCCCCGTGTACACAGGCCACCTCCACCACTACCCGTGTCCAGGAGGGCCTGTGTGTCCTGGGTCATAACCCGTGCTGGGATAGTCGGGGACCCAGCTACCCCCTGTGCGCAACAGGTGGCCAACATACAGGGCCGGTACGTACCCTCGTCCGCATAGGCCGAGGGCATCGACACGTCTTTGTCCCCGGGACAGTCTCGTGCTAAATGCCCCGGCTGACCGCAGGCGTAGCACCGTCTCCCTTCTCGACCCTCCCGGGACACGATCGGCGGCTCCGGTGGTGGTGTCCGTGACGCCGTCAGGGGCCCCCTCTGGTCTCGTCGGTTCTCGGTCGGCCGCAGGCTGGTCCGGGGACTGGCGCTGAGATGCTGGGCTACCTGCCAGTTCTCCAATTGCCGGATCAGGTCGTCTACCGTCTCGGGATGGTGGTGGGCCAGGATCCTCCGGGCGTCGGCCGGCAGCTGGCGAACGGTGTTATCAATGAGTACCCGATCCACCGGGCTGGGTCCCTCACCCGTGGTCAGCCACCTCCTTACTAGCCGACCATGCTGGGCGATCTGGGTCCGCACCGCACCGTGGATGTCGAACCGCCAGTCGTGAAACCGTTGGGCGCGGGCCGCGAGGTTGTGTCCGTAGTAGGCCAGTATGGCCTGCTTGAGCGCTGGATACTGGTCGGCGTCCTCGGGTGGTAGATCCTGGCTCGCCTGTTGCGCGGGACCGGTGAGGAGGGGCGAGATGATGTGGGCCCACTGTTCCGACGGCCAGTTCTCCCTCCGGGCGGTCCTCTCAAAGACCTCCAGGTACGCCTCGACATCGTCGTCCGGACCGAGCTTGGTGAGCCGGCTGGTCGGAGCGGCTGTCGGCGCGTCGCGGACGGCATGCTGCATGAGCCGGATCACCGCTTCGCGGAGCAGAGCGAGACTTTCCGCCGTCTCCCGCTGTAACGCGGCAGCCTGTGCCTGGAGCTGTTGTTGTCTCTGAACAACAGAGGGAGCGGCGGTGCCGTCGGGGTTCTGCATGGTGGATCGAGTGGGTACGTTACCGTGTGATGTAGTGGCGTCGGGGTGCCCGCATTCTCCACCATATGTGGCAGCCCGGTTCACGAATATTACTCACACACACGGAATGCACCACACTCAGATTCCAGGGTGAGCCGAAGTCGGCGTTTATTCGGCGATATGGGTACAAGGCAATGCAAATACTATCTACTGTGGCCTCCGTGAGACTCTCAGTGTTCAACTGACTCTTTGCTGGTCCTTCTTGTTCCCCCCGGTGTGCGTCCATGATCGTCTTTTATGCCGACTCTCCCCCCCTCCGGCCAGGTGCGTTGCATCCCGGTGATTGTGCCGGGTGCCGACGCACGCTCTGCTGCCGACTGGTGGGTGAAGGCGGTATACCCCGTCGACCACTACCCCCCGGTTCCCCCGGGTGGGGAGCGGGTTGTCACAGTTGATACAACAAATCAAAGCAAAATCAAATCCTGGCTCGGCTGGTCGGCTCCGGGCGTCTCTGCATCTGGCTCCCCCTCACGCTCTGGAACTCGTGTTTCTATTGTTGGAATATAAACTCATGTACAGTAGTTAGTGGACAAACATATTTTCTTAATCCTATTACTTATTGCTCTAATGGAGGTCCCGTATGGGGCCTTGAATAATAGGTGAAGGCATGGGTCGACCCGTAAGCATTTCATGCGGGGTTAGATGCATCATTCTAGTAGCATGCGTGTGATAACTCATTAGTGGTAGTGCATCTACACAAGTCAAAAGTCAAAAGTTTGATTACAGCATCCACACTTTGCTCTAATTTCTCACTACTTCCCTCCTTGCTTATTAAATGATAAGCAAACCCAAAAACGTCATTAGTGCAACCAACCTTGAAGCCCCTAACCTTAACAACCTTTAAATAAAACCAATCTGGTGGGAAGGGAAATCAAAGCCAGTATATCCAAAACCAAAGGCAGATATTGGTGGGTTTACCATCAGCCGCCGTAAAACCACACTGTTCCCGAAATTAACAAAGTCATGCACTAAACCGAAAACGTAACTTGAGTCATATACCATTTTATAAACGAAAACGTGACATGTCCACCACTTCCGCTGCCTGAGCCAACATATCTGACTTCTGTTCCTCCTCCACCTTTCACCCCACCCGGCTCTTCCTATGATGGTTGCAGCTCGTCACTTCACGACCAAGTGAGTCAATGCTCACAGTGACTCTGCCAAGTAATCGTGACTGTGCCTGCCTTAGGTTGTCCCGGGGTTTCAAGGTGGGATCTTACCCGTCGTTGGCTAACCAGCCTTCCATACTGGCTTACTGCAGGATGCCGTGCCTGGGATACAATCAATTTCCACCCATCAGGTGGAATAGATCGCAAAGTGGAGGGATGGAGACAGAGTCCTCAGCCCCAGCTACTCATGCAGCCAAGTGTGTGTATAATGGAGACACATCAGGGCGGTTACCCAGCGTGTGTAAGTGGGCGGATGATGGGGTCAATCAGAAAGTAACTTTCTGTTGGAGTGAGGAGGAAAATACTATCGAATGTTAACATGTTATGAAAGCGTAACCGCAGTAGTAGTGGCATCTGAAAGGTAAACCCATTATTTCCGAATGTAAAGTGAGAACCTAGCTTGTACATTAGATCCCTTCCCAGCAAATGTAGTATTAACCCATCCAATCCATAATCCATCTAATTGTCCTACTTGTACATTATTATTTTGTATGACTGATATGTATTCCCCTTTAGCCATAATGTGAATATCAGAACATCTTTTACAATTTAGTTGACACAAATGTAATTGTGATTAGTTATAGTAAAGACCATTACCTTATTAACTCTATTGTTTCATCTGAAATATGCTTTCAGAACCACCTTGTGTGTTCCAACACTCTGCGCAGGGGAGTAACCTCCCTTATCTCAGTGGCCCTGATGAGGCCTACTACCCGGCCTGTCTAGATTATATGATCAATTTTAATATAATGTCTATTATTACCGTAATCCCTCAGGAATTTAAAATTAAAAAAAAATATATATATATTAATAATAATTATTTGTGCTGTCTTTTTGGTACTTAAACCTTGTCAGGTCTGTTGAACTGTGCATTAACCCCGCAGTCCCCGAGTCCTTTTAGGGCGGGTCCTTCTGCTCAGATTGGTGAGAGAGGATTTTCCCTGAACTCTTAAAAAGAGTCCCCAGCTCTGGTTGACCCCTGGACTTCTGTGGACGAGCGGTGTGCATGCATACAATAATAACCTCTAAATCTCTCTGCCTGTCTCCCTGTGACTCCCTCACAGGCTGCATTCCCCTCTTATCTCTACTGTCCTCGCTACTGACTACAAATTTGTCAAATGGGAAAACTTCAAATATGGCGGACAGGGACTACAACTCTATGAAATGAGAGAACTACAAATATGGCGGGCGGGGACTACCTTTTTTAGGCATAGGGTCAGTTCCCACACACACTCTCTGTCTCTCTCCTCAACGAACACACACACTCATTGACGCACACACAGCCTCTTTTTCTCCTTCTCGAGCTGTCTTTTGCACAAACGCACACTCAAACACCCGTTAACGCCTACATGCTGACACACGCGTACGCACTGGCGTCCACATTCACCCAAATGCACACTGTCGTCCCCTGTCATGCACGTACACAGCAAAAAGGGATGTGTCAAAAAACAACACACATGGTTGTGTTGATATCATTTTGACACATGTTGTGTAGATTTTAGCACATAATGTGTTATTTTTTATTTTATTATTGACACGATACATGTGTCATCTGATTGG
Organism: Micromesistius poutassou; assembly: GCF_964030765.1. Taxonomy (NCBI): domain Eukaryota; kingdom Metazoa; phylum Chordata; class Actinopteri; order Gadiformes; family Gadidae; genus Micromesistius; species Micromesistius poutassou. Next base: position 18,426,535 of record NC_140285.1, read on the forward strand.
GGGAAAATAATTTGTTTAATTTTTTTTTAAAACATGTTCTTTTGTTTTTTTACAGTAGTACATGAAATAGCCTTAAAACGAATAAAAATAAATAAAAGTAAATATTTTTGCATGTGAATAATCTAGTTAAAAAATTTAACGGTCCGATCACGTCATGCTCCTTTTGAATTTCTGCATTTGACCCATGATTTGACCGCTGTCACCGCGCTTTTCACTCTTGTTCGAGGGAGGAGAGGAGGATGGAGTCGGAGTCGCAGCCACCTGTAAGTTAAGTTTTTCATTTGGTGTTCATATTTATTAGCAAGATAACATGCAGAAAATAACCTTTAAAATATGTTAAGGAGCTAAATAACGTTTGTAATGACTATAACCTGCTCCTGGTTAGAGTTAGCACAATAGCTATCTGTTAGCTTCAATAAACTTGGTGACCTCCCATGCAGTAACTTAATGATAATACAATATACGGTACATTAACGGTCAGGCTATGCCGACTTTTGACGGGGAAAGGTTTACAGCATAAAGTATATCGCCAGGTCAGATGGCTACACATTTCCCGTTGCTAACGTTTTTCTTTTTTTTTTGCTGTAAATTGATATTAGCAGGCCAGCCAGAGGTAAGCTAAATTAGCAAAATTAACGTTAACCTCTGAACATGATGGGAAATAAGCCCGAAAACTGCGCCATTGCCAGTGTGCAAGTTACTTTCAAAATGTATTGGACAATATCCCCGTCGGTGTAGAGTAACGCTTCACTTTTTACATTACTTTTGCGTTACTTTACTGTTAAATAACCACAGAAGTAACGTCATGAATGATTCGGCAGAATCAAAGCGGAAATAGCGGTGCTTTTATTTTGAAGAACCAGGACAACTGGTTATGTTAATGTACGTTAAGTTAACTGCTGTGAACTCGAAGCTACCGGTCAACAGAAGTCGTTAACGTTAGCAGTTGGCGGAAAGTACCTACACCGAGAACGAGACGGTAATGTTACGGAGGAGTGGCGGGAAGGGGACGGGGGAGGGGAGACGTGACGTGACGTTGCTAGCCGCGCGGTGGCTGACCGCGAAAGTCGCCATATTGTGAGGCCACTTGTCGCTTGTTGTCAGTGTAGGTAACGTTAGCATCCGTGACAGCTAGCGAGGCTAACGTTACTAGCCTCCCGACTCGGTCCTCGTAGCTTCATCTGCTCTCAAGGAGTGAGTGAGTGAGTGTGCGTGTGCGTGCGTGTGGTGTGGTAGGGGGGGGGGGGGGGGGGGCTATGTTTGTCTGATATGTATGTGTATTAATGTTCTGTAATTAATTTATTTTGTTGACGTAATTAAAAAGAAAAGTAGTGGCGGTGGGGGGCGTAGACGTTTCTGAGCGGAGTTTTGAGGGAGATGAGATGAAGCTAACGTTAAGTGCAGCAGAGTTGGGGGTTGCTCGCCCCACTAGAAATAGATGTGTGTCACGGTAACAGTGCTTTGAGCTCGAAAGTCCCCGACTGCTAAACACGGACTCTAACCTGCTTCCTTAAGTGCATGTGACTCTGTGTGTGTGTGTGTGTGTGTGTGTGTGTGTGTGTGTGTGTGTGCGTGCGTGCGTGTGTCAGAGCAAGGGGTTAAAGGCTGTGTGGATTTTGTGGAGCTGGTTGATAAGAATGACATGTGTGCGCATGTGTAAGAGTGATGATTCTTATTGCTTTGGATCCTGTAGCTCTTTTTTTTTAATGAAAACTTTAGCTGTGCTAGCAATTTTTGTAAAGTCAAGGAGGGCTGCACAGTCCAAGTTCATGTAGTCAGATTAGTTTTGGGTTGAGATTTATTTATAAACTCATCATACTATACAATGAGTGTAAATAGCATTTCCCCCTCTTTTCTTCTTCCCCAGGAGGACCCAGACCATGAGCCTGGATCAGTCAGAGTTCTTGCTACTGTCTTTAAAAATGCAAAAGAGTGTTCAAGGAAGATTTATACTGTTCACACTCTTGAACAGCTTATAACTCAAACCACATCAGAGCAACTAGGTTTTGCATTTGACAGAGTTCTGAAATATCACACTGATTTCCAAGAATTTGTTGATGTTGACAGAAACACAGCAATCAAGAACTTTGATAGATTTCAGGTCTTCATGTCAAGCACAGAAGCACTATCCCAAACAAATGCTGGCGAGGCCCATCAGATTCAGGTATTTGTGTTCATTGTTCATGTGAATATATTCCAGGTCTCTTTTTAGGGGTGGGCAATATAACCTGAAATCTGAAATTTGCAGTCACATGTACACATCACTAGTACTGGAGGAATGCATTTATCTAACATCAGTATGGCAAAATCTGGGATGGTAAGAGAATCATAATGTCGGCAACAGGCAATCCTGGGCGTATCACCCACCCCATGGCTCTATACTATACGTAATAGTATTTTAAAGGTTAAATTCACCTCCATCATGTCTCTCCATTATTGTAGCATGTTCCAGTGCCAAGTGAACAGCGAGGCCTGCAGTCTCTACTTCAAAGCAAAGCACCAGAGATACTTGAAGAACACAAGATAAGAGGAACACTGAAAATTGAGTCAAGGAGGCTCCTTGTCAAAATATGCATCAGTCACTTGGTGGAGAAGCATGGATAGTAAGTATATAAGCTCAAAAAATATTGAACGACTTTGAATTGTACTTAATAGTCATTGCCCTGACAGATGGCAGTTTTGGATTTTGCTCTTCTCTGTCCCCCCAGTTACCCACCAAATGATGAAAAGCTTGCTCTCGCAAAGAGTATCGTCAACACTTTCCCATCCTTGAAGGTTCAGATTGATGGAAAAGGAGATGGATTTGTAAGTAACATGATCTAATGATTTATATGGCCTAAATAACAGTCAAGTTGTTGTTTTTTTATCTCATTGTGTATTTTCAACACTTACTGTACACTATTCAGTATTCTAAAAAAAAAAAAAATTTTGTTGTCATTTCAGGAGCATTTTTATGATCCATCATCCCATTCTGGATTCTTGGAAATGAGACTGCGTAACATCCGCCGAAAGCTGGAAGATGGTCAGCGCCGCTACACAAAGCGTAAGATAACCTGCGACAACAGACCAGGGTCAGAACAGGAACAGGGTGACAGCAGTGTGACCAGTGAGTGGATCACACTCATGAAACGGCTAAGGCCCTCTTCAGAGAACATTCCTTCAATCAAATCAGCAATGGAGAAGACGTACACCAGGCGTAGGTCATGGATATCAAAGGAGACTCCCACAATGGCTGAAATCTTCAGCGAATACCCACGCTTCTTGGATATGCCGAGTCTGGTAGGTGTCATATTGCAGCTCAGTCATTATTCATAATTTAATTTATATTTTACATATTTTATGTTTTAAATATTTAAATGTTATATTGTTAATAACATGGTTGATTTAGAATATATTCTGAAAATGTCTCTTTATGTAAGTTGGATATCGAGTTCGGCAAAATGACGGACGGAAAGACTGACCTGTTCATCAGACGATGGGAAGCCAGCATCATTCCAAAGCTAAAAGCTGTGGCTGCCATGGAAAGAGGTGATGTTGCATCTCTTACGAAGGGGATGGAAGACCAAACAGATGGTATGTGTGTGTGTGTGTGTGCATGCATTTATTTTCTTTATTTACATGATCAATTATGATGATGATAATAATATGGCATGTATGTGAATAGAATGTAGGAACCCTCGTCCTGTTTCCTATTTAGCAGTGATGTTTTTGATCAGTGTAGTACTTTCTCAGTAGCCCAATCCATGCTGTTTTACATATGAAATATCCACAGCTGTAGTAAGTCCTGAAATCAGTGCCAGAAACTATTTTGGGAACACGAGGAGTAATTTTCAGCATTTATGTCAGGGCTTGTAGATACTGAAATGTGGTCCATTGACTTTGCATTAGTTTGTGGCTAGCTAGACAAAGCGGTAGGTATCTAGTTCTGTGGATATCTAATTTTCTGTTTTCATTTCATTTTCAGATGAGAAGTGCTACACGATGCTGGTTGTCCTCACACATCTTCTGCCACCAATACCTGGGAGTCGCTGCAGTGTGAAATCTGCAATATCATTCCTACTGGATTTTGTACCGGTATGTTTTGTAAGACTGAGCACCTTTTAGGTTTTTAAAGATGGTTTATGAATTTCACAATACAAAATTACAAATACAGTATATCAAGCAAATAAAGTGCAACCAGTGCCTAAGTGCAAAGGATTCATAAAGTGCTATCACTTCATAAGGCCAGTATGTGTCAGGGAACACTTTGAAATTTGTCCACACTTCTTCTCCAGAGGTCAGCAATTATCGGTTTGATTACTGTGTTGTTGTCAATTACAGTCTGCTGTTTTACCATAGTACATCTTGTTTTGCATAATTTTATATCACACCACACCTATAATTATTTGTATCTCTTCTGTATGTTTAGCAATTTATCTTCCCTCTGTTATTTATAATGTCTTACACTTTTTACTTAATGCAGTATAGCATGCCAATTTAGACTTAAATTTATTTCTGATGGTGCTTTTTGAAATCGTTAAATGTATCTATTTTTTCCTCATCTCTTAAGCTTGGAACCAGCATTGCATCCCTCTCCAGCGACCCCAAGACAGCATCAAGGACCCAACCACAGCTGATCTGCATCGGCAATTTGAGGAGCACAGCACACCAGTACGTCATCATCGCGAGGAATGATGGAGTGACCATTCCTGTAGATGAAGGCCTGACATGTGCCGTAGACAAGCTATTTAAGCTGTACTGGGTCTGCAACTTGTCCTATCCACCACAACTCAGCTCTGTGTTCACCTTCTTTGAATACATCTATGACGTGACCATCTCAACCAAGAGGAGATCCAAGGTACTAGAGCTTATCTCTAAGCTTCAGGCTGCTGAGTAGCTCACGAGAGAATGTACATATGTCCAAGGTGTAGTCAGTCAATATCTACAGAAGTAAAGACACTAATTTGGCATTTACGTGAAATACATGCCTTATCAGATGGACAGGACTTGACTATCATCTGCAGCCAAGATGGTTGCCCAAGGATGTACCACAACTTCAATTCATTTTCCAAACATCTTCATAGAGACCACCAGTCCACACCAACATTCTTGGATAATGTGTCTTTCCAAGCTAATGACCAAAGTCCAGCAGATACATCTGAGGCAGGGCCATCTAATATTGAGGACTCACCAGACTTTATTCCATGTAAAACTGCCATTCCTAGTGACTGTGTTGCTTCTTTTCTGGCAAAAATGTATTCTTCATCAAATACGACTTTAATGGATGTAACAAAAAGTGTTAGTTGTACACAAGAGATGCTAGAAAGGACTGTAGAAAGTTTGCAACATTCAACAACTACATTGTTGAATAATCTGCAAGTACCACTTGACAGTGAGTCTGTCCAGTCATTAATGAGCAAATTTGAAAATGCTAAAACTGTGTTTAAAGATGTAGACACACCTTTCAAAATGAACAAATACTTTTCAGAGAAATTTGGTCTTGTGAAGCCAAAAGAAATATTTCTTGGTCATAGGGCAGACACTGGAAGAAAATGTGGACAAGTAAAACAAGTGTTGGCAGCAGACACATGCCAGTATGTGTCAGTAATTGAAACAGTTAAATTTTTATTCAGTAATGACCAGATGCAAAAGGTTTACCTACAGGGTAAGAAAGATACTGTAGGCAAAATGCACAACTACTGTGATGGCTCTCAGTTTTTATCTCATCCGCTGTTTAAAACATTTCCTCAAGCCCTCCAAATACAGTTGTATTTTGACGACTTAGAAACAACAAACCCTTTAGGCTCTAAAACAAAAATTCACAAAATGGGGGCCGTGTATTTTGCTTTGAAGAATCTGCCACCGCAGTATAATTCATCACTTTCAAATATTCACTTGTGTCTTCTTTTCAATTCCATGGGCCGAGAGGTATATGGGTTTGGTAAAATTTTGGAACCACTGCTAGAGGACATCGGACTCCTTGAAAGTTCTGGTATACAGGTGGAGATGCAAGGACAAAACCATCAACTGTATGGAACAATCTGTGTCTTGACTGCAGATAACTTAGCTATCCATTCCCTATGTGGATATCTAGAGAGCTTTTCAGCAAACAAGTATTGTCACTTTTGCATGGTTGACAAAACAGTTGCTCAGTCTGTTTTCGATGAAGATGATGTTGAGAGGCGCACAAAAGAAAATTATCAGCAGCATGTCAGATGTAATGATCCAAGCTCAACTGGAGTTAAAGAGGACTCTTGTTTAAATAAACTGCAGTATTTTCATGTTACTGAGAACACATGTGTTGACATAATGCATGATATACTTGAGGGTGTAGCCCCTTTGGAAGTGAGACTAATGTTACAACACTTCATTTATGAAGAAAAGCTTTTCACCCTAGAACTGTTGAATCAAAGAATTTCCAGTTTTGACTATGGGTATGGAAATGAGAAAAATAAACCAAGTGTTATTCTCAATCTGAGAACCTCTGACAATGCAGTAAAACAGACTGCATCACAAATGTGGTGCCTTTTGCAGGTGTTACCTTTTTTAGTTGGTGATCTCATTGACACAAGAAGTAAACATTGGCATTCATTCATTTTGCTGAGAGAAATATGCAGCATTGTCTTTGCACCCATTGTGACACATGGGCTTGCTGTATTCCTGAAACAACTCATTATAGACCACCACTCATTATTCAAGAAGCTCTATCTTCGAAATTTGATTCCGAAACACCACTTTATGGTGCATTATCCCAGGATGATGGTAACGTTTGGACCTCTTTCTCAGCTGTGGTGTATGAGATTCGAGGCCAAGCATAATCCATTAAAAAGACATGCCCATGTGGTTGGAAACTTCAAAAATATTTCTAAAACACTCAGTTATAAACACCAAGTTCAGCACATGTATAGCTTCAAGTTTGGTGATGCTCTTTCTGAGAAAATGAGTGTTACAAATGCATACCCTGTGTCCATCAGCTCATTGAAAAAAGCAGATGTTGTGCTGGACAAACTGAAATCCACCTATGATGATGATGACTTGACTTTGAACAGCTCTGTCTATGTTGCCCACACTGTTAGTGTGCTTGGCCAAGCTTACAGAACCGGCTGTGTATTGCCACTTAAAGTTGACAACAATGGAGAGCCTTCGTTTGGTGAAATAATTCATATTATACCACAGGCTGACAATGTATCCATTCTGATGTTTGTAAGAATTCTTACAGTGAAGTTCTTTGATGAGCATTTGTATGCTTATGCGGTACAAAAAACTAAAGAATATGAAATGATCAACCTGACTGATGCCACAGATGTCAGGCCTTTGGACATAATGTCAGGTTTCTCCACAGATAAACTATACTTAAACCCAAGGTATAAGATTGTCTAGCTTCTCAAGAATGCAATGATGAGTAATAGGATCCTGTTATGTTAGGGCTGCAACTAATGATAATTCTAGCAGGTCTATTAAAACTGTATGGTTGTTGTAGTTATTGTTAATGTTTTCTATGTCATGCCTGTTGCTTTTTACAAATACTTTATTTAGGTTTTACATGCATACATATGATATAACATGATAGAAAAATAAATAAAAAAGGAGCAAGTTGATACAATACATGGTTAATCAAACAAAAGGTTAATAATATTTTAAAGTTGCAAAATGTCCCAAGGGAGAGTATGTCCAGTGTTTTTGCCTGCTGAGTTGATGTAGGGCTGCAACTACATGTAATGATAATTCTAGCAGGTCTATTACAACTGTGTATGATTGTTGTAGTTATTGTTAATGTTTTCTATGTCATGCCTGTTGCCACTGATGAGTTGATGTAGGATTCTGTCAACCTTTGATTGATTAAATGTCTAACATTTTTATATGGTCTGTCCCTTTAATATTTAGAATTACAAATGCCTCATAGTTAACACATTAAATTGCAATATTAACACATTATGTAGTAGTTTCTGGACATTTTAATTTACACATAATCAACATTTTATGTGTTCAAATGACACATTTTGTGTGTTAAATTACCTGACACAGTTTGTGTGTTAAAATGGCTTACACATTTATTGTGTAAAACGTGTGTTGAAATCACACATTTTGTGTGTTAAATTACCTGACACAATTTGTGTGTTAAAATGGCTCACACATTTATTGTGTTAATTTTGACACAACATGTGTTGTCCCTGAGCACACTCACGACATGTGTTAAAATTCTGCACAACATGTGTCATTTTTAACACATCTCTTCTTGCAGTGTACACTCAGACGTGCGCTTTCTTGACACACGCACACACACACACCCACACACGCACTCGCTCTCAGTCTCTCCTATACACGCTCACACATTCTCACGTCTCTCGGCCTCTGGAGTGAGAGAACTCAAAAAACGGCGGCTGGGGAACAATGAGCTCTTTTGGGCTTGTCTTAACATACGAGGGCGGAGGAGAGGTGTAAGAGTCGCTTTTTTTTCTTTTTTTTTTAAGTCACTCTTGGGAGAGGTGAAAAAAGGGGGGGTAAAAAGGAAACAACACATCCAAGAGATGTTATTCAATATAGTCAGATCTTATATTATAATATGCATGCAACACAATCAAGGGACGTCATTCAACTTTATCGATTAACTCATAATAGGCATACAACACGGCCAAGGGACGTGATTCAACATTATTGATTAACTCGTAATATGTATACAACACAGCCAAGGGACGTCATTCAACATTATTAATTAACTCATAATATGTATACAACACAGCCAAGGGACGTCATTCAACATTATTAATTAACTCATAATATGTATACAACACAGCCAAGGGACGTCATTCAACATTATTAATTATCGATTTGCCCATTCCGACAGAACCTGCCGTGGGTCCGAGCAACACAGCAAAGAGGTGTCATTTATTATTATCAATTCATTTATCTCAACGGAACAAGCCGTAAGTCAAAGCAGCACAGCAAAGAGGTAGCATTTATTAATATCAATTCATTTATTTATATCTTTCATCCGTTTACTGGGTGAAGATAGTGCGCACCACACACACGCACCATTCTCACACACCCGCTCGCTCTCAGTTTCTCCCATGCACACTCACACACCGCCTCTCAGACTCTCTCTCTCTCTCTCTCATGCTCACTGTCTCTCAGTCCCGATCGCACACACGCACGCCGTCTGAGAGGTCTCTGCTATCCCTAGTCTGTCCTTAATCTATGTCAATCCATGGGTTTGTCCGTCCGTCCCCGCATATGCAATGAATATATGGCCAAACTAAAGATTATTTATCGTGCCTTTCCGGGCACCTCAAATCCACTCATCAAGGTTCTCGAGGGTATCATTTCCACCATGCAGCGAGCCCTATTCAACTTGGCCGTCGGTGGCATCGTATCATCCGGATCCGACTAGTTACAGGCCGTGATTCCTCTGGGTCTCTCTCATAGCCCAGTTTATTCCATTTCTCTTCATTACCTTGGCCGTCGGTGGCTTCGTATCACCTGGATCCGACTAGTTACAGGCCCTAATGGTCTCACCGTGCAGCGAGCCGATATTCAATAGGCCACGCGTTTAGGGTCAATCGGGTTTTTACGGGTTAACACTACGTTACAGTGGGATTCGTCCCCGCGGGATACCCCGTAGCAGACCGTTCTTACAGCCTCATCTCCTAATGTGGTTCCTATATAACTATGCAGAGTTCGTGTTTTATCAACAGGTTCTGCCTACCTTTTGTTTGGGCGCCCGAGATGAGACTGCAGGAATCGGTCTGGCGCTCCGGGGTCCCGGGGCGTGCCCCTCTCCGTCCTCTGTGGCGCAGCGCCACACATTGGCCTATGTGTGGAAAACACTGGGAGTGTTGTTATTTTATAGTGTTGTTGTTGTGGAGTGTTTGTGCGGAGTTATTTAATAAATGCGTTGTTATTAATTTAATATTTTGTTAATGTTGTTAATATTTAATAAATATTCAATTCAAAGTGATTTAATTCCTTTATTTCATTCACTCACGGTGCTTACTAAGTTGGCTATGGACAAGGAGCTCATGTGTGCTGCTCATTTATCTACTCCCGCGGCGCATAAGATTTACCAATGTCATATATCCTGGCTGTCCGTTTCATGCTGCTATTGCGACATCCCGTTATTTCGACACTGAGGTTTAATTAAATTCATGAACGCTTGTCTTTGCAAGGGTTAATCGTGTGTTAAAAGTATTATTTGTTTAATTGTTCAAGTCGGCTTTCTGAGAAACTATTACGCGACCGAAGTGTCGGGAAACCGGCATGTCTAAATAGCGGACCCTTTTAGTCGGGCTCGGGTTCGGGCTCGGGCTCAGTAATTGCTTCATTTGTCGGGTAGGGTCGGGTAAGGGCCTGATTGCCAGGGGTCCGGGCCGGGCCGGGCCTGAAATTTTAGGCCCGTGCAGGCCTCTACCGGAGACCACCACTAGCGCTAATACAATCACTGGGAGCAGCAGCAACAGTGTGCGGGTATACTTTTTCTTATTATCTGACAGACTCTTTACCCAGCACCTGTACAGAGTTGGATGTGCTCTCTACTACTATCAGCGAGTTATAGCCATCAGGGATTTTCTGCCCATACACGGTATCTAAATTTGTATGTATGTGTATAATTTCTGCATAGTTTTCTTCATGTCAGCACAACCGTCTAGTAGTTATGGTTACCAAACTAATCTGGCAGCTATCAGGATAATTTGCCTGTAGATGAGGATAACTTGTAGGCTAGTCTATTACTCAGATAAGTGAGTTATTTTATTATAATAAAATAACTCACTTATCTGAGTAGGTAGTGATTAATGTAATTAGTTTAGCTGGTGAGGTCTACGGTCTACTTGAGTTGACTATTTTATGTTTCTGAGCATTTCAGATATTTTTTCCATGTATGAAATAGGGCAAAATCAGAAAAATGTTCAATATCCCATCACACTAGCACTATTATTAATTGTAAGCATAGCTATCATTTATCTAACCTTTTGCAATCAGTTGATGAGAAACCCAACGCTGAACAAGCAGTGTCTGTTCCTGCACTCCGGAGGCGTCGCCCCAGAGAGAAGTCTGAGGAAAACGGCTTGGACTTTTGTCTGTGTATTTTTTAAATGTGGCCTGCTAGAACCGTTTTTCCCAGGATTTCCAACCCTACCTTTAATCCTTTTTTGTTTCCACTTTCACAGTGAATGGTGATAAAAGTGTTCCAGTGACAGAGTGAATGTGGAAATGCAAGACCTGCCCTTCAGTTTTTCCAAGTAGGTCCCATATTCTGAAACACTATCGAGTCAGACATAGACATTATATTGGGAATAACAATCGTATTCCATGTGTGCATGCAAGTTGCCCATGCACTTTTAGAACATGGAATGCACTGTTAATTCATTTGAATAGATGTCATGTTATTAAAACTAGTTGTCATCAGTCAGAGAAATGTACATTTAGTTGCCATTTGTGTCCTTGTAAGGATCTTGTGTCTGAGAGGGATTACTGGACTCACGTTAATGCACATTTGAAGAAAAATGAGGTTGTAACGTGTATGTTCTTGGATTGCAAATTTCAAACAAACATCTTAGGATCTTTTAAATCCCACAAGAGCAGAAGACACAGGTCTTTTTCACCAAAAGATTTTAAACCAGGAATTGTAGTATCAGCCACCCCTGCTTCCCCAGAATCTGCTTCAGATACGCCTGATGATGACATTAGTGAGGATGCTCAACCTGGTAGTAGTACTGGTGCTCTAAATGACCTCCCAGATGTAATCGAGCACAGTTTGGCAGCAGCTTTGTTAAAATTAGAGCATTTTTCCCATGTACCAAGCAGAGCAATCAATGACTTTTTGGTAGAACTTCACCACTTAACCGGCTGTCTCTCAAAATCTCATGCTGAAGGTGTTATAGTGGACATTTTTCAGAAGCACAAGCTTCAAGTTGACAGAGCTGTCATCGATGAGATAATCTCCTCTCTGTGCTCAGCAAATCCTCTAAATAAGGCCATAAAGAAGGATGGACCTTTGAGTTCCACATATAAACGTAAGCAATACTATAAGTCAAAATTTAATGTTGTTGAGCCGGTAGAATATATTTTGGATGCAAAAGAGAAAAAAACATTCCAGTACGTCCCCATCCTAGAATCCCTGCAAGTGCTGCTGAATAGGAAGGATGTTGTGGACAAGATAGTTAGCAATCACGAAACACAAAGGGAGACAGAGATTGGGAAAAAAATTGTGTACAGGTCTTATAAGGATGGTCTGCATTTTAAGGAAAATAGTTTGTTGTCAGGGGAAGACCTAAGTTTATCCATAACTTTGTATGCCGATGACTTTGAGGTCTGTAACCCTTTGGGCACCTCCCGCAAAACCCACAAACTTTGTGCTGTGTATTGGGTGCTGAGTAACCTTCCCCCAGGGTCTCATTCTAGTTTGTCCTCAATTTTCCTCGCCATTTTGTGTAAAACGGACAATGTAAAGTCATTTGGTTATGACAAGGTTTTAGAGCCCCTCATACGCGACCTGAGGTCTTTGGAAGTTGATGGTATTTTTGTCCCACAACTGAACAAATCACTGAGGGGTACAGTGCAGACTGTTGCTGCTGACAATTTAGGCGCACATGGAATAGCAGGTTTTGTGGAGAGTTTTTCAGGCACCTATTTTTGTCGTTTTTGTACAGCATCAGCTTCAGATGTTCAGTTGCATGAGGAAAGGTCAGGAACTTTCAGCCTCAGAACAAAGGAAACACATGAAACCCATGTCAGAGCAGCGCTAGATAGTGGCAGTAGCTTTTTTGGAGTTAAAAGAGCCTGTCCTTTTACTGGAGCACTGTCTCATTTTCATGTTGTCAGTGGCTACCCCCCTGACCTTGCTCATGATCTTCTTGAAGGCATTGTGCCTGTTGAAATAGCACATTGCCTCACATTACTGATATCAAAGAAGTATATCACCTTGGATGATATAAACATTTCCATTGTGCATTTCCCATACCAGTGGACAGACAAAACCAATAAGCCTCATACTTTGCCACAAAGTCTTTCAAGCAGGAAAACCATAGGGGGCAATGCCCATGAGAATTGGAGCTTGTTAAGATTGCTCCCATTTCTAATTGGCCCAAAGATTCCTGAACATGAGCCAGTATGGCAGGTCTTGTTGGATCTAAAACAGATTGTTGAGCTTGTGGTCGCCCCAGTTCACAGTGACGAGTCTATTGCTTACCTTGAGAGCAAAATCTCAGATCATCGACAAAGGTTTCAAGAGTGGTTTCCTAACAAAAAATTGCTGCCAAAACACCACTATTTAGAACATTATCCCCAGCTGATTCAGCTTTTGGGGCCTCTCGTGGGACTTTGGACCATCAGGTTTGAAGCAAAGCATAGCTTCTTCAAAAAAGTTATCAAACACACCAGTTGCTTTAAAAATGTGCCTCTGTCTCTGGCTGTGAAACATCAGATTATGATTGGTTATCACTTGTCATCTCCAAATATTGATAAACCAGAGCTGGATGTATCAGATGTATAGCCTGATGCATCAGCCGCTTACTTCATTACATTTCATATAGCGTCTGAACACGAGCCGTAGAGATTCGTTTGCTTCCGGGAGGCGGTTGCTTCCGTTTGCTTCGACTAATCGCTGCTGCTTGGCGGTGACGTATGCTATGCGTTTATTTCCGTTTATTATGTCCTGGTCATCACTAACGCCAAGCTGGCCTGCTGTTACACCCAGTATCCCTGCCTCCTTAATCTGGTCTTCTATCAGGGCAAGCAGGGGGGACACAACGATGACAATAGGGTTAGCATTAGCGTTTGGCTTGCATAATGTCTTCGCCACTAACGGGGCCAGCTGGTAAATTAAACTTTTCCCAAACCCGGTAGGAAGAAGTCCAAAAACGTCTTTGCCCTCCAAAAAATTCGTCAAACATGCTTCTTGTTCTGGCTTTAAGTCTTCAATATCCGGAATAGTTTCAAGCACAGAGCGTATAGCTTCGCCGACATCCATCTCGTCAACTGTTTACCGCAGCTTGGGAACTACACCGGTATTTCAGTTTGGGCGCTTCAGTTCGACGTCATCGCCCGTCATCGCCACATCTGCTCGCTGATTGGTCCGTCCGCTCTGGCGGACGGAGCAAACCGAAACGCATTGCTAGTTCCCTGACTATATGGTTGAGGCAAATTAAATTTGCCGGAACCAGTAGGCGGCGCTAGCCTGGCTATCAGATGTATCCACTGTCCCATTAGATGTTTTGAAGGAAGAGCTAGCTCACGCTTTTAAACAGAGATCCTGATGTATCTGAAATAAACCTGGCAAAAAATGTTTGGAGCAAGGGAATAAACTACAGACCAGGTATGATAGTGGCATATGGTTCTGAGGGTGGCTTGCCTGAATTTGGGGAAATTCATCAAGTGTGTATTTTGCAGCAGAGGCTATTTTTTGTGTTGAAACTATTGTGTGGATGGTATTGTGAGCATTATGGAGCCTTCCAGCTGACTCCATCTCCAGCACGAGAACTTGCTCTTGTGGAAATCTCTGAACTGGTTGATGAGTATCCTCTGGCTGCCTATGTTGTTGGGGGTGTGCGGATGGTGACCTTGAAGAGATCAATCTGTGTGTTCTGGTAAGATAATGTAAAATTATTGTGCCTACAGTCTTTAAAAGGAGGCCCAGGGTTCTCATGGACACACAATTCCAGCAAAAACTATTAATTAATTATAATTAATATATACATAAATAAATACACACATAAAGATTTCTAGATTTTGATTTGATTTGGAATTATTATTTTATATTTTAATATGCATGGGTGTGGGCTCTTTGTCCCCTCCTTTTGACACCTCTCTTTCAAAATCAATAAAGATTTCTTGAACTTGAAATCTTTCTCTCCTCCTGTTCTGCTCCTTCCTTCTCATCTCTTTCTTGTTATCTTTTCCCCCTTTCTTTCTCCTCATCCTATTTCTCCTTCCTCCATCTCTCTCCTCCTCAGCTTCCTGTTGTCTTATCTGTCTCAATTCCTTCAGCGTTTCTTTTTCCCTCCTCATTTCTTTAGACCTCATCCTTCTTTTATCTTCTCTCCTCTCATCTCTTTCCTCCTCTTCTCCTACTACTAAGAACCTCAGCTTTGTTCCCTATGATCACTAAAAAGATCTCTCCTTTTTTGTTTGATTTATTTCATTTTATTTGATCATATTTTTTTCCAATCAAAGTAAATCAAGGAAATTGAATAAATATTATGGGAATGTTATGGAAAATTTTGAAAAAATTAATGTATGGAAACCCTGGAGAGCACTCCTTTTCAATTCTGTTTTGAGCATGTTGCACACTTCATCACTCCTCTGGTGGTCCTGTGCTCTCCTCAGCTTCTCAATGTTATGTGTCACAGTAGGTGCGTTTCCATCAGCTGTTTAGATGCGCATCTAGATGTATCGCATCGGAAAATGATGATGGAAACGCCGTGATTCGCATTAAAATCCCCTGATTCGCACAAACTGAAATACGCTCGCTATGGCCGGGTTTTGGTTGATTCGAATGGGATGGAAACAGCTGTATACGAATCAAGTGTGACGTAGCGCACTTTCACCCCGACTGCTTCCGGTGTTTGCGGGTCACTCAGAAGACAACAACATGGCGGATAGCTCAAGATTTCTGTGGACGGAGGATGAGGTTATAAGTTTGTTAAGACTGGTAAAAGAAAAAAACATCATAGCGATCCTGGACAGCAAACACCAAAGAAACGCCACCATATATCAGGAACTGTGTGGGGAAATGCTTCAATTGGGGTTCGATAAACCATGGACGGCCTGCAGAAACAAGTGGAAAAGCCTCAAACAAAAGTACATGACTGAAAAACGGATGCTGAGCCGAAGTGGCTCGGGGTCGAAAACAAAATTTAAATATTTCAAAGAGATGGACGACATCCTTGGGCAGCCCCTCTAATGGCCAGGACCAACTGCGCCGTAAGATCGAGCACCACTTGAGCGAGTGTAATTAATGACTGAAGTCCTCTCTCCATTGTAAAACATCAAAACACCACATCAAAACACCGGCAGGAAGACGACGGAATGTTTACAGGCTGGTTGCCATGCCATGCATGAAAACTCGCGCGAATTTGTAGTTTTCACCAAAGTCCGTTCTTTTGATGGAAACACACATGATTCAAATTTCTTTTAATGCGCATTGCCCAGTAATGCGAATCACTTTGGATGGAAACATGGCTAGTGATATGTTTGTTGTACTCTGTGTTTTAACTTTGATGGTGGTGGGATTGGCAACATCATGCACTCATGGCTGTGATGAAAGGAATGGTAGGACTGTGTTGGGTAACACTAGAAGACAGTGTAACAAAAAAAATACTTTCTTCTCTGCTGTCATGTACTAATATGCATGGGGAATCTTGGACACACTAACTGGTGTTTTTTGTTGTTATTAACTCATTTTCTTGTATACTTTTGACAAGTTGATGTTGGCATGTCTGTTTTTTTGTTTTTTTTTCTTTCAAAGTTAAGTTGTCAGATTCTTAAAATTATTAGTGTTTTAAGAGTAAAAGATGAGATTTGGTGATTAACAATACTTCTTGTTATAAAACAGATTCTAATTACATTTTCTTATTCTTTCCTAACAGAAAGTGATGTGAGACCATGACAACTCAAGCTATTCTCAGAGTTATCCTTGGACCAGACAGCAGTCAGAGAGTCATGTTTTCTGCTGGTCTGCCTTCAACTGTGGCTGAACTAGAGAATAACATAAAGACTCAGTGTAAAATAATAGAACCCTTCCGACTGCAGTTCATGGACACGCGCTCTCACAGCTCCGCTTCACTTTCGAAGTGATTCAAAAGGTGATAATGGAGTTGAATGCGACTCAGCTTTCGAGGAAAGCCCAAAACTTAAAGACAAAACTGCTCCAGTAAGGAGAGCCCACTGTTGTTGTGCACGTGAGGCGGTTAGCTCCAGTTAGGAGGACATCAAAAGCTCACACTTGCTCTCCTGCATTTTGGAGGTTTTCCAGGTGAACTATCAGCAGCCCAAAACAAATCATGGCATCCATTGTTAAGTCCACCAACAAAAAAAAAAGTGTCAGTCAGTTGATACTGCTCCTTCACCAAGTGTTTATTCCTTAACTGCCACATGGATGGGGCCTGTTTTTCCCCTCTTCATCTCCTCAATAAGCTAATAATAATAATAATATAATAATAACTCTGGCAGCATTCTTCAGTTATGTTTGTATTTTTCTATACAGGTGAAGAGATCAGCGACATGTTTCATTTTCAATTCAGTTGGAAATTTTTTTTTTTTTTCTTTTTTCTTCGTGTACAGGCCCTACCTGTGAAACCAAAGATGTGTTTAGGTTAGATGGTTTTAGGCTAGTGTGTAATTTATGGAACTTTAACCTTGTGTAGATTATTTCAAGTTCAACTGCTGTTCTAATTCCTACAACAGTATTGCATTAGATATTGACACAGTTCCATAATCTTATGTGCAGGGTGAATTCATGGCCTGACTGAAGGCAGTGTAACAGTTTTGAAATATTTACCTTTTGCTTGTATAAGTGACACTTAAACTTAAACCTTGAATCTTAGTTGATGACCAGATTCTGTTTTTTTCCACATGGCATCTTTCAGATTATTGGAGACAAAACACGGGTATTTATGTTATTGCACTTTTTGTATTTGGAGGTCAGTGTTGGAATTTTTTTATACTCGCTGTATTGCTGTTTAGCTCTTGAATAAAGGTTTTGACAGGCAACTGTTCATTTTTATTTTCAATTGCGGTAAAAATTGGTAATGTTAATTTTTAGGAAAGTTAATAGAAAGGTATTAATTAGACATTAAAATAATTTATTGCTGGAATGGCAATGGTACACAGCAAATTCAAAAGTGTTAAATTTCCAGTGTTGGTGTTAAATGTTAAAAATACAGTGTTAATTCAACACTTGCTTAGTTGATTCAACTATGTGAGAGTTAATTCCTCAAAAGAGTTGGTGTTAATCCAGGGAGTTAAATCCAAACAACACTGTTAAGTGTTCATTTTAAAATCAACACTTAAACAGTGTTACTCCCAGAATTCCAACGGACCTGTGACGTGTTTGTCTAAAGAGCGGGACGACTCGGAGTCAGACTCGAGGCTCGAGCGGGGTCGGCAGAGGACGACTTTCTTTTCACCTCCAGACTCCACGGAGTATCTTTCTGTAAGTAAATGAAAGGCGTCATGCCCATTTAATAATACTTTTTTAAGCAGTAGTATTTTAATGTTATATGTGTCGAACGTCCTGTCTAACGTTATAGCTCTAACAAGGTAGGCTAAGTCCCATGTTAAGGTTAGCATGGCAGCTGTTTTATATTTTTTCAAAGGTGCATTAATGTTCCTTTTGCACATCAGTGTTGATGAATGTACACAATTTGCTTAGCGTAAGTATAGGCTACACGTTCGGATAACACGGTATATAACTACACATTTCTTGTGAGAGGAAAAAGCTAAGTTAGCTAAAATGACGTAGCATTAGCACGCGCACGAGGCTAACTGATTTCTGTCGGGAAAAATCTGTCGTTCCGTGCGCGTACGGTAATTAATTAGCTATGGTCTCGTCTCGATGAAAATGCCAGGCGATAGAGTAACTTAGAGAGCCGGGGCTGGGCCTGGGGGTTGAGCTCCTGCCTGCCCAAAGACTGCTGCTAATGCTAAAAGTCAGACTAGCTTTGTGAGTCGGGCAAGTTAAGTTCATCACAGCAGGCAGGCTGAGCTGCCCCTGTTGTCCAGGTGGAGACTAGTGGCATAACTCGTGAGTAATGCTTAAAAAAATCAAAACAGATACTCGGTCGAATTCAAGGCAAGGTAAAATCTTCATGTCTCTCCACATCCATGGTGAACATACTGAAAATGATGACGTAGTGCGTGTGTCTTTTCTTCTTTTTTCTGTAGTACATCATGTTGGTGAAGGTGAGATTTGGAGAAACGCAGAAGTATGTCAAAGTGGCTGAGACTGAAGATGGCCATGATGACTTCAACACATTTCTTCAGAAAGGTTGGCATCATTTTTAATAGAGCAGAGAAATTGACTAATTGTTATAATATCTACTGAAATGATGTGATGTGTAAATGTCTCATATTATGGAGTTGTGTTTATGATAGCTAATGGTAATGCCCTGTGTGCCCTTGACCTAAAATGTTAGGAAAAACAAGTATAGCAAATTTCTGTTTATTATAATTTTTCCTATCAGTCATTCAAAAGCTAGATCTTCCACTTGAGAGTGAGCTGCACTTGACAGATGAAACAGGGACAGAAATCGATGCAGATGTGTTTGAGGAGCTTTTGCAAGCAGGGAACCTTACTGTTAGGGTGGCAACTGACAAGTCAACAGGTGAGACTCAGACTTGTGAGGCCAGGAGTGGATCGTCAATATTAAAGAGTTTTGTGGAGAACTAATTATTTTTTCCTTTTGTGTTTACATTTTTAAAACTGTTTACAGTTGTGCTTCATGATGATCTTTCATACACTTCGTTGGAGTCACCGATATCAGACAACTCCTCTCTGTCAGTGTCAGAAGTCTTCCTGGCAGTATCCTCTGATTCATCAGATGCAACAGTGATTGTTCAGACAAATGGAGGGAAGAGAACCCATGCTGAACGGGAATCGGCAAAAGAGGTTTTAGTTATCAAATATCACACACAAATATATTGTGCAGTTGAACTGTGTTAAACTGTTTTGTTGTTGGATGTAATGATTATTAGAGCTGCAACTAACGATTATTTTCATCTTCGATTAATCTGTCCATATTTAAACAATTCATAGATTAGTGACATTTTTTTTCTTAAAACACTACTCAAACTGATTATTCGATTATCAAAATAGTTGATGATTAATTTAATAATTGATAATTGTTAGATTAATTGTTGCAGCTCTAATGATGGTGATTGCTAATTTGCTTTATCTTTTAGATGGTGAGAGATGCTCTAAAGGCTAAACCGGGTGGACAGATTATTTTGGATGAATATGATAAAATGAAGACATTGATGGATAGCACAAGGAGACAGTTGGTGAACCTTCTTGTGGCTGACATGGTTGAAATTCATGGGTAAGACTTCACTGTTCATTTTTATACTTCACTCAATGCAATTTTTTTTTAACAGAACACTTATTTTAGGACATTGCGTAATGCATATTAGTAAAGCAACTTATTATTTATTTTCTCCTATGAAAGAGATAAATACTAAATGGCTAAAACATGATACAAAAACTAAGTGTTTGAGAGAGACTAAAACTCAGTGAAGCTACAACAGTAAAACTTGTAAGCACTGAAGGAATTGTAGTAATGTCATGTTGATCTTTCAGGAGGAGCCCGCCTGTGTCTGTGCGAAGTAAATATGCTTTGGGCATCATCTCTCTATTTCCCAGCCTCAGAGATCCATACTCAGACAATGGATATGTAAGTTTATAAATTAATAGCTTGTATAGCAATTTATGGAGTAGTAATATGGTCTGAACTTACTCTACAATTTAATCTTTTTAATATTACAGGAACACTTCTATGACCCACAGAGTGGATCCGGGAACACTGCAGCTCAGTCCCGGAGATCTTCCACCTGCACACCCTACCAGGATAGTCCAAAGAGAAAGAGGGAGGTTCTCAGCACAGATAAGCAGCTGCTTGGTGAGCAGTGTCATGAAGCAATATCCTTTTTGAAACATTCAACTGATGAATCGGCAATCAAAGAGAAGATGAGGGCTACTTTTCAGTACCGCCAAACACTGGTTCAAGATCAGCAGTCTCTCTCTTCGACAGTTTTGGATGTCTTCCCACGATTCCTCGACATCACTGGCTTGGTAAGAAAGACAACTTCTTTATATTTAGTGAATTGTCACTCAATGTATAAACTTTTAAGTTGCATAAGTATAAAAATGTGTGTTCTTTTGTAGATTGACCAAGATTTCACCATGATGTTTGGAGAGGAAGTGTCGGGCAGATTTTTGGCAAAATGGCCTACTTTTTTCAAACCTAGGATCCTGACAGACTGCAAAAAACTGACTTCTAATGAACACATTGAAGACCTCTTGTCTGCGCAGCACGACTCAGGTGGGTCTGGTTAGTTTCTTCTCTTTAAAATTATATGATGTGAATGTGTCAGACATTTTCTCCTGTTTTTCCCCTAGGCTGGGACAGTGACTTATCAAGCATTCTACTGTTGGTTCACTTGCTGCCGCCCACGTCCAAAGGCCACAAAAAGAGTCCAAAAATCAGCGCATGTCAAGCTGAAGACCATGTTGTTCGATATTTGCAGGTATGCAAATAGTAATGTACTTATGTAGGGCTGTTCGACTAATCTTGTGATTGTTTTTAGGTTAACAATTATTAATTTACAAAAACACTGTGGTACGCCATCTCCATTTTGGAAAGGCTGCAGATAACACGATTAACGAATCAACCTTTCCTTTAACAGATAACAATAACTTTGACCAATTAATTAATAAAAAATAAAAAAACTCCTATTGTCATCAACTCGTGGAGACATGTGGACATAATTATGCAAACTTTCACTTGTGCCTTCAGTCATATTTCAGTTTATTTCATGATTTTCTCATAATTCTTGTTTACATTTTGTTAAAGAATGGAGCCAGTGTCCAAACCTTCCTTTCTGGTGTGGCCCCGGGTCAGCCCTTCCTCCTGTGTGTGGGTCAAAAGAAGAACAGCATCCAAAGATACTACATCATCATTGACCACAAGGCCATCCCTTGCAAGGCACAGACATCCTTGGCAGCTTTCGACAAGCTCTTCAAAGCACACTTCATCTTCAGTGTCAACTACCACGAATCCCTCTTCAACTTCTATACATTCATCCAAACCACAGTTTTTAACATTGATGTGGGAAGTGCCAAGGAAAGTCCCAGAGTCAAGAACTCAGAGCGAGATTTTTGCACAACGCTTGAGGTGATACATATCCCTGGATGCAAATATGTTTCTTTGTTATGTCTGTAAGGCACACCACAAAAGTTCTGCATTGCTTTGTCAGCATTTAAGACTCAAGCACGGTCTATATCCTGGAAAGACATTACGTTTAAAATGTGGACAGCCGGGATGTTGTTTATCGTTTTGCACCTATTCAGGTTTCAAGAAGCATCTTGTTCATTTACATAGAGATGTTGCTTTGACTAATACTGATGACAATGTTTTAAGTTCTGTATTTAATGTAAATGCATACTGTGAAGTGTCAACCACTAATTGGGTGAAGAACTATGGAACAGAATATCAGATTGGTATGTTTGTTTGCACTGGAACAAATATGGAAGATCCTGTTTTCAGAAAGATCACAAACATTCTTGTACATAATGAGCAAGCATTTATTTTGACATGCAGAGTGGACACTCTTTATTTTGATGATCATTTCAATGCATACTGTATCAGTGAGAGCGCAGATTCATTTTCTGTTTTTCCAGTTAAGGAGTTGATTTATTACAGACCCTATGACAAACAGTTTTCTAATGAGATGTGTGAAAAATATTATATTGTGCCACATTGTCATATCGTGTGACCTGTGTTGGTCATTGTTGGTTATTGCAAAGCCAGTGCTGTTTTTTTTGTGGTGAGCTTGTTTGAAATAAATACAGATTCAAACTGCAACTTGTGTGGTTTTCTTTGTAAATTATATTATTATTATGAGTAGTAGTAGTAGATGTAGATTTAACACTATCCATAGTGTTAATATAGATTTAACACTATCAATAGTGTTAATATAGATTTAACACTATCAATAGTGTTAATATAATCTGAATCTTATTCAGTGTTAAAACAACACAATGATAGTGTTAATTTTTGACACTACACACTAGTGTTAGGAAAATTCAACACTGGTGAGTGTTACATTTCAACTACTGAGAGTGTTGTTTCAACTCTGTCATGTTTAACACATCAAAAAGTGTTATTTTAACTCGATCTAGTGTGGACCAATATAGACACTTTTAAAGTGTTGAATTTAACTCCCTAGGAGTTGAATTAACACTTCTGAATTTGCTGTGTAACTAAAGATTTGCATTTCAAATCAGTTCTATAGTTACATCAAATAGTTTATAGTTAGAATTGTTATTTGAATTAATTTTGACAATAGAGACCTTGAACATAATGTTTGTATTTTCTTTGAAGATGGTTGCCTGTAAACTTTTTCAAAAGAAAAGGTCTAATTTTAATTCTAAGTCGATAAAAACACTGAAAAACTGACATTACTTGTTCACTGTTTTGTATTACTGTAGAACAGTAATGTCAGCTCAATTCTTTACCTACTGTCACTGCAGTTAAATTAGACATTTTATTTTGAAAGGTTACCAGTGGTTACAGGCAACCATCTTCAGAGAACAATACAAAAATGTGTAATAATATAATACTAACATGTAATATGAAAATAACGTGTAGTATTTAAGTGACCAAATAGTATTGGACTAAAAGTTATTGAATAGTGTTGAAATAAAATGCTAAAATTGCAAAGAATTAAAATGTTCAAATTACTTTACTATAACACATTTCAATCACATTGTATCAACACAAAATACACAGGTTTATTGAACATGAATAACTTGTGTTAATTGAACTCAATTGTTTAAATTGCTGCCAAAGTAAAACATCTGTGTGCAACCAATGTCCACTATTGAATTAAGTTAATCCAACATGTTCCTTTTTTCAGTGTACAGTGTAAGTTAACATCTACACAGTAAATTCCCTAGTGTTAAAAAGGCATTGTCAAAATATATGAACTCTTCCAGAGTTATTACAACAACATTGAGAGTAACGTCAACACACCTAGAGTAAGATATCACCCAGTGTTAGTGAAAAATGTCAGAGTTAAAATGTACAGTGTTACGGCACATGGACTCTTTCAGAGTTATTTCAACAACAGCAAGAGTAGTGACAGATAACTGGTTGAAGTCAGGTGTTCCTGACAATTAACTATGCAGCCTCCTCTGGAAAGCTCTGCCCCCATTGCGTTTTAACTCAGGAGAGGACCAGTTGCTCACATCTGCATTTTCCAATGGTCATCATCAATGATAAGTCTAGGTAAGTTACTCTTACTTTGTTATTCAACCAGTCGAAGCATAGGAACATTTTACAATAATGTGTTTATAGCTGTTTAACATAGACTTGAGCTGTTTGTATGTTCTTAAATTCTGAATTACAAAGGGGAAAGGCCAACGCCAGCTTGCCTCGTGGGGCTAATTGTCGTAAGGAGGCAGGCACGTTTAGTATTCAAAGATGATACTGTAGTATGAATGTTTTATATATAACATTTATCATATAATATCGCAACCAAAAGCTGTGTGCGCCTCCGGATGATACTATGAATCTTAAAGACTGCGTCGATTGAACTGCGACACGGAGTCCGGGAGCTCCGACGCAGGATCTCCCTCGGCGGCGGAGCAGGGGGCAGCTCCGAGTCCGCATACGGCAACAATAGGGTGACCAGACGTCCCCGGTTTCCGGGGACAGTCCCCGTTTTCAGTGACCTGTCCCCGGCTACTGCTGTCCCCGGAAATGTCCCCGGTTTTCACTGTGACTGAAAGATCCGAATTTGAATAAAGGAAAAAATGAAAAAACGAAAATGTTGACCAAAAGACATATAGTTGCGCACCGTAGCCTACTGCTCGCACAGCCACAGGCTAAAGCCAGCCAGAACAAGCCCCGATCAGAGTAGAATGCCCCTCTAGAATGCACATAGCTGCACGGTAGAACTATCATCTTCCCTTTGTGAGAGGCTACAGCCTACCTACGCGGTACTTGCATGGCATTCGTGCATCTATTCAGCCAGCTATGGTGTAAACACAGCAGGAATATCATATGTAGGCCTATGTTATGTTATTTAACGTTGAATTTATATGTGTATTATCTACGATGTGTGTGTATGATCACAGATATGTTTGTCTGACAGACACAGCTGTTTGATTCACTTGCATGTTGTGTCCCAACTGTAGCAACACACACACACACACACACACACACACACACACACACACACACACACACACACACAGAAGTGTGTGTGTGTGTGTGTGTGTGATTAAGTTGACCATTGTATTAAAACTTTGTTTCTGAATTGAGTGCAACCATTTGTTTTTCACTAAAAACTCTTTGCTGGGTCACTCCCACTTTTACATGGAATTAGTCTAAATATAAATCAGGCATGACACATGTCCCAACCTCATAACTGTGCTGCCCATGTATAATACATTGGGTTAGGTAAATAAGGTGTAAGGTATGTTGGCCTTCATTTGTAATGTATATATATTTTTAATAATTCACATATTTCAAGTTAGGGACCATTCACAATAACTAATATTAATATTGTACAACAATATATGGCAGGTTAGCTGCTTGCTACTTCCCACCCACATTTAGGGAAAACTGATTCAACCCCCTTAAAACCATATATTTTCTAAAACCATATAACCTGAAGTTGTCATTCAACTTGAAGTGTGGCATTTTCCATTTTAAAGTCTTCCCCAAATCTTATGAAAATCATATGGTGTAAGGAGGAGGCCTTAGTTTGGGTGAAGTGTTTTTTTACAGCTGATTTTAAGGATGTTCTTGATCTCAGAATTTACTACTTTAAAAAAACATAATTATTAATCAATTCCTTTGCCATTTTGGATAAATAGAGTGAGAGAAACTGCTTTGTGAATGGTAAGGCCAGTGTCCCCGTTTTAGTTTTTCTATGACAAAAACACTACATGTTGGAGGTTTTTACACCGCTGCACCCAAAATGTCCCCGGATTGTGTCTCAGAAATCTGGTCACCTTAGGCAACAAGCCCTTTCTCCTCTATGTCGCGGTCCATGTTCTTTAGGGAGTAAAACCCAAAGTTCCTTTCCCACAATTCCTTCTCACCCATGGGCGAGATAACCCAAACTACAAGTCTTGACTTGTTGTGGAAGTACCAGAGACGTCGGAGAACCCGACGCAGTCTTTAAGATTCATAATATCATCCGGTGGCGCACACAGCTTTTGGTCGCAATATTATATAGATATCTCCATATATATTATATTATTTAGATATAGAGCTCCGGGAGTCCGAAGACAACAATCGCTTTCTCCTCCATGCTGCAATTTACTCTTGACTGCAGGGAGTTGGTTAGTACAGCTGATTGGCTGTTCAAGTAAAACGAGAGCGTGTCATGTAGATGATTTCTTTCACGCATACGCTAGTCTACATACAGTCATTGTTTTAAATTAAAGATGATTGTTTATGGTTTCAGTAGAATTAAATATATGAAAATCACATTAACACAATTAAAAGTGTGCAGGGATATTTGTCCGGGGGAAAAAAGTATTTATATTTATATTTTTTAAGGGCTTTCAGCCGTTTCTGCTAATCTCAAATTGCATCCAGATATTTTTTCACCTCCATGGATGTTCCACAACGGTGTGCACATGTTAGAATCCATTTGATAAGTTTAAATGAATTTCTGTGCATTTATTGGGAGGAATATATCTGCTTGGTTGGAAGGGGCAACTTAAAAGTTGATCAATAACATATCCCCATCTTCTATATAGTACTTTCAAATTTCTGTTCTACTGCTGTAGATTAAATTGTTTCATCTTTTTTTACAGGTGCAATCATGTTGATAAAAACTAAAATAAATACAGAACAAAAATATGTCCGGATCACAGAGCCAAACTTCGCAGAATTCTTGAATGCTGGTAAGTATTACTCATACTAAATGGTAAAAACAAAAGGAAAGTGGACATTGTCGTTTCATGCTATCAATATTCTTATGGTTGAAAGTATTGGTATTGCTCTCTGGCAAGCTAGCTCTTGTGCATTTTCTAGGGTCACAGCAACCAAGGGTCAGCCCAGTTGAGTTTGTATTGAGTTTAAAATTGTATGTAAATAATGACATTAGGTGTCCTACACCGTGACCACTGAGGGGTTTTAGGGTTTAAAGCCTTTGTTTGTGTATTTTTCCCCAAGCTTTCATGAAATTCTCGATCCCACCACCCACTGAAGGCGTCAAAGTGTACGATGAGACGGGAACAGAGGTGGACGCAGATGTCTTTCAAGATGTTGCATAGCAGCCAAACACTGGTGTATTCACAATCAGATTTGGAAACGTTAAGTTTCTATCATAACTGTTTTCTTTCTGACTTCTTTGAGCTAGACTCGGTTAAAAATTGTAGGTTGTGGAAAACTGAGAAATGGGAGGTGTTTGTTTCTCTCTCACACCCTCTCCTATATGTGTAGCCTTCGAGGAAGCAACAGGAATTTCACTGCCTGATGCAGCACTGGAACTTTCCCACTACAACGCTGAAGATTCAGTCATCCTCGAACTTGTGTCTTGCAACTCTGATGACACAATCATCCTTGAGGAGGATTCAAGTCCATCTGCAAAACGGCAGAAACAAGACAGAGATGCCGAACGCGTATGTAGATGTGTAGAACGTTTGATGTGGCAGCTTCCTTTTTGGATTGCTCACTTTTCATTGTATTTCCTGTGTTGTTTCAGTTAGTTGAATCAGTCCTGGCTAAGAAACCAGGTGGAGACCGCATTGTGAAGGAATATAACCGGACAAAAGGTCTAACTGACTCATCAAGGCGACAGATGGTGAACATTCTTGCTGCTGACATGACTGAAACCCATGGGTAAGAAAAACTTTACTGGACTCTTGTCAGTAAAATCAGATTTTGCTGTTCAATCAAACTCTGCTTTCATCAGTTAGATTTACCTTTATTTAGAGACTTGGTTTGTTAACTTTACACCTTTGATGTTAGTAGACTAGTTTATTATTGTTATTGTACCCATGGCAGGATGGCACCGCCACGGCATGTCAGGGAGATGTATGCCAAAGGCATAGTTTCCATTTTCCCATACCTGAGGCATCCACATTCCAAGAATGGATATGTACGTTTTTTATGCATTCAAACAAATATACAGAAACTACCATACAATAGGTTATTCGATATTGTCTGTGGTGGGTGTACAAAAGTACAGTTTTCTACTTAGTAATTATTGTTTGTTTTAATTTTAAAGGAACATTTCTATGATGGTGAAAGTGGCACTGGTTACTTAGCATGGAGGCTCAAAACCATCCAGAGGAGCAACGCCACAGCAGGGACCAGTGCTTCTCCTCGTCCGACTGGTGGAGATAAGAGATACACCAATACACCACCAAAGTCCTGAGGTGACCATAACCGAAGAGCAATGCAAGGAGGCCATCTCATTCATGAAGTATTCGTCTGATGAGGCCACTATCAAACAGAAGATGAAGACCACATTTCATTATCGTCGTCGGATCCTCCTCGATGAAGAGAAATCATCAGACATCTTCACTGAATTTCCACGCTTCCGTGATGTCAAAGGCCTGGTAATTGAGTGTTTAAGCATACAACACTACACATAATCTACAAATCACTATGTTTCTTTAATCTTGCTATGTCATTTATCTATTGCAGGTTGAGCAAGACTTCATCTTGCAGTTTGGGGAAGATGTTTCTGCCAAGTTTTTGGAAAGGTTGGTTCGAACTCTATAGTATTATTATTATAAATAGATCATTATAGATCATTATATAGATGAAAGAAATCCAGTTTGTGGAATTTAACATTGGTTTAAATAAGTATTTGTCCATATAGGTGGCCTACTACTTTCAAACAAAAGATAATCCAGCAGAGCAAGGCTCTCCCTACAACGGGTGACCTTGAGGAACTTATTTATTGTGCAGAAGCTACAGCCAATGAAAGAGAAGTGGATGAGGCCTCTCTTGGCTCTGGTAGGTTGTTGTACTTCATCTAATGCTAGGACTTTTTCCTGTGGACTGTATGATTCCCCGGCTTATTCTTTGTTCAGCTGTAGCTTTAAAATGTTTTCTTTCTTTTGTATCTGTGTATAGGATGGGACAGTGATCTTTCCTCAATCATCCTCCTCCACCTGATTCCTCCTTCAGCCCAAGGCCGAAAAAGACCTGGCAAGGTGTCAGCAACCCAGGCTGAAAAGAATCTGGTTGTGTTCATGAAGGTTTGTGTTGTTGGTTAGAGGAATGTCAAGAGTTGTTTTTTATTCTTTTTTTTTAATTGTCATTTTTTAAGTAATGACAATTAATGACGATTTCAAGGCTTGGGAAAAGAGAAATATTGCACATCTGGTATAATTATACTTAAAATGTCTAATTTAAGAGCTTCTGTCGACTAGTCATCAGAGCTGTTCAGCACTTGTGTTTTTCCAACATCTGTTATGTTAAATTGATGGATTGATACACAACCTAGAAATCATCTCTTATGCCACTTTAACTTTCAAAATATGAGATATATTTAAATCTTATTTTTGTACCTGTATTAATAATTACCGTCTTGAACCAGATTAAAGCATTTTAATCTGTGATCTTCTATGTATCTTTTATCAGAGTGGAACGAGCGTCCAGGAACATGTTGATGCCATCACCAGCGCCACCCAGCCCTATCTCCTTGCCATCGGGATGAACAGGGCCACCATCCATGAGTTCTTCATCGTTATCGACAAGCAGGCCATACCATGCAGGTCAACCAGTTCTCTTGGCGCTTTCGACGAACTCTTTAAGGCACACTTTGTGTTTGGTATCATGTACAATAACATGCTTCAAAACATGTACACCTTTGTACAGACCACTGTGTACAACATAGACATTGGCAAAGTCCGGGAGAGCCCACGTGTTGCAGAGATTCGCGTGTGACTGCTACAGTAGAGAGAAGAAGAGAAAAATAATTAGAATGGGGATAATTAATAATTAATTAATAATTTGTTTTGTTTGCCGGACCCATTTTGTTAGTATCATCATGCTTATCAGGCATTTAAGATTGAGTCACGGTTTGTGTTCTGGAAAGTCACTTAGATTAAAATGTGCTCAAGTAAGCTGTTGTCATGTTTTTGGCACCTTTTCTGGTTTCAGAAAACACTTAACATCAAAACATGCAAAGGATATTGAGCATGAAGTTGAACCGGGTGTTATTGTTGAAAGTGATGTTGCAATTAATGCGTCGTCACAACATTTTGAAGTGGCAGCTAGTAGCTCTCAAGTTGTGGCAGCTAGTAGCTCTCAAGTTGTGCCAGTATCGAACGCCAGTATTCAGGATATGTGTGCATCTGCTATTGCACATCTTCAGGTTTGTGGTGTAGGCCAGTCTACGTTAAATACTTCAGTGTCGAATATGGAAGAGGTAGTACTCGAAGTGCAGCGTCAAGCCAAAGATGCAGCTTTGAAATGCTTAGCGTCTCAGGATGCTGCTTCTAAAGATAAAGTAGGAACTGTTTGAAAAACTTGAAAATCCTTTACCTCGCTGAATACAGAATCAAAACTAAACGTATTCTTTGAGAAGAAATGGAAAACTGTTCAACCTGTTGAAAAAGTACTTGGTGTCAGATTTGAAAATAGAAGAAACTCTACTGGATCTACTGGAACATATGATCAAGTCGTTGTAACAGACAAATTTGCCTATGTTCCAATTCTGCAAACATTACAGTCTATTCTGGAAAATCCAAACCTCAGGGATATGTTGACATCTAGCCCTACTCCCAAGGACAATGTATATTTTGATTTGAAAGATGGGTTGTATATGAAGAGACATCCTCTTTTTTCTACTGACAGTTGTGCATTGCAAATTCAATTATTTTATGATGACTTTGAGACCTCTAACCCATTGGGATCTAAAAAAGGTATACATAAATTGGGGGGTATATATTTTACACTGAGAAATTTTCCACCAAAGGTAAATTCAACTTTGGTAAATATACATTTGTGTGCAGTGTTTCATGCCCAGGACATTAAAACATATGGGTTTGACACCATACTTCAACCCATCGTCAGTGACCTAAAAATGCTTGAAACTGATGGGATCAAGGTTCCCGCATTAAAAAGTCCTGTACATGGCAGTATTGTGCAAGTCACCGGGGATAATCTTGGCATTCATAGCTTGTTTGGGTTAGTGGAATCATTCAGTGCAAGGAATTGCTGTCACTTTTGTCTGTTAGAAAAAAGTCATTTTCAAACTGTTTTTTGTGAGGAAAGTGTGATATTCCGAACAAAAGCAATGCATGAAGAACATTGCCATACTGCACAAACAAATCCACAGCTAACTCATGTTTATGGTGTCAAGCATTCATGTTTATTGAACTCTCTGCAATATTTCCACACAGTTGAAAATTATTCTGTCGATATCATGCATGACGTTTTAGAAGGAGACACACCTTCCACGCATGGCCCTGTCCGACTGGAGTCATAACGGAGGACATGGAGCCACGCGTGGCCCTGTCCGACTGTCATAACGGAGGACGTGGAGTCCGACTGTCATAACGGAGGACGTGGAGCCACGCCGTTCCCAAGCTGTGCCTTAAGTGATTCAGTGTACAGAGACCCCCCTTTGGCACTAGCACGGTCCACTGTGTGGATGCTACCGTATGCCACTGTGACCCCCCACCCCACGGTCCGGCACGGGCTACGGTGGGTTCCATTCAAATCAAACGAGGGGGAAAACAGATATTTGTACTTTGTCATTTAAAGATTTTATTGTGACGAAATTTAAACTTTATGGTAGTGATGTATTAATATAACATTTCTTAGAAAGAGAATAAAATGTAGAGCAAGGCGCACTACGTGAAATCACAATCCCAGTTCACCTGTAATCACCCGGCCGGCGTAGACAACTTCTACCTAAGCTGTTTTGTAATACTGGTTTGTTTCCGTCTTTCAGAGACGTTCAATCCCAGTCGACTGTTGGACCATTATTGTGTTTACGGTACCTTGTTTCATGCCTCACTGTCACGCCAATGGAAACTATGGATTATCTCAATCGATTAAAAGACAGAATTGTAATTGAATAAACATTGGCTTTCTTGAATGCATGTCATCTTGGCAATTTCCTCTTTCTCAAAGCGTTTTTTTTAAATGAAATCTCTCCTCTTCACTGGCTACAATTAACAACGTTGCACAACCGTTAGTCCAGCGTTCATTAGTTCGCCGTGCTTCTTGTTGCTGGCTCCGGTAGTTTCAATAGTAGTTCATTCACATTATCACCTACAACATTAAAGAAGGTTATTATTTGCAATTCTCAGGTTGTAATTAAAGTATTTTAGTTTTTTAGTTTTTGCTCTTTTAAGAGGCACAGCAGGATCTACACTTTAATAACAAAACAGCAAGCTGGACTGTAGTCCACGTTAGGGTGGAACCACGGCTCCACGGGGCGTACTCACGCTCTGCACAAGGGGAGGAGTAGTCTGTCACCGCCTCGTCACCTTGGAGACAAGTAGAAACAATCAAATGAAGACCAGCGCTCACACGAGTCCTAAGGACGGGGTCTGCGGGGGGTCGTACTTGTCTGGTAGTAGTCGTACACCTTGACGGCGGCCGGCCTCCGGTTCCTGACGGCCTCCTCCTCCTCCAGGGTCACGCTGTAGCTCCTCAACGCCGCCTTCTGCAGCTGCACACGGGAGGACAGAGTGAGGAGAGGAGCTCAGGGGTTCAGACACCAGCAGGACGGGAGCAGGTCTCCTCTGGTACGTACTCCGTCCAGGTAGATGTTGATGTAGCCCTGGTCCAGGTCCACACGCTTCACACCGCTCTCGCGCTTCAGCTGGAGGACGAGAACACGGAGCACTTGTTACTAACCACAGACAGAATGGAATCGCTGTGAACTAATAACCGTCTTCATGCTGAAAAAGGAATATGGTTACACACAGACCAGTGTATCTAAACTCACTTAAAGGGCTACACACAGACCAGTGCATCTAAACTCACTTAAAGGGCTACACACAGACCAGTGCATCTAAACTCACTTAAAGGGCTACACAGACCGGTGCATCTAAACTCACTTAAAGGGCTACACACAGACCAGTGCATCTAAACTCACTTAAAGGGCTACACACAGACCAGTGCATCTAAACTCACTTAAAGGGCTACACACAGACCAGTGCATCTAAACTCACTTAAAGGGCTACACAGACCAGTGCATCTAAACTCACTTAAAGGGCTACACACAGACCAGTGCATCTAAACTCACTTAAAGGGCTACACACAGACCAGTGCATCTAAACTCACTTAAAGGGCTACACACAGACCAGTGTATCTAAACTCACTTAAAGGGCTACACACAGACCAGTGCATCTAAACTCACTTAAAGGGCTACACAGACCGGTGCATCTAAACTCACTTAAAGGGCTACACACAGACCAGTGTATCTAAACTCACTTAAAGGGCTACACACAGACCAGTGCATCTAAACTCACTTAAAGGGCTACACACAGACCAGTGCATCTAAACTCACTTAAAGGGCTACACAGACCGGTGCATCTAAACTCACTTAAAGGGCTACACACAGACCAGTGCATCTAAACTCACTTAAAGGGCTACACACAGACCAGTGCATCTAAACTCACTTAAAGGGCTACACACAGACCAGTGCATCTAAACTCACTTAAAGGGCTACACAGACCAGTGCATCTAAACTCACTTAAAGGGCTACACACAGACCAGTGCATCTAAACTCACTTAAAGGGCTACACACAGACCAGTGCATCTAAACTCACTTAAAGGGCTACACACAGACCAGTGCATCTAAACTCACTTAAAGGGCTACACACAGACCAGTGTATCTAAACTCACCGCGTGCAGAGAGCTCTGCTGGAGGCCGTAGCCTGACAGGAGCTTGAGGTTGATGATCACCATGTTGGTCTCCTCTCTTCTGCCCTGGTACCTGAGCAACACAAAACCTTCTCAGACTGCCCTTCAGTCAAAAGGTTCACCTTCCAGTCTTAAAGGAAACCCCAACACATCGTTTGAGCTTGTCTGAGCCCACGAGCGACATCTTAAAGGAGACCTATTATACCTCCAGGTGTGAGAGTGATCAGCCGTTACAAACCATTTTGAAAATCAGCTTCTTCTGACATCACAAGTGGGCGTGTCCATCTAGACGTATGCACATAAATATATGTGTGGTATAATATGTCACCTTTAAAAAGGTCTTCTCAGTGACTTCTGGTGGACTCTTTGATTCAGAACATCGTGACGTTACCCAGAGACACAGAATGGCCGGTAACAGTAGCTCAAGCAATAACAAGATCCCTTTTTATCTAAGCTGAGTTGTTGTAGGGTTTGGTTTCCTTGCCATCATATATATATATATATATATATATATATATACATACAGGGGTATGGATCCTTTAGGACTGGGGGGCCAGTTGGCAGATGTGTTACAAAACATAAAAATCGGTGTGTCTCGTTAAAAATGTACTGGTTAAGTGCACAGTGTACCATTTAGTCTAGCATTCATTAGTTTGATGTGCTTGTTGTTGGTGGATCCAATAGCTGTAGGTCTACATCCACTACTCCAGTGACCCCATAGCCTCCTCACCCTCTCTCAACAGTCTCAGGGTATCTGCAGGTTTCAGCAAGTCAAATTTAAGACTTTTTAAGACCTTTTTAATACCACCTTGAATGAAATTTAAGACCTTAAGCACGCGATGGTGGGGGGGATCCCGCTGTATTACAACCCAAGCATAGCATGTGTGTCACTCAATGAGACTCATTCAAGTTGACTTTTTGTCTGTTTATTGAGCATAAAGTGATACTCAGTGCTCTCTGGTTCAAAAGCTCTAAGTACAAGTGCAGTTTAACGGCATGTTTCCAACCAAGTATTTAGAAAGAAAGAAGCCTCTCTACGTGTCCTTCCCGAAAAGTTCTGCAAGAAAAATAAATAAATAAATAGTCCTGCCCCGACAAATTTAAGACCTTGAGTTACAGTATTTAAGACCAGAATATGACATTTTTAACGAATTGAAGACTTTTTAAGGCCTTAAATTTAGAAACATGAATTTAAGACTTTTTAAGGATGCGCGGACACCCTGAGTCTGGCCTTCAGCCGTGACCTTACCTGAGGTCCACTCTGACGGTCAGGGTGGGCCTGGTGCCGTTGCACACAGCGGTCGTTGCTGCGAGGATGTGGAAGGAGCTGAAGTCACCAGGAGGGGGTATGTTGTAACGCACGGCGATCTGGTTAGACACAACAGTGAACCGACGTTGGGGTTGAATGGTAGACCCACAGGGCATGCAATGAGGGTTGAGGTATGAGGTTGAGATATTACTGGTGGACTGAGATTTGAAGCGCCCGCCCCCCCTCCAGGAATATTGGATCTGGTGCAGACCCGCCTACAAAGTCCAATAATCTCTCCATATGCCAATATATATATAATATATATATTTCAAAGGATTTGGGTTCCAGTGGTCGCCCATGGGAAAAAGACTGAAACTGAAATAGTTCATCATTAGTCTTCCATGGAACCGATTCCATGCGTGTGTAGGAACTAGTGATCGACGATACATCGGCCGGCTGATATTATCGACTGATATTTGCATTTTTTTTTACGTGTATCGTAACGGTTTTTTTATATTATTTTTTCCCAATATTTTTTCCCGGCATGATTTACAGATAGTTCAATAAATGTTTCTTTTTAAAATTGTAACATTTGTTATCATTGTTGTCTCACTTTTATGACGCAAATTGAGGGAATCGGCTCCAAATATCGGCTCAACCCACGAGGTGGAAACCCCTTCTGGCTTCTTGGAAAGCTCTTCTGTTTCTAACACTGGGGGGGCACCGCTGGGGACACAGCCCTGTCCCCGGGGGGCCCACCTGTCCCCGGGGGTCCCACCTGTCCCCGGGGGTCCCACCTGTCCCCGGGGGTCCCACCTGTCCCTGGGGGTCCCCGGGGGGCCCACCTGTCCCCGGGGGTCCCACCTGTCCCCGGGGGTCCCCGGGGGTCCCACCTGTCCCTGGGGGTCCCTGGGGGTCCCACCTGTCCCTGGGGGTCCCCGGGGTCCCACCTGTCCCCTGGGGGCCCACCTGTCCCCTGGGGTCCCACCTGTCCCCGGGGGCCCACCTGTCCCCGGGGGTCCCACCTGTCCCTGGGGGTCCCCGGGGGTCCCACCTGTCCCTGGGGGTCCCCGGGGGCCCACCTGTCCCCGGGGGTCCCACCTGTCCCTGGGGGTCCCCGGGGGTCCCACCTGTCCCTGGGGGTCCCCGGGGGTCCCACCTGTCCCTGGGGGTCCCCGGGGGCCCACCTGTCCCCGGGGGTCCCACCTGTCCCCGGGGTCCCACCTGTCCCCGGGGGTCCCCAGGGGTCCCACCTGTCCCCGGGGGTCCCACCTGTCCCCGGGGGTCCCCAGGGGTCCCACCTGTCCCCGGGGGTCCCACCTGTCCCCGGGGGTCCCCAGGGGTCCCACCTGTCCCCGGGGGTCCCACCTGTCCCCGGGGTCCCACCTGTCCCCGGGGTCCCACCTGTCCCCGGGGGTCCCACCTGTGCCTGGACGCAGCCCTGGCCCTGGGCCGTGATGCGGTAGTCCCCGGGCAGCCGGTCCAGGGCCTGCTCCTGGTACAGCAGCCGGGTGCTCTGGTCCACGGTGAAGCGCCAGTGGGCCCCGCCCAGCGAGCTCAGCCCCACCGCGCAGGATCCCTCCGAGCTGTAGGTGGCCGCGCCGTAGCGGGCCAGCGCCTGGAGGGCCACCACCGTGTCCTGTTGGGGCCACCGGCCGTTACAACCGCACTCCTCCTCAGTTCATTCAAACCAAACTGGACGGACAGACGGAGCGAGGGGGACGGGCGCGGGCGCGGAGCGGGGAACCGATGGCACCAGTGGAGTTCATGGGTTGAGTCCCATAATACTTTGGAGAATGTATTAGTTTGTATGGGTGGTCGTTAACGCCGTTTAGTAACACAGTGTGTACGTTGGTGTGTGTTCTCCGACCTGCGTGGAGGCGTAGCCGCCGTAGGGGTTCTGCTGCTGGACCAGCCAGCGCGTGATGCTGGAGGCGTAGTCCAGGTCGAAGCCCGGGACCGGGGGTCCGGAGAGCACAGCCAGCAGCACGTAGGCCGTCGTCTCCACCTCCAGGGAGTCCAGAGCCTTCTCAGAGGCCTCCGCCCGCTTCCAGTGGCGCGTGGCCCCTAGCAGAGCAGAGGCAGTGAGGGGCCCCTGGCAGAGCAGAGGCAGTGAGGGGCCCCTGGCAGAGCAGAGGCAGTGAGGGGCCCCTGGCAGAGCAGAGGCAGTGAGGGGCCCCTGGCAGAGCAGAGGCAGTGAGGGGCCCCTCACACACTGAATCACATTGAGAGCTGGACCTCTTTTGTGACAACTACTCTTTTGTAATTGCGGACTCTAAATGTGTCAATCAATGCAGTAGTTCAGGGTTTATCTTTATTACTGGAATATAAAGACACATGTAATATAAAGACACATGTAATATAAAGACATGTAATATAAAGACATGTAATATAAAGACATGTAATATAAAGACATGTAATATAAAGACATGTAATATAAAGACACATGTAATATAAAGACATGTAATATAAAGACATGTAATATAAAGACACATGTAATATAAAGACATGTAATATAAAGACATGTAATATAAAGACACATGTAATATAAAGACATGTAATATAAAGACACATGTAATATAAAGACACATGTAATATAAAGACATGTAATATAAAGACATGTAATATAAAGACACATGTAATATAAAGACATGTATTGAAAGCAGCCTGGCTTAAATACAGTCTTTAACACATGAACAGGGTACATCTGATCCCCAGTACTTCTTTAAATATTGAAAAGTAGAGTGCGTATGGATGATCTCGTCTGGTCTAGAACCTGATTTTATCGATGTTCCCGTCATGATGTCTGCGGTGTACCGGGTCTGGCTACGAGCAGAGCGCTACCGTCTGTGATGGAGTCGTGGTGGAGGGCGGTGAGCAGCGCGGCCCTGGTCCGCTGGTCCCCCGCCAGGGAGAAGGTGTAGGAGAGGAGGGCCGTGGTGTACGTGTTCTCCAGCCGTCCCGCTACCGCCACCCTCAGGCAGCGCAGGCACCCGGACACCATGGGGTCCGCCTGCAACGCGCACACCAGGGAACCAGGGAGTCAGCTATACATCTATATGTATACGCACAGGTAGTACACACAGACATACGTATGTATGTATCTGGTGTGGTCTCTACATGGGGGGGGGGGGCACTCACTGCATCCAGCTCCAGCAGTGCAGCGGTGACGTAGGCGGTCAGGGACACGTCGTCACTCACCCCGCCCTGAGGAAGGGCAGAAGGAGCTCAGGACCAACACAGAAAGCACAAGAACCACGCCTGCCTGCCTGACTGGGAAGTCGCTGGTACTGGTGATGGAAGGGAACCAGAGTCCTGTGGTGGGAAACTGGGATCTGTGGTCACCTGACGCTGAACCACTGAGTCCAGAGCGGCTGAGTACAGGGGCTGGGGTACAGGGGGGTACAGGGGGGTACAGGGGGTACAGGGTCTGGGGTACAGGGTCTGGGGTACAGGGGGGTACAGGGGGCTGGGGTACAGGGGGGTACAGGGTCTGGGGTACAGGGGCTGGGGTACAGGGGGGTACAGGGTCTGGGGTACAGGGGTTGGGGTACAGGGGGGTACAGGGTCTGGGGTACAGGGGCTGGGGTACAGGGGGGTACAGGGTCTGGGGTACAGGGGCTGGGGTACAGGGGGGTACAGGGGGTACAGGATCCGGGGTACAGGGGGCTGGGGTACAGGGGGGTACAGGGGCTGGGGTACAGGGGGGTACAGGGGGCTGGGGTACAGGGGGCTGGGGTACAGGGGGGTACAGGGGGCTGGGGTACAGGGTCTGGGGTACAGGGGGGTACAGGGGGCTGGGGTACAGGGGGGTACAGGGTCTGGGGTACAGGGGGTACAGGGGGGTACAGGGGGGTACAGGGGGCTGGGGTACAGGGGGGTACAGGGGGCTGGGGTACAGGGGGGTACAGGGGGCTGGGGTACAGGGGGCTGGGGTACAGGGGGGTACAGGGTCTGGGGTACAGGGGGTACAGGGGGGTACAGGGGCTGGGGTACAGGGGGGTACAGGGTCGGGGGTACAGGGGGCTGGGGTACAGGGGGGTACAGGGGGGTACAGGGGCTGGGGTACAGGGGGGTACAGGGGCTGGGGTACAGGGGCTGGGGTACAGGGGGGTACAGGGGCTGGGGTACAGGGGGGTACAGGGGCTGGGGTACAGGGGGGTACAGGGGCTGGGGTACAGGGGGGTACAGGGGCTGGGGTACAGGGGGTGGGGTACAGGGGGGTACAGGGGCTGGGGTACAGGGGGGTACAGGGTCTGGGGTACAGGTATGAAGATGGGCATGCTGGGATTCAGACGGACACAAACACACGTCCCCTTGGAGACTTGGAAAGGGACAAATCTTCACGTCCTTCAGGCAGTAGATGCCTTCAAATCCTCCCCAATTCACTCGGGCAATTTACGGATCATGCAAATCTGTTAATTACAGATATGCATGATTCACAAGGGTGACATTGTTTAGGTCAGAAATCTGGAATTCTGGATTTGATCTGGAAAAATCACATCCCTTTTGACACATCCCTTTGAAATTACAAATGATTATTTTCCGAGCACAGATATATTTTTTTACTGATCCACAAATATCTAAACTGAAATAGACACGGTTCTCTACAAAGCAATGTGATATCAGACATCTGGCACAGATGTCATTATGTCTGAGTTCCACCTTGTTAGCACTAGACAGAACGGCCATCTGGTTGGCTGTACCTCGTAACAGAACGGGGCCTGAGGATACAAGTGGCCCATTCTTCAGGCTGTCAGGTATTTACATCTTCTTTGGACGAGATCAAAAGCACGTCTTCATGATTTATTGTGTGTGTCGGGAGTGACGATAAATCCACAAACCAGGTTTGTGGATCAGGTTTGCACTGGTCCCAGTTACCTTCATGCCGTTGTGGATCAGGTTTGCACTGGTCCCAGTTACCTTCATGCCGTCGTGGATCAGGTTTGGACTGGTCCCAGTTACCTTCATGCCGTCGTGGATCAGGTTTGCACTGGTCCCAGTTACCTTCATGCCGTTGTGGATCAGGTTTGGACTGGTCCCAGTTACCTTCATGCCGTCGTGGATCAGGTTTGGACTGGTCCCAGTTACCTTCATGCCGTTGTGGATCAGGTTTGCACTGGTCCCAGTTACCTTCATGCCGTCGTGGATGAGTCTTCCAACAGATCTGATGCACCCGTCTGGCCGGCGGTGGCGGAGCAGCCAGGCTCTGGACTCCACCGTCTGCTTGGGGTCGATGAAGACGTAAGGCTTGGCTCCACCGAACGACTTCATCACAAAGGCAGTCAGCCTGGGACACAGAACGACACACCACAAAGGACACGTTGAGAACGGAGCGGTGAGGAAACGAGGAGCTTCAAGGCCCTCTTTTGTTTCAGGAGGATCATGAAGAGACGCCTGACTACAGCTCCTCTACAACAACTTCCTTTTCTATTTTCTAACAATTTCATTTGAATCAAACTCATCTCTTGCTTTGCGCCCCGTTGTACCGGACCAGTACAGCCATGCGCTCCCTCCCTCTTTCTGCGTTCCCTCCCGAGGATTCTTCTCATGCTGCCTTCACATGCTTTGGGAAAGATCCTCCTTTCCATTTGTGAACTGGAAATGACGAGTGCGTTGTGTTCAAGTGCTTTTGTTGTCGTTGTCGTGAAATGAAACATGGCGGACCCTGACCGGTTACTGTTGAAAAGGTCAAAGGTTGTCTCATCTCCGCAGCTCGTGTATCAAAATATTCTACGAGCTCTCCGGTGGAAATGACGACGTGAGTGAGGGGGGCGTTCATGTGCAATTTTCACGTCGGCTTTTAGTATTTACCATAACTTCCATAGCACGTGAAGGCACCAATATCACCGGGCCCCTGCTGTACACACAGCTGCCCGGGTGGCACAATGGGGGGACTTTAAAGGGACTTTATCCTTGCTCTCTGGGGGGGAGACCCAAACCTGGGAGACCCACCTGGTTACCATGCCAACCACGAAGAGCGGCCCCAGCTGACGTACTCACCAGGTGTTTCCAGACTCGTCGCTCTTGCCAAAAGCACTGTAGGAGCCGTCGTTGTGGCGGTAGGTGAGCTCCCTCTGGTAGCCTAGAGTCATGGAGCAGGTGAGTAGAACAGTATTACTATAGGACAGTCAAGCACTAATTCATCAATATATCAATACCCAATACATCCACAAAATACCAAATGCACACGACGCCACTGCAAACATCACAGATTGGATGTGTTCATTTGATGTAAAAACATATCTAAACTATCATTTAATTAGTGATTCCTATGGCTGCTCTGAACTGTTGTCTAAACTAGGTGGTTCTTTCTGAACCTCGTCATCTATAGGTCTCTTTCT
Organism: Micromesistius poutassou; assembly: GCF_964030765.1. Taxonomy (NCBI): domain Eukaryota; kingdom Metazoa; phylum Chordata; class Actinopteri; order Gadiformes; family Gadidae; genus Micromesistius; species Micromesistius poutassou. The sequence continues at coordinate 18,467,679 of NC_140285.1, forward strand.
CAGGGTTTGGCCCAAAAGGACAAACCCAAAGCAGTAGCAAGCGGTGACGATGTCAAGGTGATGTACGCTGGGGCCGGCCCCCCGGGCCCCCATGTGTGACCTAGCTCAGCCACTAGGGGGCTGAGCTAGGTCACACATGGGGCCGGCCCCCCGGGCCCCATGTGTGACCTAGCTCAGCCACTAGGGGGCTGTGTCACCTGACCTCAGAGCTCACACACTCAGAGTGAGGCAGCGTGGACATGGAGCGCACGGTGAGCTGAACACTGGCCACGCCGCCAGCGTCAGAGCCCTGAGCCCAGCAGCCCCGCTGCAGTCCGTGAGAAAAGCTAACGGCCACGTTTGGCATATCGTGGCTCACTGCTGAAAACCAAACATGTGTACCAGCACTTTGTGCTTACTTTGGAAACATGAAACAGAGAGGAGACCAACACTCGCTTCCTAATTGAATTGGGAAAATAGCTGTTGAACTTTACATATTGCTGTAATCCCAGCGAAATATAAACAATACAAACACATATTGCGTACATACAAATCAAATGATGTTTGTAAAATAAATCAACAAACATTTTTATTATAATGCATTACAATTAACGATGAAGGCTGCTATTTTTGACGTTATTACTGACGCCGAAAATGAAAAATATGAGGTCTGAAATTATTGCCACAATTCTAACCTGCATTTCAAATTTGGACAACCGTTTTATCCATGCTGTGAGTGGTCTTGAATAGAGATAGAGCCTGCATTGGCCTTTGACTGTACCTCAATGTCGCATAGAGTCCCATATGATATACAGTTTGTGTAGATAACATGACGTGAAAAAAAGATCACTATCTCATCACAATCTGTGACCACGTTCAAAAGTAATCTAAAGACATAACTATTTCGCTCAGCATTCTCTTGAATCCATTTCTATTAAGTTTTTATTTATTTCTATTTTTAATATTCACTATTGTTTTACTTATTTTATCATTGATTTTCAATATACTATTATATAAAAATTGTGCTGCTGTATTATTGCAACTTTGCATGGAAGGCGCTACATAAAGTTTGTGTTGTATATTTGCATTGGGGGCGATGGGGCGTGGAGGTTAGCGAGGTGGTGCAGCACTAAGGCCTTTGTGGGACTGTGTAGCGTGCTGGTGGTGAAGTGGTGTCTGCGTGTCTCTCTGCAGGTCTCACCGCTCTGCAGGAAGCCCGTGGCGCGCTCCCTGATGGCGGCCGTCAGCTGCGTGGTGCTGTTCAGGTAGTTGAGGATGTAGACGTTTGGGGCGAACAGGATCATGTTCTGCTCCCCGCAGCCGTACGGCATGGCCAGCAGCTGGTCCACGTTCTTCATGGCTCGGCCCATCAGGTCCCCTGGCCGGCACAACCCGCACGCACGCACGCACGCACGCACGCACGCACGCACGCACGCACGCACGCACGCACGCACGCACACACGCACACACACAGGCACACACACGCACAGGCACGCACACACACAGGCACGCACGCACACACGCACGCGCACAGGCACGCACGCGCACAGGCACGCACGCACGCACGCAGGCACACACACACGCACACACACACACTTGACCTCAGATGTACTTCATATGGGAGATGAAAAACAAATATACCCTCTTCAAATAGTGTTTGTTTTAATTGCTTTATTAACAATATTCCATCATTCTATACAGTCATAGTATAGAATTATGGAATATTGTTAATAATGATTAAAGCTTGTTGAATACGGGGTACTAACCCAGCACGGAGAAAGAGGCCCTGGCAGAACCAGCCACCAACAGGTCTGGCAGCAGCACAGAGACGTTCTTCTCTGCTGGCTTCTCAGCTGGGGAATAAAAAAACAAACTAATGATGAAAATAGACTGAAAATGTTACAAGGTACAATTGAATTCCACCAATCCATCGTCTACATCGTTTAAAATAAATTAGCAGGGAACATGGTAAATGATCTAAAGAAATAATGATTTACTATTGTAAAAATGATTAATTATTGTTATAATGATGCAAGATATGGTAGACGTTGTGTGTCTGCGTACGGTCTTCTTCCAGTCGTTTGTCTTTGTGGGGCATGTCGTTAAATGTACAAAATCATACATTTTAAATGAACAGTTATCTGTAATCTGACTAATTCAAATCCATGTCATGAAGAATATTTATGGGCATATATAAGCATTTAATCGATCAATGTTGGTTAAATGTAAAGGAAAACATATTGGTAGCCTTGCACATTTAGAACATATTCTTAGACCTGAAGGTCTGGTGTTGGTTCTGTCTATATTATAATAATATATTAATATCTCAAGGCAAAACTGGAGATGAGCTAGCGATAGATGGGCTTGCTTGGCGGGTCAGTCTGACTCTGTATTTATGTGATTTAGTTTTCCTTCTCCACCAGATGTCCCTCACCTGAGCTTCCCTGTCCTATCTTCCCCTCTGCGTCTCATTCCCCGATCAGTCTCCCCGCATATAAACAAGTTCACTTCCTTCCTTCCCTTGTCAGTTTGTTGTATTTCTCATGTCCCTTTGTCATTGTGGTCTCTCTAGTTACTATTTCTCATGCATTTGGACCGTATCCCTTTTGGTTCTCATGTGTTGCAGAAGGCCTTAACACAGAGTTGTTGACCCCTTTTTCAGTGAGGAAACTCAAAGTAGGTTGAGTACACAAATGGGAACCAACGGAGCAGATCAGCGGGCTGGTCTGACTGACCTCCAGGACAGAGGAGTGCATTGTGGGTAACCGCCACTGGGGTGCCTTCTGCCTGGTAGAGAGAAGAACGGTTCACTATGGAGCTTAACATCTGCTTTACTCCTAGAATGCAACAAAACCACCAACACAATTCTGGTAGCTCTAGTGTACAAGCAGGCGAGCAACGTGTGTGTGTGTGTGTGTGTGTACCTCCACCAGCAGCGCGTGTGTGTGTGTGTGTGTGTACCTCCACCAGCAGCGTGTGTGTGTGTGTGTGTGTGTGTGTACCTCCACCAGCAGCGTGTGTGTGTGTGTGTGTGTGTGTGTGTGTACCTCCACCAGCAGCGTGTGTGTGTGTGTGTGTGTACCTCCACCAGCAGTGTGTGTGTGTGTGTGTGTGTGTGTGTGTACCTCCACCAGCAGCGTGTGTGTGTGTGTGTGTGTGTGTGTGTGTGTGTACCTCCACCAGCAGTGTGTGTGTGTGTGTGTGTGTGTGTACCTCCACCAGCAGTGTGTGTGTGTGTGTGTGTGTGTGTGTACCTCCACCAGCAGTGTGTGTGTGTGTGTGTGTGTGTGTGTACCTCCACCAGCAGTGTGTGTGTGTGTGTGTGTGTGTGTGTACCTCCACCAGCAGTGTGTGTGTGTGTGTGTGTGTGTGTGTACCTCCACCAGCAGTGTGTGTGTGTGTGTGTGTGTGTGTACCTCCACCAGCAGTGTGTGTGTGTGTGTGTGTGTGTGTGTGTGTGTGTGTGTGTGTGTACCTCCACCAGCAGTGTGTGTGTGTGTGTGTGTGTGTGTGTGTGTGTGTGTACCTCCACCAGCAGTGTGTGTGTGTGTGTGTACCTCCACCAGCAGTGTGTGTGTGTGTGTGTGTACCTCCACCAGCAGTGTGTGTGTGTGTGTGTGTGTGTGTGTGTGTGTACCTCCACCAGCAGTGTGTGTGTGTGTGTGTGTGTGTGTACCTCCACCAGCAGTGTGTGTGTGTGTGTGTGTGTGTGTGTGTGTGTGTGTGTGTGTGTGTGTGTGTACCTCCACCAGCAGTGTGTGTGTGTGTGTGTGTGTGTGTGTGTGTGTGTGTGTGTGTGTACCTCCACCAGCAGTGTGTGTGTGTGTGTGTGTGTGTGTGTGTGTGTGTGTGTGTGTGTGTGTGTGTGTGTGTGTGTGTGTGTGTGTGTGTGTACCTCCACCAGCAGTGTGTGTGTGTGTGTGTGTGTGTGTGTGTGTGTGTGTGTACCTCCACCAGCAGTGTGCGCACCACCGTGTCCACGCGGCCCACCGCGGGGGGGGGGGCCACCTCGTTACCACACAGCTGCTCCGTGTGCAGAGCCTCTGCCCGGACCCGTAGGGTCACCTCCCCTACACACACACACACACACACGCACAAATACAAACACACACACACACACACACACGCACAAATACAAACACACACACACACACACACACGCACAAATACAAACACACACACACACACACACACGCACAAATACAAACACACACACACACACACACGCACAAATACAAACACACACACACACACGCACAAATACAAACACACACACACGCACAAATACAAACACACACACACGCACAAATACAAACACACACACACGCACAAATACAAACACACGCACACACACACACGCACAAATACAAACACACGCCCACACACACACACACATAAATACAAACACACACACACACGAACGCACACAAACAGAAACAGAAATACACACACACACACACACTAAATACAAACACACACGAGTGCGCGGTCGTTGCTAATCGATTGACCTCTTTTTCTTGCGCCCTTGTCACTTGATTTGCGTTCCCAAGGCTTTCTCCGTCCGTGTACGGCCTGACCCCCCCCCCACATCCACCTCATTAACATGACTAACATCTCTCCTCCTCAACATTACCAAAGCCCTCAAAACAAAGAGGTGTCTCTCACACCCGCCCTCAGGGAGAGGTTTCTGGATGTTTTTCGTCAGAGGGACTACCTGACTTGTTAGCGACGGTTAGCATTCTTCAAAGGACTGGGGAGTGTGTGTGTGTGTGTGTGTGTGTGTGTGTGTGTGTGTGTGTGACATCACTGCTGATGTGGGATGGCAGGCCATCGCTGGTTCACTGGCAGGAGAGGAGTTGGGCCGTCTCTGGCAGCAGCACTGCCTCCACTTTTAGATTAGCCTCCTCACTACAGTGGAGTTAGATTAGCCTCCTCACTACAGTGGAGTTAGATTAGCCTCCTCACTGTAGTGGAGTTAGATTAGCCTCCTCACTGTAGTGGAGTTAGATTAGCCTCCTCACTGTAGCGGAGTTAGATTAGCCTCCTCACTACAGTGGAGTTAGATTAGCCTCCTCACTGTAGTGGAGTTAGATTAGCCTCCTCACTACAGTGGAGTTAGATTAGCCTCCTCACTACAGTGGAGTTAGATTAGCCTCCTCACTGTAGTGGAGTTAGATTAGCCTCCTCACTGTAGTGGAGTTAGATTAGCCTCCTCACTATAGTGGAGTTAGATTAGCCTCCTCACTGTAGCGGAGTTAGATTAGCCTCCTCACTACAGTGGAGTTAGATTAGCCTCCTCACTACAGTGGAGTTAGATTAGCCTCCTCACTACAGTGGAGTTAGATTAGCCTCCTCACTACAGTGGAGTTAGATTAGCCTCCTCACTGTAGTGGAGTTAGATTAGCCTCCTCACTGTAGTGGAGTTAGATTAGCCTCCTCACTACAGTGGAGTTAGATTAGCCTCCTCACTACAGTGGAGTTAGATTAGCCTCCTCACTACAGTGGAGTTAGATTAGCCTCCTCACTACAGTGGAGTTAGATTAGCCTCCTCACTACAGTGGAGTTAGATTAGCCTCCTCACTACAGTGGAGTTAGATTAGCCTCCTCACTGTAGTGGAGTTAGATTAGCCTCCTCACTACAGTGGAGTTAGATTAGCCTCCTCACTACAGTAGACATGCTGCAGCAGATTGACTCAGTGGAGTCACAAAATGACTTGAGGCGTGAGGATTATCTCCATTGCCAACTGTTCTTCCTATTGAATCAGGCTCCAGTGTCGCACTAATGCCGTCCTCCACAATATTCACATCCAAAGCACTTTGTTCATCAGCTGCACATCCTCTGATCAGGCTCATTGTAAAGCAGCGGTCGTTAGCGTCTCTCCTCGCTGCCCCATAACAACCATTACCAACAACAACAACAATCAAACAATGAAGCATGTTGGTCTGTTGGGATCAATGTACCGTTGTGCACCGCAGTGAGAACTGCTATGTGAGAGTCCTCTCATCACAAAGACCAAAGTACTATACTGCTGTCGTCTCTATGCCCTTTGGTAGAATTAGTACACAGTGGTGATTTTAACAAATGTTATTGGTGACGGATGTTTAGTGAAGCCACGCGGGACGCTTGTGATGCTTTGATCACCCAGACTGGTGATTTATCTTCAATATGCGCCTGTGACGTTACAGTGAAGAAGACATTTACAGCGAGGAACGCAGCGCACTCTGAACTGAAATGGAGAGAAAATAAAAAGAGATTCATTTTAAGAGCTGCTGCCGCTCCTCTTCTTGACTGGGATCAATGAACGGTGTTATACTGGAGGATCAGGAGGTCCTACCCAGGGAGGAGGGGCTGACCACCCACTGGAAGACCCCGCTCTCCTCTGCACACACACACATGGTGTACTGGCAGCCCACGCACTCCCTCAGGGAGAAGAGGGGCGAGTCGCTCAGCTGAGCCCTGACCTGCAGAGAGGAAGCCCAGAGTCAACATGCAGACATACATAATGCTATACTACTATACTACATACTATACTACATAATGCTATACTACTATACTACATACTATACTACATAATGCTATACTACTATACTACATACTATACTACATAATGCTATACTACATACTATACTACATACTACTATACTACATAATGCTATACTACTATACTACATACTATACTACTATACTACATACTATACTACATAATGCTATACTACATACTACTATACTACATACTATACTACATAATGCTATACTACATACTACTATACTACATACTACTATACTACATAATGCTATACTACATACTACTATACTACATACTATACTACATAATGCTATACTACATACTACTATACTACATACTATACTACATAATGCTATACTACTATACTACATACTATACTACATAATGCTATACTTCATACTACTATACTACATACTATACTACATAATGCTATACTACATACTACTATACTACATACTATACTACATAATGCTATACTACTATACTACATACTATACTACATAATGCTATACTACATACTACATAATGCTATACTTCATACTACTATACTACATACTATACTACATAATGCTATACTTCATACTACTATACTACATAATGCTATACTACATACTACTATACTACATACTATACTACATAATGCTATACTACATACTATACTACATAATGCTATACTACATACTACTATACTACATACTATACTACATAATGCTATACTACTATACTACATACTATACTACATAATGCTATACTACATACTACATACTATACTACATAATGCTATACTTCATACTACTATACTACATACTATACTACATACTACTATACTACATACTATACTACATAATGCTATACTACTATACTACATACTATACTACATAATGCTATACTACATACTACTATACTACATACTATACTACATAATGCTATACTACATACTACTATACTACATACTATACTACATAATGCTATACTACATACTACTATACTACATAATGCTATACTACATACTACTATACTACATACTATACTACATAATGCTATACTACATACTACTATACTACATACTACTATACTACATAATGCTATACTACATACTACTATACTACATACTATACTACATAATACTATACTACATACTATACTACATAATACTATACTACATACTATACTACATACTATACTACATAATGCTATACTACATAATGCTATACTACATAATGCTATACTACATACTACTATACTACATACTATACTACATAATGCTATACTACATACTACTATACTACATACTATACTACATAATGCTATACTACATACTACTATACTACATACTACTATACTACATACTATACTACATAATGCTATACTACATACTACTATACTACATACTATACTACATAATGCTATACTACATACTACTATACTACATACTACATAATGCTATACTACATACTACTATACTACATACTATACTACATAATGCTATACTACATACTACTATACTACATACTATACTACATAATGCTATACTACATACTACTATACTACATACTATACTACATAATGCTATACTACATACTACTATACTACATACTATACTACATAATGCTATACTACATACTACTATACTACATACTATACTACATAATGCTATACTACATACTACTATACTACATACTATACTACATAATGCTATACTACTATACTACATACTATACTACATAATGCTATACTACATACTATACTACATAATGCTATACTACATACTACTATACTACATAATGCTATACTACATAATGCTATACTACATAATGCTATACTACATACTACTATACTACATACTATACTACATAATGCTATACTACATACTACTATACTACATACTATACTACATAATGCTATACTACATACTACTATACTACATACTATACTACATACTACTATACTACATACTATACTACATACTACTATACTACATACTATACTACATCCTATACTACATACTATACTACATACTATACTACATAATACTATACTACATCCTATACTACATACTATACTACATAATGCTATACTACATACTACTATACTACATACTATACTACATAATGCTATACTACATACTACTATACTACATACTACTATACTACATAATGCTATACTACATACTACTATACTACATCCTATACTACATAATACTATACTACATACTACTATACTACATACTATACTACATCCTATACTACATACTATACTACATACTATACTACATAATACTATACTACATCCTATACTACATACTATACTACATACTACTATACTACATACTATACTACATAATGCTATACTTCATACTACTATACTACATACTATACTACATAATGCTATACTACATACTACTATACTACATAATGCTATACTACATACTATACTACATACTATACTACATAATGCTATACTACATACTACTATACTACATACTATACTACATAATGCTATACTACATACTACTATACTACATACTATACTACATAATGCTATACTACTATACTACATACTATACTACATAATGCTATACTACATACTACATACTATACTACATAATGCTATACTTCATACTACTATACTACATACTATACTACATAATGCTATACTACATACTACTATACTACATACTACTATACTACATAATGCTATACTACATACTACTATACTACATACTATACTACATAATACTATACTACATACTATACTACATAATACTATACTACATACTATACTACATACTATACTACATAATGCTATACTACATAATGCTATACTACATAATGCTATACTACATACTACTATACTACATACTATACTACATAATGCTATACTACATACTACTATACTACATACTATACTACATAATGCTATACTACATACTACTATACTACATACTATACTACATAATGCTATACTACATACTACTATACTACATACTACTATACTACATACTATACTACATAATGCTATACTACATACTACTATACTACATACTATACTACATAATGCTATACTACATACTACTATACTACATACTACATAATGCTATACTACATACTACTATACTACATACTATACTACATAATGCTATACTACATACTACTATACTACATACTATACTACATACTACTATACTACATACTATACTACATAATGCTATACTACATACTACTATACTACATACTATACTACATAATGCTATACTACATACTACTATACTACATACTATACTACATAATGCTATACTACATACTACTATACTACATACTATACTACATAATGCTATACTACATACTATACTACATACTATACTACATAATGCTATACTACTATACTACATACTATACTACATAATGCTATACTACACACTACTATACTACATACTATACTACATAATGCTATACTACATACTATACTACATACTACTATACTACATACTACTATACTACATAATGCTATACTACATAATTCTATACTACATACTACTATACTACATACTATACTACATAATGCTATACTACATACTACTATACTACATACTATACTACATAATGCTATACTACATACTACTATACTACATACTATACTACATAATGCTATACTACATACTACTATACTACATACTATACTACATACTACTATACTACATCCTATACTACATACTATACTACATACTATACTACATAATACTATACTACATCCTATACTACATACTATACTACATAATGCTATACTACATACTACTATACTACATACTATACTACATAATGCTATACTACATACTACTATACTACATACTACTATACTACATAATGCTATACTACATACTACTATACTACATCCTATACTACATAATACTATACTACATACTACTATACTACATACTATACTACATCCTATACTACATACTATACTACATACTATACTACATAATACTATACTACATCCTATACTACATACTATACTACATACTACTATACTACATACTATACTACATAATGCTATACTACATCCTATACTACATACTATACTACATAATGCTATACTACATAGTACTATACTACATCCTATACTACATACTATACTACATCCTATACTACATACTATACTACATAATGCTATACTACATCCTATACTACATACTATACTACATACTATACTACATAATACTATACTACATCCTATACTACATACTATACTACATAATGCTATACTACATCCTATACTACATACTATACTACATAATACTATACTACATCCTATACTACATCCTATACTACATCCTACTACATACTATTCACAATGCATTGACATTCTTAGTTTGATGTGGTGTAAATCTCATCATTTCTGATTGGTTGTGATGAAGGGAGGGTGTCCTGGTCTCCCCCCGGCCCTCGGTGGGGGCCACAGCGTGGAGGGGCCCACCATGATGCAGCTGGGGAGGTAGTTGAAGACGGTGGCTCTGAGCGTGAACTCCTCCCCTCGGACCACCGAGTAGGGCAGCGTCAGGCTGACGAAGAACGGCTGGAAGGCCACCAGCGCCGCGTCCGGAGACAGGCCAAAGCCCAGGGAGGAGGTGCAGAAGGCCTGCGCCCGCCAGCTGGTGATGGTGTCCGGGAGCGTCTTCACCACCCTCGCCGAGCCGCTGTCTCTGGAGACGGAGAGGGTCAGCGCGTCAGGTAATGACCTCCAATGTGTTAAGATTGAACCGCTGTCATTTATCAGAAATGGCACAGCCATCCGAGATTCAATTCAATTGTATTTGTATAGCCCTTAATCACCATTACAGTCTCAAAGGGCTTAACAGGCCAAGTATTTGTGACCCCCCCCCTGACACAAGCCCCCACACGGCAAGAAAAAACTCCCTTAAGCAAGGAAGAAATCTAGAGAAGAAACACGAGTGGGGATCCCTCCTTCCAATGAGATGAGATGAGAATACACTGAGGATATCCTTTCAAGATGCCTAGTCCGGCCTTGCCAATAGTGTCCATTTAAGCTCATAGATGACCAATCAGGACATCTCTACTCTGATTGGTTGGGGGATCCCAGGTCGTGGATGAAGCTCTTCTGAGGGGCGGGAGATGTTTACTGAAATGGTTTCAGTTCCCTTTTAAATGAGATTCTTGTAACTCTTGCCAATAATTCATACTTCTGCAGACATCCTGCCCATTTTTTCAATTTAGCAACATACTTCTCTCGTAGCTTTAACCTGAAGAGTAGAGCACTAACCCAACAAGGTTCAGATCCCAACACTAACCCAACAGGGATCAGATCCCAACACTGACCCAACAAGGTTCAGATCCCAACACTGACCCAGCAGGGATCAGATCCCAACACTGACCCAACAGGGATCAGATCCCAACACTGACCCAGCAGGGATCAGATCCCAACACTGACCCAACAAGGTTCAGATCCCAACACTGACCCAACAAGGTTCAGATCCCAACACTGACCCAGCAGGGATCAGATCCCAACACTGACCCAGCAGGGATCAGATCCCAACACTGACCCAGCAGGGATCAGATCCCAACACTGACCCAACAGGGATCAGATCCCAACACTGACCCAGCAGATCCAGGTTTTCAGGAGTAGAGCACTAACCCGACAGGGATCAGATCCCAGATCCAGGTTTCAGGGAAGTAGCTTCTCACAGTTTTAGTTATTTTCTTGGGCTGCCAGTCTGGCTCTATTTCCCCGGGCCAGTTCACTGCCCGTCCCGCTGTCACAAACAGAATCAAATAAAACACTACATTGAACAATATCCTTGAATGGAGGTGATTTCAGTGTCTCATGTAAATTAGACATTGCTTCAAAGATCCCCTGATACCAAGGAACCTACCATCATACATCACCAGAGAGATACCAAGGAACCTACCATCATACATCATCACCAGAGAGATACCAAGGAACCTACCATCATACATCATCAGAGAGATACCAAGGAACCTACCATCATACATCATCAGAGAGATACCAAGGAACCTACCATCATACATCATCAGAGAGAGATACCAAGGAACCTACCATCATACATCATCACCAGAGAGATACCAAGGAACCTACCATCATACATCAGAGAGAGATACCAAGGAACCTACCATCATACATCATCACCAGAGAGATACCAAGGAACCTACCATCATACATCATCAGAGAGATACCAAGGAACCTACCATCATACATCACCAGAGAGATACCAAGGAACCTACCATCATACATCATCACCAGAGAGATACCAAGGAACCTACCATCATACATCATCAGAGAGATACCAAGGAACCTACCATCATACATCATCAGAGAGAGATACCAAGGAACCTACCATCATACATCATCACCAGAGAGATACCAAGGAACCTACCATCATACATCATCAGAGAGATACCAAGGAACCTACCATCATACATCATCACCAGAGAGATACCAAGGAACCTACCATCATACATCATCAGAGAGATACCAAGGAACCTACCATCATACATCATCAGAGAGATACCAAGGAACCTACCATCATACATCATCACCAGAGAGATACCAAGGAACCTACCATCATACATCAGAGAGAGATACCAAGGAACCTACCATCATACATCATCACCAGAGAGATACCAAGGAACCTACCATCATACATCATCAGAGAGATACCAAGGAACCTACCATCATACATCAGAGAGATACCAAGGAACCTACCATCATACATCATCAGAGAGATACCAAGGAACCTACCATCATACATCAGAGAGAGATACCAAGGAACCTACCATCATACATCACCAGAGAGATACCAAGGAACCTACCATCATACATCATCAGAGAGATACCAAGGAACCTACCATCATACATCACCAGAGAGATACCAAGGAACCTACCATCATACATCATCAGAGAGATACCAAGGAACCTACCATCATACATCATCAGAGAGATACCAAGAAACCTACCATCATACATCATCACCAGAGAGATACCAAGGAACCTACCATCATACATCATCACCAGAGAGATACCAAGGAACCTACCATCATACATCATCAGAGAGATACCAAGGAACCTACCATCATACATCATCAGAGAGATACCAAGGAACCTACCATCATACATCATCACCAGAGAGATACCAAGGAACCTACCATCATACATCATCAGAGAGATACCAAGGAACCTACCATCATACATCATCAGAGAGATACCAAGGAACCTACCATCATACATCAGAGAGATACCAAGGAACCTACCATCATACATCATCAGAGAGATACCAAGGAACCTACCATCATACATCATCAGAGAGATACCAAGGAACCTACCATCATACATCATCACCAGAGAGATACCAAGGAACCTACCATCATACATCATCAGAGAGATACCAAGGAACCTACCATCATACATCATCATCAGAGAGATACCAAGGAACCTACCATCATACATCATCACCAGAGAGATACCAAGGAACCTACCATCATACATCATCAGAGAGATACCAAGGAACCTACCATCATACATCATCACCAGAGAGATACCAAGGAACCTACCATCATACATCATCAGAGAGATACCAAGGAACCTACCATCATTCATCATCAGAGAGATACCAAGGAACCTACCATCATACATCAGAGAGAGATACCAAGGAACCTACCATCATACATCATCATCAGAGAGATACCAAGGAACCTACCATCATACATCATCACCAGAGAGATACCAAGGAACCTACCATCATACATCATCAGAGAGATACCAAGGAACCTACCATCATACATCATCATCAGAGAGATACCAAGGAACCTACCATCATACATCATCACCAGAGAGATACCAAGGAACCTACCATCATACATCATCAGAGAGATACCAAGGAACCTACCATCATACATCATCACCAGAGAGATACCAAGGAACCTACCATCATACATCATCAGAGAGATACCAAGGAACCTACCATCATTCATCATCAGAGAGATACCAAGGAACCTACCATCATACATCAGAGAGAGATACCAAGGAACCTACCATCATACATCATCACCAGAGAGATACCAAGGAACCTACCATCATACATCATCAGAGAGATACCAAGGAACCTACCATCATACATCATCAGAGAGATACCAAGGAACCTACCATCATACATCAGAGAGATACCAAGGAACCTACCATCATACATCATCAGAGAGATACCAAGGAACCTACCATCATACATCAGAGAGAGATACCAAGGAACCTACCATCATACATCATCAGAGAGATACCAAGGAACCTACCATCATACATCATCACCAGAGAGATACCAAGGAACCTACCATCATACATCATCACCAGAGAGATACCAAGGAACCTACCATCATACATCACCAGAGAGAGAGATACCAAGGAACCTACCATCATACATCATCAGAGAGAGATACCAAGGAACCTACCATCATACATCATCACCAGAGAGATACCAAGGAACCTACCATCATACATCACCAGAGAGATACCAAGGAACCTACCATCATACATCATCACCAGAGAGATACCAAGGAACCTACCATCATACATCATCAGAGAGATACCAAGGAACCTACCATCATTCATCATCAGAGAGATACCAAGGAACCTACCATCATACATCAGAGAGAGATACCAAGGAACCTACCATCATACATCATCACCAGAGAGATACCAAGGAACCTACCATCATACATCATCAGAGAGATACCAAGGAACCTACCATCATACATCATCAGAGAGATACCAAGGAACCTACCATCATACATCATCACCAGAGAGATACCAAGGAACCTACCATCATACATCATCACCAGAGAGATACCAAGGAACCTACCATCATACATCATCAGAGAGATACCAAGAAACCTACCATCATACATCATCACCAGAGAGATACCAAGGAACCTACCATCATACATCATCACCAGAGAGATACCAAGGAACCTACCATCATACATCATCAGAGAGATACCAAGGAACCTACCATCATACATCATCAGAGAGATACCAAGGAACCTACCATCATACATCATCACCAGAGAGATACCAAGGAACCTACCATCATACATCATCACCAGAGAGATACCAAGGAACCTACCATCATACATCATCAGAGAGATACCAAGGAACCTACCATCATACATCACCAGAGAGATACCAAGGAACCTACCATCATACATCAGAGAGATACCAAGGAACCTACCATCATACATCACCAGAGAGATACCAAGGAACCTACCATCATACATCATCAGAGAGATACCAAGGAACCTACCATCATACATCATCAGAGAGAGATACCAAGGAACCTACCATCATACATCATCACCAGAGAGATACCAAGGAACCTACCATCATACATCATCAGAGAGATACCAAGGAACCTACCATCATACATCAGAGAGAGATACCAAGGAACCTACCATCATACATCATCAGAGAGATACCAAGGAACCTACCATCATACATCATCACCAGAGAGATACCAAGGAACCTACCATCATACATCATCACCAGAGAGATACCAAGGAACCTACCATCATACATCATCAGAGAGATACCAAGGAACCTACCATCATACATCATCAGAGAGATACCAAGGAACCTACCATCATACATCATCAGAGAGATACCAAGGAACCTACCATCATACATCATCAGAGAGATACCAAGGAACCTACCATCATACATCAGAGAGATACCAAGGAACCTACCATCATACATCATCAGAGAGATACCAAGGAACCTACCATCATACATCATCAGAGAGAGATACCAAGGAACCTACCATCATACATCACCAGAGAGATACCAAGGAACCTACCATCATACATCATCAGAGAGATACCAAGGAACCTACCATCATACATCATCACCAGAGAGATACCAAGGAACCTACCATCATACATCATCACCAGAGAGATACCAAGGAACCTACCATCATACATCAGAGAGAGATACCAAGGAACCTACCATCAAACACCAATTCATAACCATAATCATCATAATAGGTGGCGCAGCGGACAGGTTTCTTCACCTCAGATTTGGTCACAAGTTTGATTCCAATTTCCTAAAAGTGTGAGAAAGGGATCGCCAGTTAGGAATTTAGAAAGATACATAAATAAATACATTGCATTGCAAAAAGGGCAATATACATGTAAATAAGCCTCATGGTCCAAATGTTATGTTTGACATAATTATTGCTATAATTGCTCATGCCATCACTCATATCTTACTTTAAATACACTGTAGACGTCGTTCTTTGCGGTGGATTCAGGCTCTTCAGGGATGCAGGGAAAGGACTTCTGGTCGTCCACTTGGCCGCTGTAGCCACTCAGCTTCTGCACAGGCAGCTGGTTGAACACCTTCCAACACCACGGACCAAGAGAGATGAGCGTGGCGACTGAACCGGAGCAGCGGTGTGACGTGTGTCTGAGGTGAGCCGTGGTCAGCGGGCTCTCCAATGGAGGCCATGATCTCAACATGTATAAGCATATAATACTGGACTTTAATGTAGTCATGCCATAGCCCTTTGAGATTGTTTCTTTGTTATAACCAATTTTTTTTTTTTAACAAAATAATTATACAGTTTGAATTGATTTTCTATTGTTTTCTATTTTTTAAAGTCATGAATCTGTATTTTTTTGTTATGTGGGCCTTAGCTAGAATCCTGCACGGTTCAGGTTTCAAGGCCCTCCCCTGCTGTGTGCAGAGGAGACCTCTCTCAGTGATCACATCACCGTGAACACATCACAGTGATCACATCACCGTGAACTCATCACAGTGAACTCATCACAGTGAACACATCACAGTGATCACATCACCGTGAACTCATCACAGTGAACTCATCACAGTGAACTCATCACAGTGAACTCATCACAGTGAACACATCACACTGAACTCATCACCGTGAACACATCACAGTGAACACATCACAGTGAACTCATCACAGTGAACTCATCACAGTGAACTCATCACAGTGAACACATCACAGTGAACTCATCACAGTGAACACATCACAGTGAACTCATCACAGTGAACACATCACAGTGAACTCATCACAGTGAACTCATCACAGTGAACTCATCACAGTGAACCCATCACAGTGAACTCATCACAGTGTGGACGATGGCTGGTTGAAGCAGCCTCAGAGCCCGGTCTGATTGGACACACCCAGGTCCTCCCAGCCTCACCACACCCACTCCTACATGGCAGCATGTCACAGCCCTGCTCTGTAGCATTGTACTCCGCCGCCATCTCCACCCTGCGTCCTGAAGCCACCTGGGTGGCGTGCAGCATGGACCCTGTCTACAGCCTTATGTTCATCTCCTGAAATTTAAGTATGGAGTATAAACGTTCATAAATGAGAAATGTTTGATGAAAGAAGCTTGATGGTGATGATGGCTATGATCAGAACTATAGCGGTCTCTGTGAAACGCTTAATGGACATATACCGAGCCATGGTTCTTAAATAGTCTTACTACGAACCCAAAGTATACCATGAATACACATTCAATTCACTTCAATTCATATGTAGACCGGGAGTGTGGTGGTCTCCAAAAAGTGACCACAGGTGGTCAAACCTTAACGGTGCGCCCCCACCCCATTAAATGTGGTTAGTTTCAGTGGCGATTTCTCTAAGACTGCAAGGGAAGCTCAGCTTCCCCTAAAATTTCAAAAATGAAATGGTTGCCTGTTGAAGCTCAGCGTCCATCCACATCAATGGGGCTGCATAGAACAGCTTTTTTTAGTGTGTCGAAAGTCATCGACGGACATAATGCAGCGATTATGTCCCCCCACGGACGCTCAGCGTCTCTGGGGGTGAATGGAGGAGTGGGCTGGCCTGGACGTTGGGCAAGTGTCACAGCGTCAATTTCAACTTTCCACTTTTTATGGAATTCAATGGGGAATGAACTGTGACTTCAACCATTCCAAAGGTGAACAAGTCAGAGATGCAAAAGTTGGTACATAGTTGGTATAGAAACCGTGTGTGAGCAGGCCTCCAAATAGTAAAGTACAGCTAGGGGGCGCCATAACTCGCAATCAAACAAAAACAATCCGCACAATTATTAAATCAATCAAAAGTCGGGATCAAAGCGGCCCAGGACCCTCTGCATGCTCGCTCATTAGCCATGCTAGCATCAGCATGTCGCCATGCTCGTAGAAGTTTGTGCACACGACAAGTTGGCTCACGCAACCACACCCATCTTCTTGCGGACACATGTCTAGTTACAATTGTATTTGTCATAGTTAGTTAGTTAGTTGTCACGTCACCGTATCCTAAAGAAAATCTTCAGTACATTTCGCTCAAACATTAAGTGTTTTATAACAATATCATGTTAGCCTTAAGCTAACAGTAGCCAACTGTCAGCTTCTTGTTCTGCTTAGTTCATAAAAGTCAACAGTCGACTGCTGTTCACTTTTGGCTGCAAACCCCATGGTTTACGAAATGGGATTGCCTTAAAAGTCCTTTCGCATAGTACCTATAGTAACATCATAGTAACAGCATAGTAACATCTAGCCCTTATTTATCCTTCCATCAACCTGTGAGCTGGGTCATCACTGGTTGTCCTGGGATGGAGTCTACGTCTTTGGTAAGAGTGTGAGAACTTACATAAGAAGCGCTGAGCTCCTGATCCGGCTGCAGCAGTAGGATGCTGTGGTCCACAGCCCTGACGGAGCACAAGGATCCTGGCTGGCTCTCCAGGCGAAAGGAGGCCTCTCCTCCAGGCAGCTCTCGATCGGCTGAGAACTCCAGCTTCACCTGGAGTTAGCAACACAGAGGGTTTCAGTTGCCATACCTACTATTAATGGAAATTGCCATTCTGATCAGTTACTATTGCTGTCTTTTTGTATGCTCATTTAGAAACCACACCTTGCATAATCGTGTTAAATGCTTTCCATGGGGTTTGGTGTTAGCATAACGTTACACTTTAAAGCGCACTGTAAAATGTACTATTTTTTTCAACCATGTCAATCAAACTCCATGGAACACATCACTGCTATGTTTTGTTATCATGAAAGTAAGGTGTGCTTTGTCAGCCATTTCAGATTGATGTTTAGCCTGTCACACCCTATTCTTGAAGCATTGGTCCAGTGGGAAGTCCTTGCTATCCGCCAACACCTCCCCACTTGGCATCAAAGTGTACACCACCACTTGGGCATATGGGCTCAGGGCAGCTTTCCCAAGCAGGGGGATGGATAGCACTCCTTTGTTGACTAGATGGGAGGGAAGGGGAAGAAGAAGGCATGGAGAGGCTAGGAGCAGCAATATACAAGGGTCAACGAAAATAAAGTCTGAAAGCTTTGCAGTAATAATTGGTATGGCACATTCTTGATACATTCTCCTAAAATAATTTTGAAATATTTGAAAGGCCAAAGTCGGTTTTAGAAACGTGTTTCATATGAAGAGCAGCGGTGGTGTCAAACGTTTCCAAGCGCTGTCACGCTATCAAGCTAGGGAGTGGAGCCAATAGGAAAGGACCTCTCTGGAACAGTAGCTTCATGTTTATTTACCCTTGAATTTTGATTTTTCTATAGAAGGATATTTTACCGATTCCTTCTTTTACAGCCACTGGAAGACGCCCATGCCTCATTATTGCACCCTTGGACATCACCTAATGGAAAGAGGGAGGGAGAGAGCACTGAAGGCACAGATGTATCTCCAAATGACACGTTTCTTTATAAATAAAGCAAAGCGCTGAAGTGTTTTAAAGGCTGACTCACGGTGTAGTAGAAGTGCAGTTCCTCCTGCCCCGGCCTCAGCGTCGTGCCCTGGATGATGTACTCGGCTCGCACCCGGGACTCCGTCTCACAGAGCCTCTGGTGGCCGCTGGCTGAGAGCTTCACGAAGCTCTTGCTCTTAGAGTAGAAGGGCCCCACGGTCAGGTGGGCCGAGGGGTATGCAGGCAGGCGTCCCCCACTCGCAAATGACTGCTGTTCTTCCTTGGGTCTAGAGCTTGCCTATAGGAGGAGATATAACAACACATGTCAACTATAAAATTCACAAAAAGGTATTTAAATATAAAAACATTGTGGGTCCCCCTGGAATGTCCTCATTGACAGCTTCAACAGCTTCTCTAGGAGGTCTACTGCCAGGGCCTTGACCTCACGGAGGTGTTGGTGTTTGAGGTTACTGGCTCGGCCTGGGGAAACCCATGGGAACACGAACATACAAAGCCAGGACCAGGATGGTTTTGCACCCAGGACCTTCTAGCTGCAAGTCAACGGTACAACATACAGACACGAGGACAAACCACAAGAGCCACGCTGTCCTCCCACAGGGAGGTGTCCAGGGAGAACGAAGCCATGCCGTTGTCTTGAGTAAGCAGCGTGAGGTTGTACGACGCTGCGTTGACTTTCACGTCCAGATACACCGCCTCGCCCCCCAACGCCTTCCTGTCTGTTCCACTCAGCTTGACCTGGAACCCAAAGAAGGAAACGTACACACGCAAGTTTTAAAGATTTATAAAGAAATAAAAAAAATACTTATACATAGATTGGATGTGATGGCTCATATACAGTGGTAGGCATAAGTTTAGGCACCCATGCTAAAGTTGACTAAAAAGAGGAATAAAAAATCATCTTTTGGAAATTGATCTTAATGCCTTAATTAAACAAATTAGGAAAAATCCAACATTTAAGGACACCAAATAAATGTTCTCCATTAAAATACAGGGTGCATAAGTATAGACACCCCTATGTTAAATTCCAATAGAGGCAGGCAGATTTTTATTTTTAAAAGCCAGTTATTTCATGGATGTGGGGCTATTTTAATTCCAAGGCCTAGGTGACTTCATCAGGATGCATAGTATCCTGTATCCATGAAATAACTGGCTTTTAAAAATAAAAATCTGCCTGCCTCTATGGGAATTTAACATAGGGGTATCTATACTTATGCACCCAGTATTTTAATGGGGAACATTTATTTATTTACGATACATTATTCATTCACAAAATGTTGGACTTTTCCTCATTTGTTTAATTAAGGCATTAAGATCAATTTCTAAAAGATGATTTTTTATTCCTCTTTTTAGTCAACTTTAGCATGGGTGCCTAAAGGTATGCCTACCACTGTATGGCCCAATATCCATTACCTTGCCCTCAAATGGGATCCCTGGCATATAGACATTATCAGCAACATCCTCAAATGTGAGTTCTCTGACATTAACAGAGAAGGGCGTTTGGCCACTGGCTTGAATGACCACCCCTACAAAATACAGGCAACGGTCATTATTTGACACCAACACTGACAATGTCTTGCTTTGTCTGCAAAACAACTAATTCATTCATTCATAAACCTACCAGTGCCATGCTCTTCCATTTCAGCCTCCACCGCAAACATATCGTCTTCTCTTGGGTCAAATGCTGATACCATAATGATGTGCGTGGCACAGCCCGTTTTGTCTGTCTGGGAGATACAACGAAACAGTGGTGTGAAGGTTAGCCAACCCCTTCTGAAACTCAAATCTAGATCACATATAAGCAGCATTGATATAAAGGAGGCAAAGGACAAAATAAAATGAGTAATATTCCTATTTGAGTGATCATTGCTGTAAATGTTTGTTTTATCTAGCCCAAAATAACCCCAACACTACCCAATGCATCAGATGATATTTACAAATGTTGGAGTATTTACGAGTCAAATAATGGCCTGCCAACCACCACAACAAGGTCTAGTTGCCACTTGCCTGCAGTTGTGATGTCATACAGCTACCACTACTGCGGGACCTACTGCAAACTACCGCCTTGATGGACCCAAGGACAGGCTTTCCATAGGTGTATCTGTCAGAAGGAGCGCCTCGCAGGGCATTGGTGGATTGAACAGTGGGAGGGAGCAGTGATGACCACAGGCATGATGCTCACTCAAAGGCTTTCTCCATGAATCCAGCATTGTGGACACTCACCTTCCACAGATTTGTACGGGTACTTCTTGGTGTAAAATATTAATGACATCGGGTAGTCTAATGTTGACGGAGTATTTGGGCAAAACTGAAAAGACAAGACTAAGTATCAATTTCTAAGCATGAAAAATCGTCTAATAAAATCTGATTACAAATGTTTCAAAATCAACACTTAGTGTGTAGTGTGTGGGTGTATTTGTTGGGTCGGGGGCACACCGTATTCCTTGATGTCAAAGGAGCGGGAGACACTGTGTCCTCTGGCCGTCCAGGCCGTGACGGTGTAGCGGCCCTGGGCGGCCTCGGGGCTCATGGGGTGAGAGAGGTCCAGGACGCCGCTGACCGCCGCCCTCTGCAGCCACTGCGCGATGCGGTTTCTGTTGGGGTCCTTGGAGAGACATGTTCCAATTCACTGCTTTGCTGTACATTTCTTACTGATTCAACTGATTGTTGAAACACCCCAAAGATGACTCCATTTCCCCCCTATCCAAGTCCATGTGCTTTGCAGCAATGGATTATGTAGTACATTTGAAGAGTTCTTACCTGAAGCTCCACTGTTTTATACTGCAAATAAATGGGAAGGGAAATGTGGGAAGGTTCAATTATGTGAAAAATGAAAGATGAAATACTATCAATATAACATGTAACAGTAATTTGTGCTCCTTCCCCCAAATCAATGCATATCAAGACATATTGTTCAGATGATTTTAGACATGTTATTTTACTTTCATAAAAAACATTTCTACATTTGTATGGCCTTATCCTACTATTTGTATTTTCTATTTTTTCTCACAAAAGTATTTTCCTTCATATTATCTTGAGCTGAGTAATTATAACGTCAACAATTACCCCTGCGATCAATAAAGACATTTTTATATGACATATCAATGAGAAATTCTTACATAATGATACCAAAAAAATAGTAGTATGGAAGGTAATGGAGAGCGCACCAGCAGCCCCAGAGTTCAGAGAGCAGCGCTCGGCCTCCACTGCCCATCTGGAGGGGAGAGGAGGCCGAGCGGTGCTCTCTGACCCACCAGCAGCCCCAGAGTTCAGAGAGCACCGCTCGGCCTCCACTGCCCATCTGGAGGACTGCTGGGTTCAGTGTGAGTGATAGGAACAATTCATGGCTCTGCAGTTTGATGAAGTTTGTACATAAGAGGACATCACGTACCAGCTCATTGAAAGGGATGAAGCCAGTGTCCATGGAGACGATCCGGAACATGACTACCAATCAAAAGGACAGCCTTATTTTCAAATAAAACAATAATCAAAACTAGAACAATTTGTTTTAAAGGTAACCAAACCCTTAAAGTTTTTTTCAGATGAAACATGATGTCAACCTTAAAGCCTATCAATAACACCATCAGGATGGGTCTGCTTAATGTTAGGTCTCTTAATAACAAATATTTTTTAGTTAATGATTTTATTACCACTTCTCAACTGGATTTTATGTTTTTAACTGAAACATGGCTAGAACAAAATAACAGTGCAACCGTGCTGATAGAGACAGCTCCTCCCAACTATAACTTTTTTGATGTATGTAGATCTGGAAAAAGAGGTGGAGGGGTTGCTGCTATATTTAAAAAATGTATTTCAGGGGGAAACATGTTTTTGATTTTCCATCATTCGAATACCTTTGTGCTGTATTGAAATGTTCCCCCAGAGTTCTCCTATTAATTATTTACAGGCCACCCACATACTCTGCAAATTTCTTCAATGACTTTACAGAATTATTGTCTAGCATCTCCACAGACTTTGACTGTCTAGTTATAACTGGTGACTTCAATTTTCATACTGATGATTTTAATGATAACTGTGCAAAAAAACTTTTACCATTCTGGACACATTTGAAATGTCTGAACATGTGAAAGAGGCTACTCATTGTAAGGGGCACACTCTAGACCTGGGGCCTCATGTACAAAGACTTGCGTGGATTTCTGACTAAAACTTTGCGGACGCCAAAATCTGGAAAGCTGCTGCGCACAGATAAATCCGGATGTATCAATCCTTGCGTAAGCACGATTTCACACAGATTCTCTTTGTACATCCCAATTAACGTGAAATTGAGCGCACATGCACGAGCCCGTCTCTCCACCCAGTCTCCTCCCTCATTTAATATGCTAATTCGTATAAATAGGCCTGCAGTAGTGCACTCGTTAGGAGAAAGGAGAACATGGAGAAAGGAAGAAAAAATAACTTGAGTGAATGAGAGGTGGAGGTGCTGATTTCGGAGGTAGAGGCCAGAAATACGATCTTGTTTGGCTCTCTTTCCTCCGGAATCAGCACCAAAAGCAAAAAACTGGCGTGGGAAAATGTTGCCAAGTCGGTCAATGAGGTTGGGGCGGAAAGCCGAACTGTGGCTGACATAAAAAAAAAGTGGTCGGACATCAAGGTGGACGTAAAAAGAAAGGTCTCTGCCCACCGGAGAAGTGTGGGTCAGAGCGCAGCGGGGCGGAGTCTGGGAGCTCGCCCTATTTGAGCAAAGGGTGGCAGCTGTGATTTGGGATCGGCTCACTTTTGACCAAAAAATCATAATAGTCGCGGAACACCCGTTAATTTTGAATGCAAGCATCTTCTAACAAGGCCAACACTGCCATTGTCAACCTATCGATTATTGCCACATTTTGCGCATGCTTTTATATTCTCATTTATTTGGATGCATGCTGACGATAGGTTGTATCCATACACCCAATGTGTCAATAATATGTACATAATTCGAAATTGGCCGACTGGTTCATTGATGGATTGATTTTAAGTAACAATGGCTTGTGCTTACTCCATTCAACATCACATAATAATATTGCAGTCAAGAATTTCACAACACATGTGTGAAGAGAGATCATATGTCATGCGTGGTCCGGAAAATGTTTAATAAACAAGCCATCACTGAAAATAATATTGCTGGGGCTTCCTTTTAATTCCAATATTGACAATTTAGTTTTATGGGTCTGTTTAAGTTTAGCCTAACAACAGTGTCACATTATGCGTCTCGACAACAATAACGCATGATTGAAGCGCATTTAAGATCACGCATTCCGACGTTCAAATCCACTTTGAACTCGCCTCATATTTATTACTTCATGACTCATGATCGCGTAGGCTTAATGTTGTTGCGCTGCATTGCCTCTATGTGCCGCCAACTGACAAAATGCAGCAGAAATGTGCGTAAGCCAGGCATTTAGTTTGCGTGGAGAACCACACTTTCTCACGTCAAGTCAGTCTTTGTACATCCGAACGTTTGCGTGAGAAGTTGCTTACGCAGCTTTTTTGTGCGTAAGCAAGCTTTGTACATGAGGCCCCTGGTTATCACAAAGGGTCTCAATGTTTCAGATCTCTCTGTGACTGATCCTTCACTGTCGGACCATTTATGTGTTTTCTTTAGTATATCTTTTATTCCCGACATACAGACAAAATCAAATACTGTCAAAAAACGATCAATGAACATTCTAATGTACTTTTTAAAAAGGCCATCTCCTTGCTACCACCTCAACCCATGTTCTGCATTCTGAATTTTCGCAGACCACCTTATAATACACATAATAAAATATGTCTACACAGTCCTACCTGAATTACCCGCACCTCTTAATAGGCATATATTATATATTATTTTCACCCTCCTTTTCTTTGTTTCCTTGTGAGGAATCTGGCTTGTAGACGCCTCCGACTCACTGTCAATCTCTTCAATGTTGGTAACCTCTGCCTCTTTTCTCTTCAGAGAACCTGTAGCCATCCACCGTGGTTCTGAGCACTGAATTTCAAAGTTCCCTCCTAGCCACTAGACCAAATATTCTTTCTAATCTTTGCACTAGCCTATTTTAGTCACACAATACCTTCAATTTAATTGAAATTGTATATCATACATACATATTTAAATTTTTTTATGAAAAACATTATTTTATATTTTAGTTTGCTTTTCCATGGACCACCTGCAGTACCGGACCACAGTTTGAAAATCACTGTCATAGACTCTAAAACTCTTGTGGAAACTGTGACACAACTGAAGCCATCCACCTGTTGCCTTGATACTTTACCTACCAACCTCTTTAAGAATGTTTTTGACTGCCTAGCAATAGACATATTGCAAATAGTTAACAACGCTCTCCAATCAGGCAATTTCCCAAAAGCCTTAAAAACTGCAGTTATTAAACCCCTTTTAAAAAAGCGGATGCCTCTATTATTAACAACTACAGACCAATATCAAATCGACCCTTCATAAGTAAAATCATTGAGAAAGTTGTCCTCCAGAAACTTAGTGACTTCCTGGCATCAACTGGTTGCTATGACACCTTCCAATCCAGATTTCAACCCCATCACAGCACCGAGACCGCCCTTATTAAAGCTGTAAACGACATCCGTCTTAACACAGACTCTGGCAAAATCTCAATACTAATGCTACTAGACCTCAGTGCTGCATTCGACACTGTAGACCATACAATACTTTTGGACAGATTAGAAAACTGGGTTGGGCTTTCAGGTCTTAAATTGGTTTAGGTCCTACCTACAAAATAGGAACTACTTTGTTTCCATTGGCAACTTTGTTTCAGAATCAACAAACGTGACATGTGGAGTCCCACAAGGTTCGATCTTAGGACCCTCTCTATTCAACATCTACGCTCCCACTAGGGAAAATCATGCAAAATAACAATATTGACCATCACTGCTATGCTGATGACACGCAAATCTATGTATTGCTATCACCAAATGACTATCAGCCCATAGATCTGTTGTGCCAGTGCATTGAGCAAGTCAAAGACTGGATGTGCTGAAATTTCCTTCAACTAAATGAGGACAAAACCAAGATAATTGTATTTGGTGCTAAAACCGAAAAGGCTTAAAGTAACCCAACACCTTCACTCTCTGTCCCTGAAAACCTCAATCAAAGCCAGAAATCTAGGGGTTATCATGGATTCAGATTTACATTTCGACAGTCACATCAAATCAATTACAAAATCTGCATATTATCACCTTAAAAACGTAGCAAGACTTAGAGGGCTCATGTCTACCGAAGACTTACAAAATCTTGTACATGCCTTTATCACTAGCAAGCTTGATTACTACAATGGTTTACCTCTTACAGGTCTCCCAAAAAAAACTCCAAGGCAACTACAGCTTCAGAATGCTGCTGCTAGAGTTCTAACAAAGACCAAAATATTTAACTGATATGCTTCCACTACATAAGCCTTGTAGGCCACTAAGATCCTCTGAGACAAATCTGTTAATTATCCCAGAGTCAACACGAAACATGGGGAAGCAGGATTTAGTTACTATGCAACAAATAGCTGGAATAAACTCCCTGAGGATTTAAGACTTGCCCCAACTCTGACAGCTTTTAAAACAAGACTGAAGACTTTTATGTTTGCTTTAGCTTTCTGCTAAATCTTAAATCTACAATGCTTATATCTATTTTTTATTTCATTACTAACTTTGCCTTTATTTTCTCACTTTCTAAAATGCATTTTTTTAAACTTTGCCTTTCTAAAATGTTTCTAAAATGTTAGTTTTTTTAACTTTGCCTTTATTTTCTATCTATTTAACTTTTTACTTATCTATTATTTTCTTTTATTGTGTGACAATGTTTACGTGTGAAGCACTTTGAGTCTGCCTTGTGTATGAACAGTGCTATATAAATAGGGTTAGGGTTAGGGTTAGGGTTAAGTTGCTTTGCCTTTGCCTTGCCTAGTTGGTTACTAAGCGATATGGATTAATACTGGTCCAAAGTTCTCCTTACACAACAGTTGTTATCATGCCCCCCCCCTCTGGCTGTTGTGGGCGGAGACGGTGAAAGGCTGAACAGCAACCACAGACCATATGAAAGAATAAGAGTCTGCCAGAAGGGGTGAGAAGGCATTGTTGTTGTGTTGATGGTAGACGGGGACTAGCTCAAACGGTTTGGTTTTCCTTTCACGTGAGAACACAAAGATAATGTCCAGGTCCAGGGACGCCCAGACGCCTACGCTTTGCTCAACCTTTTTATTGCAGTAAACAAAAATTGCAGGGCAAAATTTGTGACTACTGCACTGGAGGCTGGTGACGGGATGAGCACATGTGTACCGGTCTGTCCAGGCTTGTAGAGAGGCTTGTCCGTCTGGATGAGATGAAGGAAGGCTGGGGGGGCGATGAGGACCTTGGTCTTCTTGCTCAAGACGTCCCTCTCCCCTTGGATGTTCACATTGACCGTGGCCACCGTGCTGCCGGTCACCATGGGAACCTGCAACACCAGCCGCCCCATCATCAAGGTCTCAGCGGAGCTTTGAGGTACAACAATGCACTGCGATACATTCTGATGCCCACACCAGTACACCAGTACACCAGTACCCGGATGCTGCCCATACTGGGCTCATGTACTCTTACAGCTTCTCCTATACAACCACCCCACACCACGTTACGCAACGTGACGTAACGTTGAAGGGAACCCACAACGTTGTAGTTACTGTTTTAATCGTGGTCATTTGTGTGGTTAGTGGGGGGGGGGTCTAGACTACTAATGCTACATGGGACTTTGGATAAGCCCCACTCAGTTGACATTAGTTTAAAGGTGCCATGACATGCCAATCACACTCCCACCTGGTGGCGCGTCACGGCACCTTTAAACAACGAGGTCACGTGTCCACGAGGAGCGGACCTGGAAGGAGGCGCAGCGGTAGAACTCCGTGGCCACCGCCTCCTCCAGGACGACGCTGCTGCCCGACTCCGCCTCCAGCGTCACCCTGAGGGCCAGCGGCTCCGCGGGGGGGAGGACGGAGGGAAGGACGTGGGCGCACAGCGTCTCAGATGCCCCCGCCGCCAGCCTGGAACTCACCACCACAGCGTAGACGCTGGAGAGAGGAGGAGGAGGAGGAGAAGGGGGAGGAGGAGGGGGAGGAGGAGAGGGAGAGGTGGAGGAGGAGGAGGAGGAGAGGTGGAGGGGGAGAGGAGGAGGAGGAGGAGAGGTGGAGGAGGAGGAGGAGGGGGAGAGGTGGAGGAGGAGGAGGAGGAGAGGTGGAGGGGGAGAGGAGGAGGAGGAGGAGAGGTGGAGGAGGAGGAGGAGGGGGAGAGGAGGAGGAGGGGGAGAGGTGGAGGAGGAGGAGGAGGAGGAGGAGGGGGAGAGGAGGAGGAGGAGGGGGAGAGGGGGGAGGAGGAGGAGGAGGAGAGGTGGAGGAGGAGGAGGAGGAGGAGGGGGAGAGGTGGAGGAGGAGGAGAGGTGGAGGGGGAGAGGAGGAGGAGGAGGAGAGGTGGAGGAGGAGGAGGAGGGGGAGAGGTGGAGGGGGAGAGGAGGAGGAGGAGGAGAGGTGGAGGAGGAGGAGGAGGGGGAGAGGAGGAGGAGGAGGTGGAGGAGGAGGGGGAGAGGTGGAGGAGGAGGAGGAGGAGAGGTGGAGGGGGAGAGGAGGAGGAGGAGGAGAGGTGGAGGAGGAGGAGGAGGGGGAGAGGTGGAGGAGGAGGAGGAGGAGGGGGAGAGGAGGAGGAGGAGGGGGAGAGGGGGGAGGAGGAGGAGAGGTGGAGGAGGAGGAGGAGGAGGAGGGGGAGAGGTGGAGGAGGAGGAGGAGGAGAGGTGGAGGGGGAGAGGAGGAGGAGGAGGAGAGGTGGAGGAGGAGGAGGAGGGGGAGAGGTGGAGGGGGAGAGGAGGAGGAGGAGGAGAGGTGGAGGAGGAGGAGGAGGGGGAGAGGGGGGAGGAGGGGGAGAGGTGGAGGAGGAGGAGGAGGAGGGGGAGAGGAGGAGGAGGAGGGGGAGAGGGGGGAGGAGGAGGAGGAGGAGAGGTGGAGGAGGAGGAGGAGGAGGAGGGGGAGAGGTGGAGGAGGAGGAGGAGGAGAGGGAGAGGGGGAGGAGGAGGAGGAGGAGTGGGGCTCATGATGTCTGTGGTCGATATTAACGGGATTTCTCTTCATTCATTCACCCGTCTGATTAATATCACTGATTGTTGAGGTGTTATTAAACATAACTATTATTTTAAACGTTTGTCGTTTTGACTTTTTGGTCTTTGTATCAATTGTACTACTTTGTTTCTTTGATATTTTTCATATTGTTTTCAAGTCTGCACAACCTTTTACACCCTGGTACAACCAAAAGCATATCCCGTGTGTGTGTGTGTGTGTGTGTGTGGGTTTTCTCTACAGGGAGGTAAGGGGGGGCCCCACTTTCGAGCCTCGTCCCCCCAGCTACCCCCCTAACTTTTGTGTCCCTGAAACTGTACTTGTAAAAAATGAACCGCCACTATGTCCGCAAGCCTCTCAAAGCATCGACACAAACTAGAAATGAACCAAAGGAATATAATTGGAAATGTAATGGTAGGCCCCTCGCACTAAGAGAGCCAGTGTATTCACAACAGGAAACGGGAAGAAGACAGTGGCTTCAGCGTACACGCCAAATCAGACACACGTGTGAATGCCATGATTGGATGGAGCGAGTAGGCCTACAACATAATGGCCAGGAAAATAGTACATTACCAGTAAGTACATTAAACTCTGTCACTTGAAAAAGATGGCTGATGTCATTTGTATGTACTTCTATTGCACTTAAAAATAAATATAAGGTAGCCTGCTTTTACTTTAGTATTGTTTGGCGTTTTTAACATCTACTCCACTACATCTTGGAGACACTTACGTTTTATTTCATATTTAAATTTTGCTATTAATAGGCTAATTCTACTTTTAAGAAATGCAGTTTTGTTCTGTTTGTATTTGTGTTATGGTATGATGATATACTGTAACAATACAGAGTTTACCCCATGTCAAATGTTACACATCCGCCGCTGTTGCCCCGTAATTGATGTTGAAACCAAATATCTTCTATCGCTACGTGTGTTCCCAACGTTGCTGAATGAACCCAGATCCCGGGACCTGCTGCTTGAAGTGTGTGTAGGCCTACTTACGTGTCGTTGAGGTGGGCGCTGGTTGGAGACCAGACCAACACTGACCAAACGAGCACGCACAGCAGGACAGACGCCATGATGCTGCTGTCTGCGGAACACACCAACCAGTCTGCCCACAGGAGGTCCGGCTGCTCCGAGTATGACGCAAACCACTTTAATCCCACCGTTTATACCCCAACTATCACTCTGTCACTCCCACCGAGACCTGACGGGCCGCTGCCTCCCCCCTGTGTTTGGTTACGGGAAGTCCAAAAACAACCCGCCCCCTGGGGAGGGGGTCAAGGCCAGTCAAGGCTTGCTTTGAGTAAATGTTTTTTAAATGAGCAGGATTTCACAGGGATGAAGATGTACAGATTATCTTAGTACATTAGACAAAGCGTTTGCGATGTGAATGAGTTGTGCGTAATGCGTGGGCTAGCAGCGGGCAACGTGCCAGCGTGACCCTGGGCAACGGCCGCCTTCTGCTGGCAGCCGCGGACTGCAGTTCCACTTGTGGTCAGTAGAGGGCAGCACCGCTATCGGCCTGCCGGGATAGTTATTCATGTCTCTTATTTTTCTTTCTTCTATCTAGGGAGGAGCTCATTAAAATCTGCCTTCCCAATTTGGGGTGATGAAATCTGTATTAAATCAATATTAACCCCCTCCTCCTCCTCCTCCTTCTCCTCCTCATTTTTTCATTGCCCCAGCAGAATTCATATTAAACATGTATGGAGCGCATTTCTAATCTACCATCTGTTGATTCCCCCCCCCCCCCCACCACCATCCCAAGAACCCACACCCATGCAGTATCACACCACACACACACACACACACACACACACATGGTTAAGCCCTCTGCTGTGGATGGAGGGCGGGTTGTGGGCAGAGGAGCCGGTGAGGAACGGGAGGAGGAACCACCAGCGAGTAACAGGAGGACGTGGAGGCTGTGTGGGGATTAGAGGTTCAAGAGCCTTACGCCCCGGGCCCCCGCCGCCCTCTGGAGTCTGAGGAGGAATTGTGTTGTTTAACAAGTTTATTGGAATCCACACTCCCACCACAACGTGGAGATAAAGGGACAAACAGCAGAGAACCGCTCCTCCCCGAGAGACACCAGAGCCATCGCACAACCTCTGAGAGTCAACACAGAGCCTCAGCATGGCCCCCGTCCAGGGAAGACGTGCACAAGTGTGTGAGTGTGTGTGAGTGTGAGTGTGAGTGTGTGTGTGTGTGTGTGTGTGTGTGTGTGTGTGTAGAGGGCTACAGGATGGATCCAGAGAGCATGTTGAGTTTCTGCGGGGGGGGATCAGGGGTTTGAGTGCCTGCAGGGCAGTGGACCGTTGGTCTGGGGGGGTAGGCCTTCAGTCCTGGGGGGTAGACTGGGGTCAGGCTGGGGGGGTAGACTGGGGGGCAGGCCTTCAGTCCTGGGGCCATGAGACCACGATCATGACCAGTCGACCTCACTGGTTCTTTGGCCAGGGTCATTTTTGTCATTAAAAAGGTCAATGTTTATCCGTCTGTTTCAGCAGGCAGGTCAGTGGGGAGGGGGGCGACCCCCACCCAAATGGGCGACTTGGTTCTGCTCCGTTTGGAAGGCGTGGAGCTGAACCACGTCCGCTCCATCTTGGTTCTGCTCCGTTTGGAAGGCGTGGAGCTGAACCACGTCCGCTCCATCTTGGTTCTGCTCCGTTTGGAAGGCGTGGAGCTGAACCACGTCCGCTCCATCTGGGTGAAGATTAGTTTGTTGTTGTGCTGTGTAGGATAGCCATCTTTGCTCGTAATTGTTTAGTTTGTATTGGTATAATAATAATAGTTATTAATAATAGTAATAATAATAATCATAATGTAAATAATACTATTACTAATAATAATAACATAAGTAATAATAATAATATTAGTAGTAATAATATTATTAGTATCAATAAAAATGTATGTTGGGTGTGTGTGTGTGTGTGTTTTGAGTGTGTATGCCTGTGTGTTGGGTGTGTATGTAAGTGTGTGTGTGTGTGTGTTGGGTGCGTGTGTGTGTTTGTTTATGTGTTTGTGTTTGTGTTGGGAGTGTATGTTTATGTGTGTGTGTGTGTGTTTGTTTGTGTATGTGTTGGGTGTGTCAGGGGAGACAGTTTGAGCTTAAACTTGTATTGGAGTATGTTCAGGTGAACTTCATAACTGCAAGAGAGATGGCACGTAGAATAGAGTCATTTAACTATGGCTACTCTGAAAGGAGAAATCGCCCCCCTGCAGGCAAGTTATTTGATGGAAGCAACGATTTGGGCCTTAATGCCATACAGTCCTGGTGTTTGTTGCGTAACATGCTATTGATATTTGGCAATATAGTGCAGAGAGATGATGAGTGCTGGCATCTTTTAACGTTGCTTCTGCAGATTATGGATATTGCATTTTCTCCTATTGTAACATATGGTATGACCATCTTCCTGAAACACATTATTGTTGAGCATCATCAGCTTTTTAAGCATGTATTTCCTACTAAAAACCTCCTACCTAAGCATCATTTCATGACGCACTATCCTCGTTGTATAAGGGAAATTGGACCAATTTTGCACACTTGGTCTATGCGTTACGAGGCAAAACATAACTTTTTTAAGACCCAGCTTAAGAGTTTCAAAAATATCACTAAGACGTTGGCCAAAAAACATCAAAGATACATGGCCTTTTATTTGGAATCAGTCAACCAGTGTAGATTGACTATTGGTCCAGGAAAAATGTTGCAGCTAAGCAAATTGAAGGAAGGCCCTGAAATTGCTGCCAAACTAAACACTGAACTATCTACTAATGTTCTGTCAGTAAAATGGGTAAACAATGGCACTGAATATCGGCCCGGTTTATTGGTGTGCGTTGAGGTAGCTGCTGAGATGCCAGTATTTTGTCAAATCCAGACTGTTATTGTGAAAGATGAGCAAGTTACACTTACTGGCTCAGGTGTAGAAACAGTTTGTTTTGATGAACATTACCATGCATTTAAAATAGTTTTAAAGCCATTCCAGGCAGTTAAGGTGGTTCATGTTCAGGAGTTGGTCTACTTTAAACCAGTGGATGTTCAAA
Source organism: Micromesistius poutassou (assembly GCF_964030765.1). Classification (NCBI taxonomy): domain Eukaryota; kingdom Metazoa; phylum Chordata; class Actinopteri; order Gadiformes; family Gadidae; genus Micromesistius; species Micromesistius poutassou. The sequence continues at coordinate 18,502,022 of NC_140285.1, forward strand.
TGGGGTATGGATCAACAGATTCCTCCCTTTATGTAGTTCCATATTGCCATCTAATGCAGCCTTGACTAGTTTTTAGTGTTGAAGGTAGAATCAGTAACCAGAATGCTCTACACATTCATATTTAACATTGCAGTGTTTAAAAACAGTTTATCTAATTCTACCTTTTTAAAATAGATTTTATCTTTTATCTTAATCCTATTTGTACGATTTTCTGTCAAACCGTTCATATTTGACTAGCTTTGGGTACTCTGGAGTGTTTTAACTGGAGCTGCTGTTTATCATTGACTTGCCCTAGCTTTAAATTGCATTATTTGTTAAGCCAAAACATGGTAATGCGTGCAGTATGAAGGGGGAAAGAATGCACCAGTAGGCATAGGACTGGGTGTTGAAAATGAGGTCAAATTGGTACTATCCCTTTAACAATGTTTGTTCATATAGATTGCTGCAGTTTGTAGGATCATTTGCAATGAAGACAAGTGCAGATTGTATGTCTCTTAAAAACAATGCTTTTTCATCTGCAAGTAAAGTCTCTGTAGAATCAAGGGTTAAGGATTTTAATAAATTTGTTTTAAGACATGGATATTTTGTGTTTTGCTTTTCTCCTGCAGACATTCACATTTTTACTTATTTCAGTGTTAGCTGGACATGTTAAGGTATAAGTGTTGCATAAGAATAACACTAGCAGGGAGTAAATACACAAGTTTATGTTTTAACACTGGAAGGTTAAAAAATCAACACTAGGGAGTAGTCTCAGTGTTGAGTCTAGCACCCATTAGGAGTTAATTCTGATGAACACAAATGTTAAATGTCAAATGTTACTAACACTTATCAGTGTTATTTTCATCATAGTGTAAAACTTCAGTAACACTTTTCAGTGTTATATAGTCACAGATATTAACTCTTACCGGAGTTGAATTAACTCTCAGAATTAAATAACCCTCTATGACAAGTGTTACTTTAACACTTTGTAGATAGGGAACGTATGTTATCTGGAATAGTGTTAAAATTTACTCTTTAAGTGTTGGATTTACACTGCCAATTTTGCTGTGTGTAAAAAATTCCAGGACAATATTCATTTGGCTTCAGGACATGATTTAGCTTCATGTATTACTTGGTGTCTAATTGTCTCTTGTGTGTATTATGTCATTTAGAGCAGGGGTTCTCAACTGGTTTCACTCTGGGACCCATTAAGTCGCAACCCACTTTTATAGTCCTTCAAACCAAGCAAATGTATTTTTTTAAAGGCTTTGAAAACTCAACTCTTTAACATAAATATACTCTACTTTTTTTGAGCAAAGTGCATTTCAGAGCACCAGAGAACCATGACAACTGCGTACAGAAGTGAATGAAATAAGTATCAAACATGAAGTAACAAAATGGAGACCAACAAAATTAGATATTTGACTTCTATCTCTGCATTCAAAGCACATTCAGAAGAACCTGAGGAGGACCATGCAACAGCATGCAGACAAAAGTGAATACCAAATTGCACAAAATAAAGACCCACAAAACAAACAAGGTCTTTTCACTGCATTCAGGACACATTAATAAGAAAGTGAGGAGTACCATGACAAGTGAATAAACTAATCAAAAGTGCACAAAGTAATTATGGCCACAAAATTATATATTTCACTTCTATGTAGGCCTATTCAGAAATAATAAGGAACTTAGGAGGACCATTACAACTGCATGGACAAAAAGTATAATAAAATAAATATCAAAAATAATTCAAGATCTACAAAACAAGATCTGTTCAACTAACCTGTCATTTGGGGAAGTCAGTGAGACAGCTGGGCATGTGGTTTTCTTTCAACATTCGCTCGGTATCTCACTATGGGACACGCCCCTCGCGCTGTCCCCCAGAAGCAATTTTACACTACGCCAGTCGTGACTGGCCAACAGACGTGACGTCTGCTTGCAGAGGAGGGACTCCCTCCTACTACATAAGTCCCGTCGTCACGTCATCTCTTCAGTCTTTAACCTCTTCTCGCTCCTTGAAGCACCTCTTGGATATAAGTTGTAGACGGCTTAGCAGACTGTTCCTAGAGCGAGCTAACCCCTCGGTCGCCGAACGCTAGCCTACATCGCTACATCTGACCTCTGAGAGGCTAAAAGCTAGACTGTCACCAAACAGTAGCCACTAGTACCCATACTAGCTGCAATCCACGTGTTTAAGCTGGCCTGTCACCAAACAGGGGCTGCGCATAAGCGGAGAGCGGAGAACATGCAGTCAGAGTCCGAACCTACCCTAACCGAGGGCTCGGGGAAGCCTCCGACAAAGTCCTGCGTGTGCGGGAACAAGATGTCGGGTGCGGATAGCCACTCCGTTTGCATTCGCTGCCTTGGGCTGGAACACGCCAGGGCTGCCCTTGCATTCCCGGCTACCTGCGAGCATTGCGTGCGTTTTTCGCATAAAACCCGCAAACGCCGATTGAATAAAGAGGCGAAGCTCTTTGCAGAAGATCCCGTAATGGGGGTAACCGACCCACCACTACCGGAGCTAGCGGGAGGTTCCCGGGGGCTCGCCAGCCCACCGGGCACCAGCTGGGGATCGGAGGTGGACCTCACCGAAGCTTCCCAGCCGCTGGAGTTGACTCAACCCGACGCTACCGAGGCTAGCCTGCTGGCAGGGCCTGACGAAGCCGAGGGCGGTTATCCCGAGTCGGGGGAGGACTCTATTAGCCTCGGCTCTGATGAGGACGAGGACGATGATCCCTTTTCCCCCCGCACCGCGTCGCCTATGGTGGTAGGCGGCGCGTGCACCAGCTCCCCGAACCCGGCCGTCAGCGTGGACCTCCACGAGGCCTGCAAAAGGGCAGCTGCGAGGCTGAACATCGAGTGGCCTGAGCCCCCAGTGGAGGCCGCCACATCTCGCTACGAAGGCAAGCGATTCCCAAAGGCGAAAGCCTCGATCAGCCTGCTGCTCCCGGCCTTTCCCGAGTGCCTGGATGAAGCGACCCGGTCTTGGAACAAGCCTCTCTCAGCTAAGACCCCTGTCCAGGGTGGCTCGGGGTTGGATTGGGCCGGTATGGAGGAAAGGGGATTCTCCTACCTGCCTCCGGTTGAACCACTGCTGGCGTCGCACCTCCACCCCACGCAGAAGTCCGCCATGACTTCGGCGGGTCCTACACTGCCGTCCAGAGCCGACTCCTTCCAGTCATCGATGACCGGGAAGGGCTACAAGGCGATGGCCACGACGGTGAGGGCGCTCAACGCATCGTCGCTGCTGCTGGCCTACCAGGCAGAGCTGGAGGTCGACATGTCAACGTCACCCACCCCAGCCCTGTGGGACGAGCTGTGCGTTGTGACGGACCTGTGCCTGCGCCTTCACAGGAGCGCTGTCCAAGCGTCCGGAAGGGCCATGGCTCTGATGGTCACGCAAGAGAGAGCGAAGTGGCTGAACCTGTCCAGTCTCTCTCTGAGGGAAAAAACCCAACTCCTCGACGTGCCTGTGGACCCGAAGGGCCTGTTTGGCCCAGCGTACGGCGTCATGCTTAAACGCTGGGAGGAGAAAAAGAGGGAGGGTGAAGCGCTGCAACTGTGTCTCCCCAGAAGAGCGCCTTTCCCCACCAACGCACCTGGCCAGGTGTTCACCCAGCCCCGCGCTCCTCCGCCGACTTACCGCATCCCGACACGTCAGCCCCGGCCGGGGCCGGAGCAAGCCGCCGGAGCACAGTGGCGCGTGGGCGAGGAAACCACCCGCGCCCGGGACGGCGCCAGGTGGCCGTGCGGTCCCTCCGGCTACTCAGGGGGCCATGAAGAAACGGCGCGCTACCTAGGGCGCTGCCAGGGGGGCACGGCAGGCCCGGCCAGACGCCATCCCCGTCCCCCCTAGATGTTCTGTTCCAAACCCGGTTCCAAAACGGGTTACGGAGGGCGTGTTCCAAGCCCTGCAAAAGGCGTGCAGAAGACCGTTCGGACTTCACGGTTCACGACCAGGCGAAGGGAAGAAGGATCGGACCTGCAGAGAGCTCGGTGGAGCCGCAGCTGTGTCCCACGAACACATGCGAGTGTCTAAGCACACACCAGTGCGCAAAATCACACATGTGTCCCCCTTCCCCGATGACATGTTTATTAAAAATGTTTGCCAGCGCGCATCCAGGCTCCGAGCCGAGGGCGCAGCTTCACGTAAAAACAGAAAAAATGATAAACATAAAAAAGGAACAGAATCTAATAAAACGGTGCCTGGTGGGCTTGGGCGCTGGTGCGCAGCCCACCATGCCCGTTCGGCCCGGCACGACGGCGGAACCGGCGAGGCTGGGGCCTCTGTCTGGCCGGGCTCAACAGTGGCGTGCATGTGGTGCATCGGATTGGGTTATAAAAACTGTAACCACCGGCTACAGGCTCCAATTTGCGTCCACTCCTCCCCGTTTCAACGGGATACTGCAGTCGCAGGCCCGTGGAGAGAAAGCTTGTGTTTTACAGGAGGAAATCACCTCTTTAAAAGACAAGATGGCAATTCGGATAGTGCCACCGGAGAAAAACCAAAGCGGTTTTTACTCGAGGTACTTTCTGGTCCCAAAGAAGGGAGGGAGCCTGCGGCCGATACTGGATTTACGCGCTCTGAACAGATACATGAGACAGTTTCAGGATGCTGACGCACGCCGCTCTTGTACGCTTCGTGCGCCCGGGGGACTGGTTCACAAGCGTAGATCTGACAAACGCTTATTTCCATATCCCCATTTATCCCCCTCACAGAAAATATCTCAGGGCGTAACGTACGAGTATTTGGTTCTCCCGTTCGGCCTTTCGTTGAGCCCACGGGTGTTTGTGAAATGCACGGAGGCTGCTATCGCGCCCCTCAGGTTGAAGGGAATGCGTATGGCTACGTACATAGACGACTGGCTTCTGGCCACACAGTCGCCCCAGGAGGCTCAGGCGCGAACCAGTTTGCTCATATCGCACCTGATGTCCCTGGGTTTCACGATAAACGTGAAAAAGAGTGTTTTGATTCCTACTCAAAACATAACGTTCATAGGCTTGTGCCTCGATTCAGTGGCGCTCAAAGCACGTTTATCCGCGGAGAGGGTGGAGGCCTTTCAGGCTTGTCTGGCACTTTTCCGCAGGGGGACGATGTTGACGTTCAGGACGTGCCTCAGACTGTTGGGTCTGATGGTGTCGGCGCTGGTAGTAGTCCCACTTGGCCGCCTACATATGAGGCCGGTTCAGCGGTGGGTTGCATCACTCAAACTGAACCCAATGCGCCATGGCCATCGCCGAGTGTTGATCTCCATGTCGTGCGTCTTGGCGACGCGTGTCCTTTTTGACTGCGGGCGTTACCATGGGAACTATCCTGGCGAGGAAGGTCCTTTCGACGGATGCCTCTCGGGCGGGCTGGGGAGCCGTATACGAGGGCAGAACAATAAATGGCACGTGGAGTTCGCATATGCAGTTTGTTCACATAAACTGTCTGGAACTTCAGGCGGTGTCACTGGCACTGAAACATTTTCTTCCCTTTCTGAGAAAGCAACATGTTCTAGTCAGGACGGACAATACCACGGTGGTGGCGTATATAAACCGTCAGGGGGGGCTACGCTCCCCTCAAATGCACACGTTGGCACACAGACTGACCATGTGGGGCAACGCTCACCTGTTGTCTCTGAGGGCAACGCACGTGCCGGGCGCACGGAACTGGGGAGCAGATTTGATGTCCAGGGGCGACCCTCGCTACAAAGACTGGAAACTCCACAGCGTGGTCGTGAACCAGATATGGGAGAGATACGGTCGAGCGGAGGTCGATCTCTTTGCGTCAGAGGAGAACACTCAGTGCCCTCTGTTCTATTCCCTAACCGGTCGGAGCGCCCCGATGGGGCTGGATGCTTTGGCACACGAGTGGCCGCGCGTCCTCCTGTATGCTTTCCCCCCATTAGAACTGATCATTCCTACTCTCGCCAGAGTGAGAGAGAGGGGACATGCGCTGATCCTTATAGCCCCCCGTTGGCCGGGGAAATATTGGTTGGCAGAAATAGTCCAGTTGCTGTGCAGCCAGCCTTGGCCTCTGCCTTTACGCAGGGATCTCCTGACGCAGGCGCACGGGGAAATCTTCCATCCTCATCCGGAGCGCATGGCTCTGTGGGCCTGGCCCGTGAAAGGATGAACCTAACAACTGCTGGACTCCCATGGAATGTCATTACGACTATCCAGGGCGCCAGGGCCTCCTCTACTCGTTACGCATATGACGGGAAATGGCGTGCGTTCGAAGAATGGCGCGTGAAAGCTGGGGAAATAGCTTTCCAGAGTCCCGTGCCTGTTATTCTGACGTTTCTACAGGACCTGCTGGATAAAGGCAAGGCCTTCTCCACTGTCAAAGTGTACTTGGCCGCTATATCGGCTTGTCACATAGGTTTTGGGGACAAAACGGCAGGCCAGCATCCTATAGTTTGCCGGTTTATGAAGGGTGCACGCCGTCTTCGGCCAGTGTCGCGGAACTTGACTGCTCCGTGGGATTTATCTACGGTGCTTGATGCGCTGTCACGCCCACCGTTTGAGCCCTTACAACAGGTAGAGCTTAAGACGCTTTCGTTTAAAATGGCTTTGTTGCTCGCGTTGGCCTCGGCTAAACGCGTAAGTGACATCCATGCGCTGTCGGTGAGCCCGGCGTGTATGCAGTTTTTGCGGGGGAACTCAAAGGTTTTATTGAAGCCGAATCCTGCGTTTGTTCCCAAGGTATTTGACTCTGCGTCGTCATACCGCCCTATTGAGCTGTCGGCTTTCCATTCTCCTCCTTTCTCCTCCCAGGAGCAGGAGCGGCTGAATGCGCTCGTCTATGTTGATAGGACAGCTGGATTCAGGAAATCGGAGCAGCTGTTTGTATCGTGTGCTACGTCACACTTGGGGAAGCCTCTCTCGAAGCAGCGTTTGTCACACTGGATCGTGGAGGCTATAGCCATGGCCTATGATAGCTTGGGTTTGGAACCCCCGATTGGCCTGCGCGCACATTCGACTCGCGGCATGGCCGCATCCTGGGCATTGTTTCAGGGGGTCTCAGTGGAAGAGATATGTGCGGCTGCCAGCTGGGCGACGCCTCACACTTTCACTAGATTCTACAAGTTGGATGTTACTGCGCCTAATCTGTCTCACACAGTCTTGAGCGTTGGATCAGTGAACATGCCTGTTTGATGGGTTTTGCACTGGTACTTCTTTGGCAATATGGGAGTTACTACATCCCATAGTGAGATACCGAGCGAATGTTGAAAGAAAACTTAAGGTTAAGAAATTAACCAAGGTTTTCTGATACATGAGTGAGGTATCTCACCAGACCACCCTCCTTGCCCGGAGCGAGGAAGAGGTGTTTGCCTATAGACTGAGGAGATGACGTGACGACGGGACTTATGTAGTAGGAGGGAGTCCCTCCTCTGCAAGCAGACGTCACGTCTGTTGGCCAGTCACGACTGGCGTAGTGTAAAATTGCTTCTGGGGGACAGTGCGAGGGGCGTGTCCAATAGTGAGATACCTCACTCATGTATCAGAAAACCTTGGTTAATTTCTTAACCTTAAGTTTATTCTTAATGAGAGTTTCAAAGTCTGGGAGGACAGTAGACAGAGCTACCCTCAGATCATGCTCAGTGTCCAGTCTGTTTCTCTGCTTTGACTTGAGCTGCAACAAGGTGGAAAAGCCACTTTCACACAGATAGGTTGTGCTGAATGGTAGGAGCGTTTTGACTGCAAGAGTCGCGAGGGATGGATACTCACTCATCACATCGCTGCACCAGAAGTGGGAAAGGGTTACCTCGCCAAATCTTTTTCATCGTCTGGTCACATGACAGCTCCACCAGCTGATGCTCTTCGTTGCTCGGCAACGTGATGCTTTCCATGACGATGTGGAAGGGGTCGCGTATCCAAGCATCATTATCCATGTGTTTCTCAGGGAAGTAGTGGTCAAACCGAGCTTGAAGTTTAGTAAGATGCGCACTGAGGGTTTTTTTCAAGTCACTTTTGGCCGCGGTGTCCAGCTGCTGTACTTCATGGCAAGCATTGGGAAACATGTCCGGTCTGTCTTTGGATAAATGATTTACCCACAGCCCAAATCTTTACACAGCTTTGAGAAGCAGCGGCTGTTTTTTGCACTCCGTTTTATGTGGTTCACCACTTTGATTACATCTTTCATGGCCTCGTCGAGCACCGGCACCATATCCTTGGCCGCCAGCGCTTCGCGGTGCACAAAGCAGTGGTTCCATGTCGCCTTAGGTGCTCTCTCCAGAATTTGCTTCACCACACCGGAATGTTTCCCGGTCATGGCAGAAGCGCCATCAGTTGTGATTCCCACGCAGTATTCCCAGCTCAGGCCCACTGAGCTCAAATACAAGTCCACAGTGTTGAAAATGTCCTCTGCCTTTGTAGTGGTAGGGAGATCTCTGCTGCAGAGAAACTGTTCCTGCACATCACTGTCCCATACGTGTCTCACATAAACCAACAAAATAGCATGGTTAGCTATATCAGTGGATTTGTCCATCTGCAGGGCATAGTAGGGGCTTGCTTGGACGCGGGCTGTGGTCTGTTCTTTAATATTACCAGACATGTCCTGAATACGTTGCGGTACAGTATCATTGGACAGCGGTATGGTTTTCAGCCTGTCTGCCGCTGATTGACCCAGCACCTCTCTCACCATATCCATGGCTGCAGGTAAAATAAGCTCTTCGGCTATTGCTCTTCGGCTAAATATTTTTTCAAAAATAAAAGACATGTCAAACATCAGATGCGCATTAAATATTATTTACTTTTTTTGACCAGCTGTCCGCGACCCATCCAGAACGGGCCTGCGACCCACTTTTGGGTCGGGACCCACCAGTTGAGAACCACGGATTTATAGCATCAAATAAAAAGCTTTTTATTTCCTCCCAAAAAAAATTATGAAAATTGGATGTCAAACCGTCTTGACCTGGTGCCTTTCCTACTGCTATTCTCTTGACTGCTTCATCTAATTCTGACATTCTGATCTCGGACTCACAAATTTCTTTAAAAGCTAAATCTATCTGGGGGATATGTGACTTTATACTTTCTAGAATAATATCTGAGTCATGGGTAGAATATTCTGAGGAATAAAGTTTGGAGTAGAATTTATAAATTTCTTCAGATATCTTTCTTTGATCTGTACATTCAATATCATTGACCATTAATGTGTTTATTATCTTTCTCTCCTGTCTCCTTTTCTCTAATCCACAGAAATAAGAAGTATTTTTCTCCCCTTCCGCTACTCATTTAGCCTGAGATCTAACATAAGCACCTTGGGCTTTTTTGATATATAGATTATCTAACTTGTTCTGTAGGCTTATGAAGTTACTTTTATCAGCATCGGATATAACAGTCTTGTTACAACAATCACTTATGTCCTGCACCTGCATAATTTCTGTCACTTCTGATAACAACAATTTGTTTTGATTACTGTTATTAAAACCATAAATATTTATCATAATAACAAAAGTCCCTTCAACATTTAACACAACAGCAAGCCAATGACCGAACTCATCAGCTTTAAAGGTGATTAGGATTAGGAATAGGATTTTTTTCACCCCATTGGTTTGACCAGAAGGTGGCACCATCGTTGCAGGCATGAGTCTCTTGTAAAAAAGTGCAGTGGGCTTTTTGTCCCTTACAAAATAAAAATACTGCTTTCCTCTTCACATTGTCCCTTAGACCCCTTGTGTTCAAAGAAATAAAAGATAAACTTGTCTTTACCATAAATAAAATAAAATACTGCTGTAAAATAAAATAAAAATAATAATTCAGCAGTAATAACCAGAATTAAAACTGCGCGCAGTGATGAACGGGACCTCGTAACATGTGCGCTTTTTTAAAACTGCGTGCAGTGATGAACGGGACCTCGTAACATGTGCGCTTTTTTAAAACTGCGCGCAGTGATGAACGGGACCTCGTAACATGTGCGCTTTTTTAAAACTGCGCGCAGTGATGAACGGGACCTCGTAACATGTGCGCTTTTTTAAAACTGCGCGCAGTTTTTTTTCCTATTATTTACTCTTTAGCATAGATGCGGCGACCATTTCTGAAACCAAATGGGCCGCAGAAATATGCTTTCTCACCAGCCTTTCTTGCTTGCAAAATCTGCGGCCAAAGTTTTTCCCTTTCCAGCTTGTCTTCTCTGGTCAGATTCTCGGTGAACCAGATTTTTGCAGCCTCGCAGACCTGCGACTTCTTAGTCATTCTCCCAATGCCGTCTCTGTGCTGGCGCTTGGTAAACTGTACAATCACCTGGTGCATCCTGTTCTCCTCCATCCTCCCCAGGCGATATACAGTGTCAACGTAGTCGTCCATATTCCGGGACCATTCTGGAGCGATGTCCCCGAGCAGACGTATCACATCTTGCCTGATGTTTTCCTCCATCTTCTCTCATCCCCTTTATTCTCATGTTCCATCGTTGTTTGTATCGGTCTTGTTCTCTGGACCTTTCTGTGAGCTCGTCAACTTCTTTCCATAGGACGGATACCTCGGTTTCCAAAACAGCAACCTTTTCCTTACACTCCTTTACCTCTTCAGCATTGAACTCGATTGACTTTGTTATGTTAGCAATCATCACTGCATTTTGGGTCATCTTGGTATCAATCTCCACCATTTTTTGTTCTTGGGTGTCGAATCTAGAATGAAGTGCTAGAATTGCCTCCATCACATCAGCAGCTGATGGACTTTGTTTAGTGATTTTTCTGGCGTGAGCTCCTTTGGATGGAGTCAGTGGCGGGGAGTCACTTCTCTCATCGAGGCTTTGTTTTTCACCGCAAGAAGCTAGCTCCACATTCATGGCATAGTCGTGTTCCCTCTGAGAAGATGTAGCTTCTGGACTATTTGCATCGTCTTCATGTGATTTTCGGTCTATTTCTAGCTTCTTCTGTTGTTTTGACATGGTCAGACGGTCAATTTAAACTTTCTAGCAGGGGTATATGATCAAAAAACTCCCCACACATGCTCTAAATAGTCACAACCGCTCAGTCCACCATCTTCCAACATCCCGGAACATGGAAGATGGCAACGGCAGCTGCAGCGAGTGCAACGGCTCCGCCTCGACTCGTCGATAAAAAGAATAACAAGAGTCGTGTCTGGAAGTACTTTGCGTTTGGAACGCTGCGCCGCGCGACTGTTTCAGACGGGACTCGTTTCAATGTTGCGCTTCGAAACACGCATGGTACGACTGCGTTTGGCATCACTTACTTGATGTTGTTTTGATGAAAGATCGGCAGGTTGTAGTGGGTGCGGCGGTGAATGTGTGCGTGCGCGTGCGTGTGCGTGTGTTGCAAGCGTATGCAATTTCAAAGTAACAAACCAACTCAAAGCCGATGCATGCATCCAAAACTATTCGTTCAAAACCAAATAAACAAATCAAAAACAGCGTTGCTTATTCGCTTCGAATACTTTTTTCGTTTCAAAACTTGGTAATTAATACAGCGCGTTACCGAGCGGTTGAAAACAATGTTGGCGTCTCCTGTGGCTGCCTTGCGCACCTGCATTATATTACTTAATATTAGGTTGGAAGTTATGTTTTAAACCCCGCCATGCACGCAAGTGTAAACGCGAGCCGCATAGCTGCATGACTGCCTGCTTTCAGTGCGTATTTTTATTTATTTTTTCATTACTTGAAGGCTACATGCCAGTGCCACTGTTTTTTGTAATGTTTAAATGTTTTTAATAAATGAGTGTATTGTATGTTGAAGTACATGGGATTCATTGTTTTGTTTTTGACCGTGGTATCGAATTGGGTATTGAGAATCGTGGAATTTCACTGGTATTGGTATCGACTACTAAATTTCTGGTATCGTGACATCGTTCACACCGTGCTGTCAATTCGCCAGTCCAAAATGGCTTCTTCTTCTTCATCGTAAATCTTGGGAAGGTCGAAGATCGAAGATTCTAATCCTTCAACGCTGCTTGTTGAGTTGTTGACATTAATTGTCGCCCCCTGTTGGTAGTCCTCCATTAAGCAGGCTAACAGGTGTGCTCTTCAAGCTGAGGCTTCTTCTACAAGACGTCATCCCTGCTCTCAGATATACGTGTTTCTAATGAGATGATATCATGAAAAGTTCATAAAGTAACGGTTTAATAACACAACAGCAGAAAGCATGTGAGCTGCTAGTTTAACGATAGCAGCGTCCCTAGCAACCTGACGTCGTTGAAACATGCTTAGCAAGATAAATAAATTATCAAACTAAAGATCAGACACATTCACTGACTGAAGATTATGCAAGTTAAAAGTATATTTTTCGCTAGAAATGTTATTAGAAACACGTTTAATGGTGAATCTGCCCTAAAATATTGCATTTCCCCGTCAGATAATAAAGACTACGTAAACATTTCACCAAATGCTGGGAGAACATCTCGCCCCCTGTTGGTGCTATTCCTCCATTCATTTAGATGGGCGGAAAATGTGTGTACTCTTCACGCTTTGATCAGGCAAAGCGTGACAATGTACACACTTTGCGAGGTGGACCAACGTATCTATTTCACGCTTTGGCATGATACCGGGTTGCAGTTTGTCACAAAAGCAACTAGGCGACAAAAAAGTCTCAACCAGTTATAGTCCATTTTTCAAATGTATTTCTTTGATCTTGATACCAGCTACTACCCTACTGCTATTCCATTTCTCAAATATTCCTCGGCCTATTTTCTTTTCAATGTAGCCTACCTTATTTAATCCTTCTTAATTGTAATGGATTTGGTCCCATTAGTTCATAACCTTTACCTCCTTCATCTTTGTACATCATTCATCAGTTCAAGTGTAGTTATTGTAGGCATTGGCTACAGCAGAGTTAAATAAAGCATACCTGGCAACACCTCTCTATTTGGCACATGAAGATGATGGCGGGACGACTTGTCTATAGACTATAGACTATAGAGGGCTTATGTTTCCAACTCTAATTACCTTGTATATGCAAACACAGTCGGATAGTGCTTATTTTATGATGTAGAATTATTCATTCTATTCCAAGGAATATTTATTTCATGCCAATCTAATCCTTGGTTGCTTAGATAAATAATTGCTTTAGCAGCGAATGATTCATAATTATTCTCTAGAATATTATTGTGTGTGTGTGTGTGTGTGTGTGTGTGTGTGTGTGTGTGTGTGTGCAATGGCGGTTTTAGGCACGGGCGAAGCGAAAATCATCCATGCCGCAAAGCGGTTTTCTAGTATCTATCACTGTGTGGGGAATTGGCATATTGGCGCCCCCTCCGGCTGCAGGCGCCCTGCTTGCTGAGAAGGTGCCGCCACAGTAGCTGTGTGAGAAGGGGAAAGGGGAGGGGGGGACAGTTCACCTCTGCGTCTCCCAAATGGAACGGACAAGGGGGGGAACGGGGGATCCACTGTTAGCGCGGATTGAAATCCTTATTGAAGCCTGCAGGCAGAGGCCCAGCTTGCCAACAGGCAAGGCAGGCAAATGCTTGGAGCCCCGAGCTGCTAGTAGGGGGGCCCCGCGACCCCCCCCCCCCCCCCCCCCCCGTCAACAAATCGGCAACTGTCCCTCAAAACTCCTGTGACACGTCCCCCACGTCCCTGCTGCCCCACAGACTCTAGAATCGCCTCTGCCTGCGTGTGATAAACATACGGAGGAACGCGGACGCTGAGCTGCCCTGCCCCGACATTGCATGAGACGTTAAACTCAGCTAGAATCGCGTGTGTGTGTGTGTGTGTGTGTGATGTGATATGATATGATATGATATGAGGAAGTGAGCAGAAGAAAGAAAACAATGTTCATTTGCATCAGTGGCACTTCAACACACTGCAAAATTCTATATGCTTTTCTTTCACCCAGAAATAAGGAGGGACATGTTATTTTTTCATTTCCTTCTCTCTATTCTCACCAGAGATATAAACCTGCCTTTGTGCACACTCCCCATAATCTATCCTTCGCAGTCAAGGTAAAGTATAGGTGCTTGATGGGATAACTGGGCTGTTGGTGGAATTTAATTTTATTAAAAGTGATGATGATAATACATTTTTCATTTTAAAGTGAGATGCAATAACCTTTATAGAGGTTCAGAATATAATGCACTGAGCTGACATTCTATATTAGTTGTGATTTGCTTGTGGTAATTAATTAATCCATTGCTAATAATTTGGTATTGAAATCACATTACAACAAATATACAATTTTCTACCTTTATTTATGTACTTGATATATATATATATATATATATATATTTATTTATTTGTAGGTAGGTCTGTGGTAGGCCTTTTTATCTTTTAATATTTATCATCTTGTATTTTTATCTGTTTAATAATCATCATACAGATTTATGTATATATTTTATTTATATTTGTGTTAAACATATTTCTGAATTTTCTGCTTCCTAACCTATATGTTCTTTCTGTAGATGTTCTACATGATTGTATTGTTGTGTGCATTTATTTTTCTATTCCTCTTCTAGCAGAAGCCATGAGGTCTCTCGTGCTGTATGCGGGTGTTGCGGCACTGTTGGCAGGTAGGCCTATGAAACCGTCCATGATTGTGGTGAATGGCTCCAAGATGATAGACCATTTCAAATATGCTGCACAGTAGTCCAGTTCCTAGTTCAGAACTGAGGGAGAGGAAAACTTGTAATCTAAATTTAAACTTAATCTTAATAAATGTGTGGCTGTTGAGTATGTTAATATTTGAAACTTTGACGCAACACTTTACGATAAGGGTACATATATCATTATCGGTTACCATTACTGGTAGTAAATGCGTTATTAAGCATTAACAAACAGCTAATTAATATACAAAAACCTATCCATAACACTAAGCCCTACGCTATATAGGCTAATGCTTATTATTGCTGCTGCATAATAAGCATTAAAGAAAAATAACGTTAATTAACGGTAAATGAATGTGCCCTTATTGTAAAGTTGACCACATATGGTAGATATGTGTTATTGTGTTGCATTAGGACTGTAGTTGGCTAATTTTGATAAGTATGTAGGGGATCATGTACAGCGAGTCATTATCGCGAAATCAAAATAAACGCAGTTCCAACCGTGTAACGGACTATTCTTTAGCGTCAAATCCAATGAAATCAATTTTTAATTAATAAAATATTTTTTGTTGACGTTATCAGGGCTGCCAACTTTTGGGTTTTCGCTGGCGTGAGATTCTGTAGAATCTTGTAATGCATACCTTATAGCAGGGTCCGTGGGTGTAAATGTTGACTGTGGGGGTGTGTGAGCGTGTGTAAGCAGGCAAAAACGTGTGTCACACGGTGAAACTGTGAGAGTTAGCAGCTCTGTGTTATGTTTTGAGTCAATTATTGAAATGTATATAAAAGCATACGCATTTCTCAATCCTCACCTCTAGTGTGCCACGGTTGTTCAACGGGACGAGACTTCATTGCAACATTTCTTACAAACATCCAAACGAAGAACCAAAGCCTCCAATTAGTTGTTACGGCCAGAGAATCAAAAGCCAAGGTCCTCATTGAGGTGTGTGCATGGTTTGCTCCTCATCAAGGATGCTTGATTAAGAATTGTTCGTTCATTGCTTCGTATGTCATACCAGAGAGAGAAAATAGGGTGAACATTTATTAGCTATTGAAGACAACATGAAACAGCATTCATTTAAGCAATAGATCACGACAGGCTGTGGTATACACTCATATGCGCAGCGGAGGGACGGCGACCCCCTTAACTGTGGTATAATGACCGTATATCACTGACTGAAGTGATCTATTGCTTTTATAAAACGGTTACGTAAGTATGGCGAAATGAAAGTCATAGACACCCTCAATAGTGAAAAATGCAACACACTGTAGCGTCCTTCAGAGAGAAGGCTATAGGCTAGACGGTAGCTTGGTTCGCCGGCAATGTTACATTGTTACGGCTTTACAACATTTCCACCCTCTCCAGCAATCAACATATTTTTAGGCTTCAGTGAACTATGCTATTGCTTTTATATATAAATAAACAACTATTTTAGAGCAGGTCAAACTGCAGGACACGTTTGTTTAGGTTTGTTTTTCAAGATTTGATTGCATTGTGTAAAGGTGAGAAAAAACATGCTGTCAGTGTTATTATAAGTGTTAAACAAATAAACCTTGTAAATTAAGTTGTTTACAATTGGATATAAAATAACTAACACAGAAAACTATGATGTAATCCATTTGTAATTTCATGTTTCTTACATTCACATTCGTTCACATTTGTATCTTGTTTAATGTATAATGTAATTTATATTGTAAAGTGTATATTATGGACCAAAGTAGTGGTCAAAGGTCACAGTTGTAGGCTTACAATAATTCTTAGTTTTGGTATACATTGTTTATAGTTGTTGAAATCTGCAAGATCAACTTCCTTTAACTTCCTTTACCAACATGTAGATATGTCAACACAAATAAAGTGTCTGCTTTACACACTGAACACTAAAGAATACGCAGAAGACAATACAGGCCGAAGAATAATAGCACGTATAACTTCCACCTGCAGGTTGGTAGCCTGAAGTTCTCCCGTCAGCTGACTGTGTCTCCAGGGCAGACCCACTGGGTGTCTGTCCCAGCAGGAGCAGAGCTCCAGCAGGTCCACAACCCTCCACACTCAGCGGTTCACATCTCCTCCACCGCCGATATCTCTGTGGTCGCCTTCAACTACCAAGCCTTCACCGGCGACGGCCCGGTGATCACCCCTACAGACCAGCTGGGTGTGGAATACATGGTGTTCACCCCAGCTGAAGGCTTCATCAAGCAAGTGGCTGTCGTCAATGGCAACAGTCGCAACAAGGTCACTTTCCAGCACACACATAAAGAGCAGCTCAAAGGGTTGGGTTCATGGAAAGGCGGGAGCGAAACTACTATTGCCTTGGAACCCTATGAAACCTTCCTGTTAGAGTCCCCAAAAAAGAATCCCACTCTGACAGGCATGCAGATTAAATCACAGAAGCCTGTGGCGGTATTTGTTGGGGACCGTTGTCATGGTTTACCTTGTGACCATGTCTACAAACAACTTCCACCAGTGAGCCAGCTGGGTAGAGAATACATGGTGCCCCCTGGCATGAATAGTCCGGCCAAATCCTGGGTTACAGTCGTCGCTACTGAGGACAACACAGAGGTGACTGTGCACAGAGGGAAAGGCACAGACAAAAGGTTAAGATGATGATTATAGGCATTATTATTTTGTAAACCATTAGAATGCATTTCATGTATTACTTTTCTTAATCCTGCTTCATTCATACATTTCTACTCCCTATTAAAAAAAAATCAGCAAACTGAAGAAAGCCGGGCAGTTCAAGGAATGGAGCGTCACGCCCAAACAGCCATTGATGGTGACGGGCAACAAGAAGCTGCTGGTGGTGTTCATGAGCACCTATAGAAATGCCATGATGCTGATTCTGCGTTCGTCAGACAGGCTGGCTAGTGCCTGGTCGCTGGAGACCGTGGATAAGATGAGCGGCACCACTGTCATCTTCTCAGAGCGGGAGGATTACAACAGTGTCAAGGTGTGCATGGAGTCCAGCTGTAAGTCCCCCATGTGGAGTCACCACCACTTAGGAGCCAAGTGGGTCTGGGCCAACGTGGACCTGGGGACCGGGCAGAAGCACTGGAGAGTGGACGGGGATTCTGGCATGGTGGTGTACGTCTACGGAGGGGCACGTGACGAAGGATATGCAACCGCTGGAGTCTGTTCTGACGGTAAGTGCACACGTAACTGACGTGATCTGTAACCGTGCATTCAGACAGCTAAGGGCGATGAACACCCACTGGAAGGCACGACTGAAGGAAAACCCATCACGTTGGATGCATTCCCTCATTATCACTTCCATCATTCATGTGTCTACGTAGGTAGCTACTTGTAGGTCTTCTATTGCTTTGTATATCCCCTTTCGAACTGCCAGGCTCCAGAGATTATGCAGGCCATGGTTGAGAGGTGTGTGAGTTTGCTGGTTTAAGTTTGTCCAGCTTACAGAACATATGAAACTGTGTTGATAAAACCCATTTGACATGCTCCGGTGTTTTCTCCTGCAGACCTCCCCGTCGCACCCCCCCTAGATCCTTGTGAGGGGGTCTCATGCCGAGAGAAGGAAGTTTGTGCAAAGGGTTCATGTGTCCATGTCTCCACGGCAACATGCCAGGCATTTGGTGACCCCCACTACAAGACTTTTGATTGCCGTCGTTTTGACTTCCAGGTATGAGGCGACTTACAGTAAGCAGTATGTGTCCATGAAAATATCATAAATTCATTATTGTCGGGCGGCAAGTCACTCAGGAGGTGGAGCAGGGCATCTGACAACCGGAAGGTTGCTGGTTCACTCCTCCTCTCTTCCCCAAAGCCGAGTGTCGAAGTGTCCCTGAGCAAGACACCCAACCTAACCATGCTCCTGACGATGGGTGTGAGGCACTAGTTGTAAAGAGCTATGAGTGGCCACAGGTTACAAAAGCGCTCTATGAATGCAGTCTATTTACCATGTATGTTGTTGCTAAAATAGTTAAAGGCCAATGTGCAGGTTTTTTTTTTTTTCTTTTCTGGCAGTTTTCTAGTTGGTAATAAACATTTAAACAATTATCCATTGTATTTGATGTTGTAGGGTATCACAAAAAAGAAATATAATAAGGAAAAGTAGGTGATATGTTAGCGGTTTGCTAACAGGTTAGCGATGATTCTTATTTCTCCCACAATGCATTGCATGACGTCACATGAGGTACTCCGCTTTGGGACGACAGCCGAAAACCCGCCTTGATATCTTTGAGAGAGACGAGTAGCAGCTAGTGAGAGAGTGACAGTGTCAGATTATATAAGTAAATATATAGATAGAGATAGCCTAGATAGATATAGATATAGATATATATATATATATATATATAGAGAGAGAGATAGATAGATAGATAGATAGAATAACAACATAACATGACACACGTGTGGTTTGAGAACGTTTTAGACTCAATCAATATGAAGTCGAGGGGAGATGAAGCTCTGTTCGTTTGTATCTTTTATTTACGTGACCATATTTTTATTTTATGTAAAAAAAAAAAAAGGAATCAGTTCTCTTCTTTTTGGGAATCAGTTCTCGTCGTTCACCTTCGGGATTCTTTCGTTCTGACCGAATCGTTCGCGAATCGCCCATGCCTAATGAACATATTCGTGCCTGCTGGCTTGAAGGGGACCATGATCCTGCCTGAAATATAAGTATGCTACTGTGTTTCCCACAGACCAGGTAGCAATGCAAGCAGTTGCGACGCAACTGCTTGCAACTCGCAACTCCTTGCGACGAGACGGGCTGAGACGTTCTAAAAACGGGGCAGTTCACACTGCTGCACCGGGCGGCGATTAGTTTTATTTTGGTTGAGAGTAGGCTAGAGTTGCTGTGTTTCGCCATTCTCCACTACTTCTGCATTGTAGTAATTCACTGGAGCTTAGTTTGTTTAGATCCCGCTAGTTGGATACATTGCATTCTTTCGTAGTGGCGACTTCTCGACTGCAAGGGAAGCTCGGCTTCACCTAAAATTTCAAAAATTAAATGGTCAGATATATACTGTTGTGTTAACATTTCATTGATTAAAAATGCGTTAGAACACGTCCATCTCGAAGACGAGTCCGTTCAGAATCAGCTGCTTATCGCAGGTCGACTGACTCGATTTCCTTCTCATACACTTATGTGTTTAATTTGCGTGTGTTTAGACAGATGGGCGCGCACCAAGCATCACCCGCATTCATTCTATTAAATACTCACTCGCGGTAAAACAGTTTTCTCACGATCAAATACTCTTCAATCCTAAGTAATGGGCTTGTACACGATGTCTGGGTCAAGAACATATGTTCGCTGTATGGTGTTTGCAGATGCATTGATTTAAAAGTACAACTTACCGTTGTATCAGCTGTTCTTTCCCAAATAATTTAACCAATCATTTACTCTAAAACTAGATTTTGTTTTGGAAGCCTGGAATATACTTTGCTCGAATGTATTATTATTATTTTAACGCATGGCATAGCCTACTATACTTCATTCATGTTCATTCATGCAGCCCTATGGAAAAAAAATGTTTCCACAATCCACACGCTATTTCTATGCAGTTTCACACGTATGAATAATCTTTGACATCATAATATTTAACATGCAAGTGTAGTGGTGCCTGGTTGCTGCGGGGGAAGATCAGCTTTGCGCCGGGTGCAAACTAGCAACGACACATGCGTCGGTGTAGAAAGTCGATTGCGCCGGGCGCAAGATAGGGCCCTTCTTCTGTTTGGCGCACATGGCTAATTTGCATATGCGCACAGGGCTGTCGGAATGGGAACTTGTCGTACTGGCAGCATTTCGGGGGCGCGATTACGGGCTGGCGGAGTTACATTTAAAAATCGCGTTCAAGTAAAAATAATAAGAAAAGCGTATTCAATTAGTGGCGCTCGTTGTTCAATCTGTGGCGCAGCGCCACACATTGGCCTATGTGTGGGAAACACTGATGCTATCTTTAGCACAAACGGATTCAGGCAGCATGCCTCAAATCCAGGATGCTCAGTTAGGCACGTTACATCTGCATCTTACATCGGGGTAAGCTCCTCGACCAGTGACCAAAACGCGCTCACCTCCCTACAACACAAGCTCTCCACCACTGTTTCCATGGGACGACACCGCCCACACAGACACCTGCCAAACACAGCGACAAAGACACGCTTACTACTCTCTCCCTGTCCCGGTAAGCGGTACCCTGACGGTGTCAATGACAATCAATCACGAGGAAAACTAGTTAGCACTATCAAAAATAATCACACTGAAGACATGACCAGCCTACTTGGCTTCGGTTACGTTTGCAAACAACATTTTCACCGGAGAAAGAGGTAAAAGCTTAGAAATAAAGCCAACGACATAATCACTGTCACTAGATATAAAGAAAACGTTGACTTTCACTCGATGCTATTCACTGACAGTAAAAAATTTTTTTGTTATTGTATGCACTGCTGTTCATAGACTACTAGCTCCAGCGCTCCTAGCTGCGTTTCTAAATAGCTCACCAGGACACTTCACCAACTCTCCAGTCATTCTCCTCTGACCATGCATTTATTTGTCTTTGACGGCCATCGGCTCTCGGTATTTCCTCATTGGCCCTCTCACGTCTAACCGGTTCGAAATATCATAAATGTTAACTGTGGGTCTTGCCACCTCTTCCCATTGAGCCTCTTCCTCATCCCAGTTAGACGGCATAGTGCTCTAGTAGCAGCTACAAGGCTGAGGCTACCTTCCACCACGACTACCTCATGTGACGTCATCGCCGAGCGCGTAAAAAAATAACCGTTACTAACCAAAAACTACAAAAACTGGACTTTAACACCATTTTGGAGACATTTCTAACTTTATATACATATCTTGAGTGCTTTATGTACCCATTAATCGAAACTTCCGGTTAACCTGCAACATGGGCTTTAATTCCTAGCTTAAATAAAATAATAGAATTGCTATCATTATATCAATTTCAATATATCTCTAAATATTTGCCTGTATATAATGTTTGTGGGTTCCATGTCAGTCATATACAGGCTTTACCTCATGCTTATGGTCTATACTGTAATCTTTGTCCTCCACCCAGGGTACCTGCACCTACATTATGACAACTGTCGCTAAAGCAGACAAAGACCTAACGCCCTTCACTGTTACAACCAAGAACAATCACCGCGGTAACCTTATGGTGTCCTATGTGAGGACTGTGGGCGTCAACGTTTACAACCTGAATGTAATCATAAGCAGACACAGGGGACGAGTCCAGGTAATTGATATTGTCCAAATCTTCTTCGATAAACAAACCTACCTTTTTGGTATGATTGTACAAGGTTCACTGTTCAAATTGTGCTGAATCAAAAGTAAAACAAAACAAAAAAACTTATGATGATTGATGATTATTGTGTTGATGATTAAACTTGTTTTCTGATGCGTGACTGAGACTGATGCTGAGCATGCAATGTAACCGGCCAATCATGTGTCACTGAGAACAAGCATCTATTCCTATTGTTTTTCATGTAACCTCCAGGTGAACGGAGAGTTAGTTTACCTACCAGTGAGTCTGTCTGACGGTCGAGTCTCAGTGAAAGAGAGTGGATGGTATGCCGTGCTCACCACGGACTTCGGCCTGACTGTCAGATACGACTGGAACACGAGGCTGTACATCTCCGTGCCCTCGTCCTACTACAAGCACCTGGGGGGCCTTTGTGGGAACTACAATGGGGACAGAAGAGACGACCTGCCAACACCAGTGGGTAAGGAAACAAGGGAAAAAATACTTTTTAATTAAGTCAATAACTAAGTTAATTAAAACACATGAAAAATAGAAAATTATGATATGATTAAATAAGTGTTATGTTGAAAAGGGCCACAACAGGTTGCAAGAAGCAATATTAAGCCTAGGTGTGGTCGGTGCAATTGTATTTTCTCTATGATCTCTTAAAACAATGTTTACCCTTCAAGGTGCTAGTAAATCCAATGTTCTCAAGATGATCAGCTCCTGGAAGGAGAAAGACCTGGACCCCTTCTGCCGCGATAACTGTAGCGGAAAATGTCCCTATTGTTCTGAGAAGCGTAAACTTCACTACCTAGGACCAAAACTCTGTGGACTCCTAAACAAACCAGACGGGCCATTTGCAATCTGTCACAAAACTATAAACCCTGAAATGTACAGTACCAACTGTGTGTACGATGTGTGCACCAATCAAGGTAAGAGAAATGTAATCGGATGGTAGCTACAGAATGGTTACTGTAGATGATGATATTTTGCTAATAACGTTATTGCGCACAATAGTTTTGTTAGAATGAACCAAATGCAAAGGATCATTCATAACAGCATTACGGATGTATTAATCCGCCAGATTAGATTAGATCCATAGCAAACCAATCAATACATAGACGAAGTATACAAGGAGACAACAGCAGGATAATGCTACGCTGAAAAGTATAATCCAGGGCTGTTTAAATAAGTGAGGGATTAAGAACAACGCATACACAGTTTACTACAATGTGAATAAAAGCTCAGTGAGCAGACATAAGAAACTGTGTGGCACAGAGGCTCAATACAATCACATTAAAGGGTGTGGTCCTGTGGCTGTGTCCCCCATTGGTTAGTATACTGGTTAGCTTTTTGGTGTTATTATATTTTGAAAGTTAGATTCATTTTACAAGTAAGTAACAGAGTAGAGTGTAAATAATATTTTAACAGAGGGGATCAGAGAAAAACCGATGTAAATAAAGGCACCAGTTGATTGAAAAATATTATTTAACCAAAAAGATTGTATACTAATAACATAATATCTGTGTCCACCAAAATCTTTTCTGTGTTGGACGTTATTTCACTAAAATGCTAAAAGTCATGTTGTAATTATTATTAATTGTATTTCTTTTGAGGAGGTCCTTTTTGCGTGTTTGGTGTCAGGTCTCTGCTTTGGAGCAATGATCTGGATTAGTAATAGTGTTGTATGTGGTGTCTGCCTGGTTCCCAAGGTGCTAAACAGATCCTGTGTGACAATCTGGAGAGTTACAGCGAAGACTGCATGTCTGAGGGAGTAAAAATAAATCCACAGTGGAGGGAGATTGCCAACTGTCGTAAGTCGTGTGTGCGCTATACTTTAAAACAATGTTTATTCTGTATAATAATGTAAATGATGTTCCTGGCAATCCAGGTTTCATAAGTAAAATTCACGATGTGATCATTGTCGAGTGATGATCACTGATCAATCATTGACTCATCAGCGATACAGACCAAAGCAATCAAGTAATAAGAGAAGCCAATTGCATACCTGGTTACAATATTCAGTTTTCCTTTATAGTCTGACGATAAAAAATAGGCCTCACAAAAAAATGTGGCCTGACGTTAACAGTTGTGTTATGTCAACACCCCCCCTCCCGCCAGCCCTCTCGTGCCCAGCAGGGAGTCACTACGAGTCCTGTGGCTCGGCCTGTCCGTCATCCTGCACAGCCCGGGACACTGAGCAAGCATGCAAATCCCCCTGTGTGGAGGGATGCTTCTGTGATAAAGGCCTGGTGCTCAGCGGAGACAAGTAGGGCTACAATATTTCACCTCTAGTACGACTACAACGACACTATTAATCAACGCCATCATAACCACGAGCAGAATGATATCAATGCGTGTCATAATGTCGTTAAGCCCTCATCCTCATCGTCGTCCGCTTATCCGGGGTCGGGTCGCGGGGGCAGCAGCTCAAGCAGGGGGCCCCAGACTTCCCTTTCCCGGGCCACATTGACCAGCTCTGACGGGGGGATCCCGAGGCGTTCCCAGGCCAGTGTTGAGATATAATCTCTCCACCTAGTCCTGGGTCTTCCCCGGGGTCTCCTCCCCACTGGTCGTGCCTGGAACACCTCCCAAGGGAGGCGTCCAGTGGGCATCCTTATCAGATGCCCGAACCACCTCAACTGACTCCTTTCTAAGCAAAGGAGCAGCGGCTCTAATCCGAGTTCCTCCCGGATGACTGAACTTCTCACCCTATCCCTAAGGGAGAAGCCAGCCACCCTCCTGAGAAAACTCATCTCGGCCGCTTGTATCCGCGATCTCGTCCTTTCGGTCATCACCCACCCCTCATGACCATAGGTGAGGGTAGGAACGAAGATCGACCGGTAGATCGAGAGCTTTGCCTTGCGGCTCAGCTCTCTTTTCGTCACAACAGTGCGGTAAAGCGAACGCAATACCGCCCCCGCTGCTCCGATTCTCCGGCCAATCTCACGCTCCATCGTACCCTCACTCGCGAACAAGACCCCGAGGTACTTAAACTCCTTCACTTGGGCTAAGGACTCATTTCCTACCCGGAGAGGGCAATCCACCGGTTTCCTGCTAAGAGTCATGGCCTCAGATTTAGTGGTGCTGATCCTCATCCCAGCCGCTTCACACTCGGCCGCCAGCCGATCCAGTGAGTGCTGAAGGTCACAGGCCGATGATGCCATCAGGACCACATCATCTGCAAAGAGCAGTGATGCGATCCTCAGATCACCGAACTGCAACCCCTCCCCACCACGACTACGCCTCGATATCCTGTCCATGAAAATCACAAACAGGATTGGTGACAAGGCGCAGCCCTGGCGGAGGCCAACACCCACCGGGAACGGAACTGACTGGCTGCCGAGAACGCGGACACAGCTCTCGCTTTGGGAGTACAGAGATTGGATGGCCCTGAGGAGTGAACCCCTTACCCCGTACTCCCGCAGCACCTCCCACAGTTTCTCCCGGGGGACCCGGTCATATGCCTTCTCCAAATCCAC
This sequence comes from Micromesistius poutassou, assembly GCF_964030765.1. Taxonomy (NCBI): domain Eukaryota; kingdom Metazoa; phylum Chordata; class Actinopteri; order Gadiformes; family Gadidae; genus Micromesistius; species Micromesistius poutassou. The sequence goes on from NC_140285.1 coordinate 18,527,170, forward strand.
AAAACACATGTAGACCGGATGGGCATACTCCCAGGCCCCCTCCAGGATCCTTGCGAGAGTGAAGAGCTGATCCGTAGTTCCACGTCCAGGGCGGAAACCGCATTGTTCCTCTTCAATCTGAGGTTCGACAATCGGCCGAACCCTCCTTTCCAGCACCTTAGAGTAGACTTTCCCAGGGAGGCTGAGAAGTGTGATACCCCGGTAATTGGCACACACTCTCCGGTCCCCCTTTTTGAACAGGGGAACCACCACCCCGGTTTGCCACTCCTTTGGCACTGTACCAGACTCCCATGCAATGTTGAATAGGCGTGTCAGCCAAGACAGCCCCTCAACACCCAGAGCTTTTAGCATTTCTGGCTGGATCTCATCAATCCCTGGGGCTTTGCCACTGCGGAGATGTTTAACTACCTCAGTGACTTCCACCAGGGAAATTGACGATGAACCACCATCAACCTCGAGCTCTGCCTCCATCATAGAGGACGTGTTAGTCGGATTCAGGAGTTCCTCAAAGTGTTCCTTCCAACGTTCGACTACCTCCTCAGTCGAGGTCAACAGAGTCCCACCCTTACTGTACACAGCTTGGATGTTTCCCCGTTTCCCCCTTCTGAGGTGTCGAATGGTCTTCCAGAAACACTTTGGTGCCGACCGAAAGTCCTTCTCCATGTCCTCTCCGAACTTCTCCCACACCCGCTGCTTAGCCTCCGACACGGCAGCGGCTGCAGCCCTTCGAGCCCGCCGGTACCCTGCAACTGCGTCAGGAGTCCTCCGGGATAACATACCCCGGAAGGCCTCCTTCTTCAGTCGGACGGCTTCCCTGACCACCGGTGTCCACCACGGTGTCCGAGGGTTACCGCCCCTTGAGGAACCTAAGACCCTGAGGCCACAGCTCACCACCGCAGCTTCAGCAATGGAGGCTTTGAACACCGCCCACTCTGGCTCAATGCCCCCAACCTCCACAGGGATGCTAGAAAAGCTCCGCCGGAGGTGTGAGTTGAAGATCTCTAGGACGGGGGCCTCCTCCAGACGTTCCCAATTCACCCGCACTACCCGTTTGGGCTTACCAGGTCTGTCCAGCCTGTTCCCCCATTCCCTGATCCAACTCACCACCAGATGGTGGTCGGTTGACAGTTCCGCCCCTCTCTTCACCCGAGTGTCCAAAACATAAGGCCTCAGATCAGCTGACACGATCACGAAATCGATCATCGATCTTCGGCCTAGGGTACTCTGGTACCAGGTACACTTATGAGCACCCTTATGTTCAAACATGGTGTTCATTATGGACAATCCATGACTAGCACAGAAGTCCAGTAACAAACGACCACTCGGGTTTAGATCAGGGAGGCCGTTCCTCCCCACCACGCCTCTCCAGGGGCCTCATGTACAAAGACTTGCGTGGATTTCTGACTAAAACTTTGCGGACGCCAAAATCTGGAAAGCTGCTGCGCACAAATAAATCCGGATGTATCAATCCTTGCGTAAGCACGATTTCACACAGATTCTCTTTGTACATCCCAATTAACGTGAAATTGAGCACACATGCACGAGCCCGTCTCTCCACCCAGTCTCCTCCCTCATTTAATATGCTAATTCGTATAAATAGGCCTGCAGTAGTGCGCTCGTTAGGAGAAAGGAGAACATGGAGAAAGGAAGAAAAAAGAACTTTAGTGAATGCGAGGTGGAGGTGCTGATTTCGGAGGTAGAGGCCAGAAATAAGATCTTGTTTGGCTCTCTTTCCTCCGGAATCAGCACCAAAAGCAAAAAACTGGCGTGGGAAAACGTTGCCAAGTGAGGTTGGCAACGTGGCAATGAGGTTGGGGCGGAAAGCCGAACTGTGGCTGACATTAAAAAAAGTGGTCGGACATCAAGGTGGACGTAAAAAGAAAGGTCTCTGCCCACCGGAGAAGCGTGGGTCAGAGCGCAGCGGGGCGGAGTCTGGGAGCTCGCCCTATTTGATTAAAGGGTGGCAGCTGTGATTTGGGATCGGCTCTTTTTTGACCAAAAAAATCATAATAGTCGCGGAACACCCGTTAATTTTGAATGCGACCATCTTCTAACAAGGCCAACACTGCCATTGTCAACCTGTAAAGAAAAAGAAAAAGCATGCGCAAAATGTACCGATATATCGGTACATTTTGCGCATGCTTTTATATTCTCATTTATTTGGATGCATGCTGACGAAGGTTGTATCCATACACCCAATGTGTAAATAATATGTACATAATTCGAAATTGGCCGACTGGTTCATTGATGGATTGATTTTAACTAACAATGGCTTGTGCTTACTCCACTCAACATCACATAATAATATTGCAGTCAAGAATTTCACAACAAATGTGTGAAGAGAGATCATATGTCATGCGTGGTCCGGAAAATATGTAACGTTTAATAAACAAGCCATCACTGAAAATAATATTGCTGGGGCTTCCTTTTAATTCCAATATTGACAATTTAGTTTTATGGGTCTGATTAAGTTTAGCCTAACAACAGTGTCACATTATGCGTCTCGACAACAATAACGCATGATTGAACCACATTTAAGATCACGCATTCCGACGTTCAAATCCACTTTGAACTCGCCTCATATTGCAATATTACTTCATGACTCGTGATCGCGTAGGCTTAATGTCGTTGCGCTGCATTGCCTCTATGTGCCGCCAACTGACAAATGCAGCAGAAATGTGCGTAAGCCAGGCATTTAGTTTGCGTGGAGAACCGCACTTTCTCACGTCAAGTCAGTCTTTGTACATCCGAACGTTTGCGTGAGAAGTTGCTTACGCAGCTTTTTTGTGCGTAAGCAAGCTTTGTACATGAGGCCCCAGGTGTCTCCATCGTTGCCCACGTGGGCGTTGAAGTCTCACAGCAGAACTACGGAGTCCCCTACCGGAGCCCCATACAGGACTCCATTCAGGGTCTCCAAGAAGGCCGAGTACTCTGAACTGCTGTTCGGTGCATACGCACAAACAACAGTCCCCCCCACCACCCTTAGGCGTAGGGAGGTGACCCTCTCGTCCACCGGGGTAAACTCCAACACCGCGGCGCTCAGCCGGGGATTTATGAGTATCCCCACACCCGCCCGGCGCCTCACGCCCTGGGCAACTCCAGAGAAGAATAGAGTCCAACCCCTATCCAGGAGTACGGTACCAGAGCTGAGACTGTGCGTAGAGGTAAGCCCCACCAGATCTAACTGGTAGCGCTCCACCTCCCTCACAAGCTCCGGTTCCTTTCCCCACAACGTTCGACGTTCCACGTCCCCAGAGCCAGCTTCTGCCGCTCGGGTCTGGTCCGTCGGGACCCCCAACTTTCACTGCCACCCATGTGGCAGCGCACCCGACCCCAGCAGGTCTCCCTGCAGGTGGTGGGCCCACAGGACGAAGAGGGGGGGGGTGCCACGTAGCTTTTTCGGGCTGTGCCCGGCCGGGCTCCGTGGCAAACCCGGCCACCAGGCGCTCGCCGGCGAGCCCTCCGTCTGGGCCTGGCTCCAGACGGGGGCCCCGGGCTTCTTCCGGGCAGGGTCTCTCTTCCTCTTTCTTGCATGTTCATTGGGGTCTTGGTGAACCATTCTTAGTCTGGCCCCTCACCTGAGACCACTCTGCCATGGGAGACCCTACCAGGAGCACATGGCTCCAGACAACACAGCCCTCAGGTTCACAGGGACACGCAAACCTCTCCACCACGATAAGGTGACGGTTCCAGGAGAGGTTCATTTTAATCAAATAATTGTTATTTGTCATTGCAGAGGATCCAATCTGAGGATCAGCTCTTCAGCCCCTCAAAAAGGTGTGTGGTTCGGCATCAGGTTTGTAGTATATGTAACATTAATTCTTAACATATGTATATTGATTGTATATCTATGCACATTGATTTACTCAATAGCAACTGTGACTAATATTCTGTTTCTATGTTTATTTCACAGGTGGATGGATATCCCATCGTGCTGAAGGATTGTTTCATCCCACTCAATCCTGTCCACTTCAGCACCGCCATGTTGGCTGCGATGGACGCCGTGGTTCCAGCTCATCTTTTGAGCCCTGACTGCCCAGCCGTTCCACAACACACAATGGTAAGCTGAAAATGTGACGTGTTGATTGAGGTCTTTTAAAACTCTATTCTCTCCCTTAAAACACTCCTATATATGTTCTAAGTGTGTTTGATTTTCTTTAATCAGACACGGTGTGTGGAGCAACGACCGAAACGTGTTGCCTGCAAGAGGAGACTTGCAATGTGCCAGGTTTGTCTTTATTTCATTAATGTAATCACTGAATTGCACAGTATAAATGGTAGGCACCAATAATGCAATAGTTTCTTTGCTTTACTTGTTTAGTACTTTGGCAATTATTGAAAACAATTAAGAAAATACATGGTTTTGTTTTGTGTAAACAGGTCAAGGCGGCACCCAGCGTTGGGGTGTCTCCCAGGCTGACACGTGGCATTGTTGTGGAAGTGGTTGCGGAGGAGGAGGTTAGTACACTTTATTCTTAATCTGTTTAATTCTATGTGCCTTTGGCCAAAACTAATTGTTTAATACACATACAAAATTATTGCTATGACTAGCAAGTACTCTCAAATGCAGTAATGACACTTTTGTTCATGTATTTTCTTAATTTCTTTAGGGGGATGGGACTCCTAGTGCTGTGGCCGTGTCGGAGGAGCCATCGCCTACCACTGCTGTGGAGGAGGTTGGTACACTTTATTCTAAATCAGTTTAATTTTGTGTGCATTGGCCAAAACAAATTGTTCAAAATTATTGTATATGATTAGCAAGTTCTCTGAAATGCAATAATGACACTTTTGTTAATGTACTTTCTTAATTTTTTTAGGGGGATGCGACTCCAAGTGCTGTGTCCTCGGAGGAGGAGGAGGTCAGCAGTTCAGCAAGATTCATCCAAAGTAAGGTTGACGCTAACCCTCACTCTTGCAGGTGTGCCGAGAAAAAGCCACAGGCTGTTTCTGGTACTGTTGTCAGAGGTGTGCCGTCACCTGCTGATGTTTCTGGCGTTAATGGCAAAGTTGCGGTGACAACGACTGTCTATTGCGTGCAGTGTTGTCGCTGTGCTTAAACATGTTATAGAGATTGCCAAGACACGTGACCAACTGGGCGGCAACGTCATCAGAAACGCAAAGGATTGTGGGTATCTTTGGCCAATTTCCCCCGATCTACAGCGCGCTAGACATGGACAATGTAAATAATAACAAAAGTACAATGAAAAACAGAATTAACTGGCACAATGCAGCGGGCAAAGGAAAACAACAAAGAACCATACCGCCTAAAACTAAATCCAGCCGCAAAGAAACGATACGAGGACAAAATAAAGACAATCAAAGGGCTGGATCCCTATGAACATAAGGTGTGGTCCGCTGACATTAACCTGCTTCCCAACTTCCAGCACCCATATATATATAATTATATGGTACTAAATGTAAGTGCATACACTCACGAAGTGTACAGTAACTTCAAGTCTGTGCAGCAGGGCCAGGTCTTTTTTACCGATGGATGGGTCCAGGATCTGGAGATAGTGAAAGTTGGCCAGAAAACGGTCATCAGCTCAAAGGTATGCTAATGTTTTTAGCACCATACTCTTTCTTATTTATCTGGTTACAGTATGAAAACAACAAAACAACGTAATTTAGCAAGACAAACACATCATGCCTAAGATAGATTGTAAATTCAGGAAATTGCGACTTGTTTACTGCTCTTACTAAATGCTAGTAAAACACTGTTGTTGGAGCTACTGCTGCACAAGCCTTTTGGCAGTCAGACTGTATGGAATTGAAAGGATGGGTGGGCTAAGGGCTGCATTAGGGGAGGGGGGAGGAGGTGGCAGCATTAAGGGGTGGGGGTGATGTAAAGACGTGGAGTGGGGGTGGTTGAGGGCTGCATTAAAATGGGGGGGGGGGGGGGGTAATGTAAAGGATGTGGAATGGGGATGGCAAAAGGGGGGGGGCATGACGGGTCAGGTGGCTTAGGGCTGTCTTAGGGGGGGGGTGGGGGGGTGTGATGTAAAGGTGAGGAATGGAGGTACAGTAAGCCCACCCATCCCCCGCCCACTTCCAACCACACTGTACCCTGGATCGGCTACATACATCAAATAGCTCAATGTGTCCTGCTTGTACTGTTTTGTATGTCTCTGCAAGCTATTAATAATGTTTTTATTGTCTTAGGTGAATCACTCCATGCGACTCAGCCAGAAGCCCCTACAGCCATGGGTCATACTCTCAGCATGTGGCGAAGTGGAGAGCGCGCATTGCACTTGCATGGCTGGCGTGGCAGAGAAGTGCTCTCATGTGGCGGCCCTCTTGTACAAGATAGATACAGCTGTGCGTCTGCGGGGACATGTGACTCCAACTGATGTTGAGGCATACTGGGTGATGCCCTCTAATATAACTAAAGTGCAGGGTGTGCCTGGCCATGCTATTGACTTCACAACAAGTTCAGCCCGAAAAAAGGCACTTGAACGATCAATTTGTGGAGACACCAGCACAGCACCCAAGATCAGGATCCGCTTAGGTGGCACATGTTTACCACAGAAGACACTAGAGGATTTAAAACCCCTCACAGACCTCATGCATGCACACAGGTCCGGACTGTGTTCTGTAATGGAGGAATTCTGCCACCACTATGCTGACCCCATTCAGCCGTCTGTCACACCTAAGTCTCTGCTGCGGCTTCGCAACCCTGAAATGGATGGCTGTGACTTGATGGCCTTGCTTAAATACTGTGAGGGCCTGAAACACCTGGTGGCAGTGACAGGCACAGAAGCAGCTGCACTGGAAAAAAACACAAAACAGCAGCACAAGTCTGACCTATGGCACAGCACACGAGCAGGAAGGATAACCGCCTCCATCATACACGCTGTTGTCTCCACTTCCATAACTACACCAGCTAAGTCAACTGTGGAGAAGGTGTGTTATCCACAAAAACCCTCACTGAGACAGACTGACAGTGGCCCAGAGGCCATTCAATGGGGGAGAGAAAAAGAGGATACGGCAAGGGTCTCCTATATCACAGAGACAGAGCTGCGGCATAGGGACATGAAAGTGGAACAATGTGGATTCATAGTCAACCCTTCGTTCCCAGAAATAGGCGCGACTCCTGATGCACTTGTGTACTGTGCATGTTGCGGGAAAGGATGTTTGGAGATTAAATGCCCTTTTAAGCACCGGGACCATAACATTCTGCAAGCATGTACTGACAAGGACTTTTGTGTGCAGTTCACAGAAGGCAGGATGCTGTTGAAGAAGACCCACAAGTACTACAAACAGGTACAAACTCAGATATTTGTCACCGAGTCACAGTTCTGTGACTTTGTTGTTTGGACGACCAAAAGCCTTACAACTGTGCGTGTCATGCCTGATGTAGGACTTTGGGAGACACTTTTGCCAGCTGCACAGGATTTTTTTTACAAGGTTGTCCTACCTGAACTTGTAGCCCATCACTACACTAATCCCCCACTACCTGTGTCTTCAGCTGAGTTACCTGTTCCATCACATGATCCCCATCCCACAGACAAACCAAAAAAGCGAGCACAGAAGAGCACCATCAGAAAAACACCCAAGCACAAGGTTATCCCACCAGCCTCTACCAGCACCCCACCTTCAGATGACCTACCTGTGCCTCCAGCTGACCTACCTGTGCCATTAGTGGACTCACAGGCCAGAGACAAAAACAAAAAAAGAGCACGAAAAAGCACAATCAAAACACCATTGGCCACAGTACAGCCAGGTAACACCGCCCATCCCAAAAGAAGGGCACCTGAAAAGGCTGTGTTGTGGTGCTTTTGCAGACAGCCTGAAGAGCTTGATGACATGGTCGCTTGCGATAACCAGAACTGTCCTATTGAGTGGTTCCATTTAGGTTGCGTGGGACTCAGCAGCGCACCGGCCAGAGAAGAGACATGGCAATGTGATGCTTGCTTGTCGGTGACTTATCAAATCCAGCCTACCTCATACACTTCCAGTGATCTTTTATGTTGATTCCTTATAAAGTGTGAATGTGTTCATCTAAATGTATTTACATGTTAAACATGTAAAGAAACGGAAATTACGTTGGCTGTTATTAGTATGTACTACAAAGTTATGTTATTCTGTTAGCAACCAAAGAAATCTGATTTTGCACTATTTAGGTTGCATGGGACACAGCAGCACACCGGCCAGAGAACGAAGTGTATTGGCAATGTGATGCTTGCTTGTCGGTGACTTATCAACTCCAGCCTACCTCATACACTTCCTGTGATCTTTTATGTTGATTCTTTATAAAGCACTTTTTATAATGTAAATGCATTCATCCAAAGTTATTTACATGTTAAATATGTAAGGAAATTAAGTTGGCTGTTAGTTCTGCTGACTAAGTTATGTACTAGTGACTTATGTAATTGTGTTTGCAACAAAAAAAATGATTTTGCACAATCATTCCTTAATACAGATAAAGGATGCAGAATTTCTTTCAGTCTGTGTGTATTTCATTTACAGGGATGGCAAAAAATCATTACAGGTGATATGTGACATTGCATTTGAAAACTATTACCACATTTACAATATTTACAACATTTACATATTTGCTTCTAACACGAGGGCTTCACAACTATACTTGGACACATATTGGTCAACGCACAGCACACAACAACAATTTTGTCCAGCAGAGTCTTTTCCTCTCCCTCACAAGGCACCACAAATCCCAGGCGTATGGTGTCATTTAAGATGTTGAACTTTGACCGCATACACCCTATCACTCGCTCCACGTGGATCCTGACATGTGCCAACTTCCTAGTTTCCTCCACATCTTGTGCATTCAGTTGGCTGTGACCTCTGGTGAAGGCAGGTGTTTTCAGGGTAGCACCCACAAGAGCTACACTTTCTTTGATGTCGAAGCCACGGTCTGCCAACACTACGTCTCCAGGGGACAGCATCTGAATAAAGCCACTGTTCTCAGTGACTTGCTTGTCACTGGCACGTCCCCCCCAACCTTTGGAAATGAAAGATAGTACCTTGAGGTGTTATGCCTATGAGATATTTCATTGTGTACCTGCTTTTGTAGTTAGAATATGTCTGTGCCTTTGCACGTAGATTTTGTGCCCTTTCAATGAAAAGCTCAAAACAGTCAATAATAACAGTAACACGATTCCCAAACATCTCTACATACTGATGTGGCATGCTTGCCTGTATACAAAGTCGCTTTGGCCAGTACACCAAAGGGCTGAGGTGTGCATGCAGTACATTGATAGTCTCAATGAAGACATTGGATGCTGTTTGTCGGCTAATGTCAAAGAGGTGTGCAACATGCTCAACAGGAAGATCAAGTCTTAAACGCATGAGGGTCAGGAGGAGCATTTGAAAATGGGAGAGTTTTCTTTCTTTAGATGTTGGTAGACTGGGAATGATTTGCATCAAAACTCCCATCAATAGACTGAAAGATGGGAGGCCAGTGTAGTACTTCACTTTTGAGTCATTGTCTTTGAGAGAATTCTCATCCAAGGCCCTTTTGGAGAGCTCTTCCTTCAGTTTTTGATTCTCCTCCTGCAAACGCATTATTTCTTGGAGTCTGAGGCCACACATGGTGCACTGTTCATCTGCATTCCCCATTACAGCACCCTCCCCTGATGTTTCACTTTCCATATATTCCTCTGTCCCAGGATTGTCTGGAGCTGGTGGTAGGGGATGAGTCGCTTGTCTTTCCTTCTCAGCCATAGGTGCAGAGTAATCTGAAAGTATTAACAAGAAGACGCATAAACTGTTAATCTTTGTACTTGCCTGATGTTCAGGACACACTTTTTTCTAAATGAGATTTATCAATCTGAATTACTTTGATCGCAATGACACTTTTCAGGAACTGGTCCCAGGGATGAGACTTTCACACCGTTCTTTTGTTACTGATAGCTGCTCCAAGTATTTCAAGACGGTTACATCTGCATTCCAAATGCCTAATGACCTCTATTCCTACGGAATACAGACTAAGTATACACAGGGGGCAACATATATTATATTATTTTACTAAGATATATAGGTAAATATACTTAATTAATCCTAAAGGAAATGAAGGTGTCCAGTAGCACACATCACGGTGCAAACAAGTGACATCTATACAAATAAGCATAGGCTACACATACTACCCTAAAATACCTTATGACATTCATACAACATACATACATACTACCCTAAAGCAAAGGAAAATTTAGATAATAGATTATGTATCATTGTGATATGTTACATGACGAGTAGTGTGGACATTAAGCAGCCAGGTGGAAGGGAATCATAGTGGAATGGTGTACTGAAAAAAACATAGCCAGTGCAAACTTACCCGGGAATAAGGGGGCTGCATTATCCAGCTCAGCCTCAGGACTAGTGTGGTCCGGTTCTGGTGCTTGTTGTGGTTGTGGTTGTTGTTGTTGTTGTTGTTGTTGTTGTTGTCGTCTTCTCCTAAGCCGCTTGAAACGGTCTGTCGTGGTAGCTTTCACCTCAGTATGGCCGAGGTGGAGAGAAGGGGCCCAGTCAGGATCACACTGCAGCATTTCATAGGCAGGTTTGCCTGCAAACATAGTCACCAAATAAATTGCTATGTAGCCTAGATGTACAACATTTAAAACTGATTAATGTACCCTTCGTACATTGGTAACACTCATGTTAACAGTTAACATTGGCATAACGCCGCCAAATCTAAGTCTGGTTAAGTCCAACAAAATAGGCGGGTTATTAGCAAAGTACATAACATTTACAGAGTTACTTACCTTTGTGAAAGTGCTTCGAACACACCATCATGTGTGGTGGAGTGTAATCAAAGGTGAGCTTTGACCTCCTCACTGCCGCTATCCATGCCATTCTTCTTCTTTTCGTAACCTCAGAGACATGGCTACAACTATTTTTTTTCCATGCTGGTAAACAAAAAAACGAAAGTCCATTGCGGATCTTTTTGCCCTGTCTATCGTGCGAACGACTATTGCAATTCACAACACAGCAGGTTGACGGCATCTTCAAAGTCTGGCGCGTTTGTTTGTGCCATAGATTCCCACAATGCTTTGCGTTCCCCGCCGGGAATACGTCATGATGACGACACGCTGGCAATCTCTATTGCCCATGTGTGTACATGGGGTGTGCGAGATGTTGATAGCATTTGTGCAGAAGGCGAGAAGTTGGCTTGTTCTGTAGGTACATCAACTAGGGATAGTGGCTTTGATAGTGATCTGTGTGAGTTCATTAAACAGCACAGTGTTTTTGGCAGAAAGTGGAATGTAGCTATTGGTCCATCAGTCTACAGAGGTTTTGGCTCGACTCTTGTGTTCTACGAAAAGCTACAGGAACCTTTGTTGACGGAATTGATGGAATGTGTCTCTTGAACCTTCACGGTGCCGTGAGTTTTGTCATTGAGCACAATGGTTACTTTGTTGTAGTTGATTGTAGTACTTGTGATGTATCTGGTTTTCCATCTAATATTGGCAGGTCTGTAGCTGTTTTTAACATGTGCCTGGCCGACCTGATGTTGCATATTCAAACTCTTAAGAAGTCTTTGGGTGCAGAGTGGTATGCCATTAGTAGCCTGTCTGTGGGGGCAGATTCAGACATTGACAGTGTGACATTGCTGGTAGATGTTGATGTCAGTTGCAACTGTAGTTGAGGGTGGCAGTTCACAGAGTAATGCAAGTTCTGTCAGGGACCGTCTTCTGGATCACAAACCTTGGTGACCTTTCTTGAAGGATACTTAATGCTGACCTGAAATATATGTTTCAACATTAGTTTCAGCATTTGATTTTTAAGTGGGATACACTAGGTTTATGACTATATTGACATTGTGTAAGGTAGTACACAAACTAAAGGCTAAATCAGACTTGTATGACTACTTGCAGGGCATGACCAACTTCATTCATAGATCTAAAGTCAGAGGGGACTACACGACATACAACTTGCATAACATAATGCATGAGACAACAATCCGTAAGCCACGGGAATATCCTGAGATGTTAATAGGCTGTTTTGACATTTCATTAGAATCCATGTAGGCCTATGTAGCAAGAAGTTTGAGTAGATCAAAATAGACTTACCTCCTTAATGCTCTTCCTTGCAGTAGTGGCTCCGGCAGGACTCAAAGGGCTAGGGCACATTTATTTTACATCCCTCTGAGTTTTAGAGGGAGTCAGCTCCCATTGTCTTTTCTCGGTCGATGAAGATGCTGCTCCCCCGAACTCTTCTATCCATCGCCCATACGTGGTCAGACTGTTTTCAACTTGTGAGAGAAGAGTAGTACAGCGATTGCAAATCCGATCAGATTTGCCCGTCTCTTGCATGACCGTCAACCCTATGCCTAAAAACCTCTCACAAATGCTCATAGGATTCTTTAATCTGGCAAATATATCGATTGAGTGTTTGTAAATGCCCTTGATTTTCATATCAATCTTGCACAACCTGCAAATATTGTTCGCATCCATTGCAACTTCTGAAAACCGCTGTGCTAAAAAACAATCACGTTTGTTGACAACTGAGTGGAGTTTTTCCGTCGCTCTGCACAGTAAGTCATCCGGATCGTTGGTCTGATTGGTTGAAGGACTGTCCAATTGCTTGCAGCCATTTGAACTACGCCCACCTCTTGTGCAGGAGAAAATGACGGCACCCTTACCAGACCAACGTGCAATCTACAATTGGACTTGGTCTGGCAATAGCCAGGCTAGGTCTGAGCAGCGCAGAAGAGCGTCCTCGTTAAGCATCAAGCAGCTCGGGCTGACAGACAGAGCGGTCAACTCGCCGGCCCGCTTGGCAGAAACCAAGGCCAATAACAGCGCCATCTTAAAGGACAGGGCGTCCAAAGGGGCCTGAGACTGAGGTTCAAAAGGTTCCATGGATAACCCGCACAACACGGTGGGAAGATCCCAGCGTGGCGTAAGCACGCGTGCAACAGGTCTAACACGTCTAGCCCCACGCAAGAACCTCTTGACCAGTGGATGGCTGAAGACCAGCATACCATCAAAGCCTGCATGGCCAGCCAAAACGGCTGCTGCATAAACCTTGATAGTGGAAAAGGCCAAACCTTTTTCCAATAAGTTCTGCAAAAAAGCAAGCACGCTTCCAACCTTGCATAGAGATGCAACAGTGTGGTTCCTGTCACACCACTTAGAGAAAGCGCACCACTTCGCCGCATAGAGGGAAGAAGTCGAGGGTGCACGAGCGCTCTGGATAGTGTTGATAACTGCCTCAGGCAAACCCTTACCCTGCAGGATCAACCTCTCAGGAGCCAAACCAACAACCGTCCTGATACATCGGGCGGGTGGTGCACTGTCCCGTGGGCCTGTGAGAGCGCATCCAATCTGAACGGCACCTGCCACGGCGCAGTCCATGAGAGCGCCGCCAGTTCTGGAAACCACAGAGCTGAGCGGTTCTCCGGAGCAACTAGAATGAGAGACAGTCCTTCCTGTCTGACCCATTCCAGAAGAGGAAGGATCAGCTGGAGCGGGGAAACGCATACAAGAGAACCCGCCACCAAGGTGTGTGTGCCAACGCATCCACCCCTAGTGGGGGAAGATCCCGAGGATTGAGAGAGAACCACCACCTGCAGTGTGTGTTCTCTCTGGACGCCAACGGTCCACCTGAGCCGTCCCCAACCTCCGCCAGATCAGTCTGACAATTTCGCCTTGTGTCGCCTGGGGTCCAACTGTTGGCGAGCAAACCACCGCTGTAGTCTGCACATAAAGAGCAGACCCAGGGGAACCACCGGGTGGGCAGCTGCCATCAGCCCCAACAGGTGCATGGCAGACAACGCGGTCACATTTCTGCGAACACGAAAGCGGGAGAGCGCCAGCCGGACTGCGTCTCGTCAAGGATTAGATTAGAAAAACTTTATTTATCCCAAAATGGGCAATTCAATTCGCAGTTACCAGTCTCACATAATAAATACTATAAATAGCATAAGAGGTAGACAAACAAAAACATATATCAACAGCAGTCCCAACACACACATTCAACTCACAATTCATTTCAGTCTGTCAGTAAACAACCACCCTGCACTTGAAAACACTGGTGTGCTCTCCACCTACTCCCAACCTTTATCACTTAGCAACCTGATGGTTGCAGGGATAAAAGAGTGGGAGTACCTCATTGTTCTTGGTCTGATTGAAGCGCCTCCCTGAGGGCATTAGTGTGAACTCCTCACTGAGGACATGGTCAGGCTGACCGATAATACATTTAGCTTTCTGGCCTGCATGTTTGTCCCACAATGAGCTTATACTCTTGAGCTGGATTCCAGTGATCTTAGAACAGATCTTTACAATACTATTTAAACTATTTCTGTCCTTCACTGACATGCTGTTAAACCAGCATATAAATGAAAAAGTTAAAAGACTCAATAAAAGATTGGTAAAAAATTCTCAGAATAACTTTAGAGACACTAAAAGAGTTCAGCATTCTCAGCAGTGTCATGGGTAGATGTGTAGGAGCGTCTTGAGCTAGGTGTGAATCACTCAGGAGCAGACGAGAAGGATAGGAAATTATGGGATATTTTTATTTTTCCTAATTTAAGGCCCATAAGGCAATAAAAATAAAACAAAAAAAACCACTGTTGACTAAACAAAATAAATGGACTTGAGTCACAAAAATAATAAGTCAAAACTTCAGCATACCGGACCTTTAAACAAGTCACTTTTTGAGAGCAGTAAACAGACATACGTCCTTCCACCATCAGCTCCCCAGAACAACTGACGAGCGTCAGCTTAAATAGGCCTAAACCCCCTACTAATTGGCGCATACCAATATACACGTGAGACAGGGGTGTTACAAGTTAAATTACACAACAGCTTTAAACAGCTACCATTCTTCCCTCTATAAGCTAGAAACATTTAAGCACATTAAACCGTGTACTATTGCTCTATTTTGGCGTAGCCAAAATGTATAAAAACAGCAAAAAATAATTACAATAACTCGGGGTCACTTCCGGTTTACCCGGAAGTTATGACGTCGATTTAAACCCCGTTGCCGCGGCACACAATCCCTAACACAAACACTAGACGAGACGCTGGTAAGACGAACATTTATGCTGTGTTAACATGTAACATTTAAACAAAATAAACGGACCTGGAATTTGACAACGACATACTTGTTTGAGTGGTTATTGCAACAGAACAGGTGACATTAATGGTAAATGGTATTAAACAGAAAGTAGTAATGATGATCTTAACAATAGCTCCTTTACTCTGCACCCAATGCAATTCGGCTTCAGAGCTAACTATTCAACTGAAACTGCCAACTATTTTTTAATAGAAAAAATCAAATCTCTGTTGGATAAAGGTGGTGTAGTTGGAGCTGTGTTCCTTGACTTCAAAAAGGCATTTGATACTGTTAATCATAGAATTCTCATGTCAAAATTAGCCAGTTTTAATTTCTGTTCAGATACACACAATCATAAATCAGCTGCCCTTCGTCTGTCCACAGGAGTCCCACAAGGATCCATATTGGGCCCTTTGTTATTTACATTATATATCAATGACTTACCATATGTATGTCCTGACACCAACATCCAAATGTATGCCGATGACACGGTAATTTATGTACATGGTAGCAGCATGACACAGGTTGCTGATAAACTCACAAACTCCATGACTCATGTAACAGCATGGTTAAAGCAATGCTGTTTGCAGCTGAATGTGTCTAAAACAGTATGTATGTTTTTTACCAAGAAGAACAGTCCTAGTGTCGAGCCGGATATCTTTGTTTCAGGGGAGAGGTTACAGGTCGTATCTGAATACAAGTATCTTGGTGTTTTGGTTGACTCTAAACTTTCTTTCAAGGCTCAGGTGAAAAAGGTCTGTAACCGGGTCAAATTCAATCTCTCAAACTTTAGGTTCAGTCGAGATTATATGTCAACAGAGGCGGCTAAAATGTATATGCATTCCATGGTTTTTTCCCATATCATCTACTGTTTAACTACCTGGTCACAGGCTAGTAACACTTCTCTAAAACCAATAGAATCCTTGTATAAACGAACAGTTAAAATCCTTGACAAGAAACCGGTACATTCTCATCATTGTCCAATATTAAGAACATATAATCTGTTGAGTTGGGACAATTTGATTAAATATGTAAATGCCTGTCTTATGCACAAGATTATATATGGTTCCACCACGCCTCCGCTGAGACAGTTTGTCAACATAAGAACAACTGCATATGGGTTCACAAGAGGTGCAGCAAGAGGAGACTGTATTATTCCTTTTAGGAAAAGTTCGTTTAGTCAGTCTGCTTTCTCTGCTAGAGCTGCACTAGAGTGGAATTCCATCCCAGCTACTATTAGAGACCTGAATACCTACAGTTTATTCAGAGCTCATTTGAAGAGATGGTTGATTGGTGCTCAGATCTGTCAGCACTAGTTCTTTTACACCTTTCTTCCTCTCTCCGGTCCGTCTGTGCTGAACCTGTAGCCATCTTGTTGTTGTCTGTCTGCCTTCATGTGTCGGCATGCATGTCTTTTTGTGGTGTCATATGTTATATTGTGTATGCATGCAGTTTGTGTCTGTGCTTCTGCTTTGCATGCTGTGGTGTGATGTGTATTGCGTCATGTGTCTTTGCTGCATGGGGATGTATTGGTTATGTTTTCTGATTGATGTTATATATGTTCTTTTGTCATGTCATGTTGTATGTTCTTTTGTCAAATTGTTAATTGCTGTGCATGTTTGTAGATTGCCTTGGCTAATAACTTTGTAATTTTAATCATATTCATATTCTGTTCATATTCTGTTTTTAGGGTGACTTTTTAACATCCGTCTGGGGACTACAGATGAAAAATAGCCTCTTGGCTAATTCTGGCGCATTTACAGTAATGTTATTAATGTGCACTGTCCCTGTTTTCAAATAAACTTAAAAAAAAAAAAAAAAAAAAAAAATGGTACACAGGCAACATTTGCACTCTCTTGTCGTCGGTAGCTATGCGCCCCGTCACAAGCAGATGGACTCTTTGCTGTCCCTTTTTAACAATTACCTCTGTATTAGTTTGTGCCTAAGTATTTGTAGGTGTCTACGAGTTGGACTTCCTCCCCATGGATAACACTCGGTTTGGGCTCTCCCTTTACTTTCCTAAAATCTATGACTAGCTCCTTTGTTTTTTCTACATTTAGATCTAAGAAGTTGATATCACACCATTTAACAAATGATGTCAGAGCACGGCCATGGCTGCAATGTGAACCTTGAAAGAGGGACAGCAACGCAGTGTCGTCTGAAGATGTGGCTAGATAACTTCCCTGTTGAGAGGACCTACAGCTATCTGTGTACATAATGAACAACAGGGTGAGAGTACACAACCCTGGGGTGAACCAGTACTGGAAGTAATGGCATGGGATAAGTGTCCATTTACAGAGACCCTCTGAGTTATGTCTGTTAAGAAATTTAAAAGCAACAGTATCTGATGAGGTAACTGAAACTCAGCAGCTAGTCTCTCAATTAAAATATGTGGCTGCATCTTATTGAAAGCAGAAGAAAAGTCTGCAAATAATAGTCTAACATGTGAAGGCTTTTCTAAATGTTTATACATTGTATTTAGAATGTTTATACATTGTATTTAGAATGAAGAGTTTTCCATCATCTACACTTTTCCCTGTTTGATAGGCAAACTCTGATAGGCAAAAAAATGGATGAAGTTTACCACTGACCAGAGACATGATTTCATCCTTAATCATTTTCTCAACATTTTTCATTACCAATGATGTAAGTGCTACTGGTCTGAAGTCTTTAAGCTCTTTGGGATGATTTGATTTCGCTACTGGTATAATAGTGGACCTCTTCCATATCTGAGGTATCTGGCCTTTCTTAGCACACATATTAAAGAGTGGAGTGAACACCACACTAAGCTGGTCAGCACAGTAACGCAGCGTGTGTCCGCAAACAGCATCAGGGCCAGCAGCTTTCCTAATATTTATTCTTTTAAACAGGGTTGTTACTTGTTCCTGGGTTATCTGTCATAACAATGTCATTGTCAGGGACAAGAGAGTCCCTCCACATATGAATGTTCTCAGAGAAATCAGATGATTCAAACCGTGAGTAAAACATATTAAAAGCATTTGAGGGGGGAACTCTCCGGCACCTCCGGGGGGTCGTGTTGTTCAGACGTTGTTCGACAGATGTTCCTAAGGGGTGGCTCTCTCCGGCCCCGGGATTCTCGCGCCGGGTCCCACAGCCGGTAGAATATCGGACAATCCCCGCCCGAGTCGTGAACACCCCGTGCGGTGTCCGGACGACCACGTGGCAGGTTTTGTAGGTTTGGGTATCTCCGTGTACGCATGCCTTCCCCCGGCCAAGTCAGGGCGGAGGAGGGTGACCACACTACCGGTGTCCAGCAGGGCCTGGGTGTCCTTGTTCATGACTCTTGCTGGAAGGGTCGGGCTCCCGGACGTCCTCTGGGCCCAACAGGTTGCCAGCATGCAAGGCCGGCTCAACCCGTGGTCCGCGTAGGCCGACGGCATGGACACGTCCCGGTCTCCAGGGCAGTAGCGGGCTATGTGGCTGGGCTGGCCACACTCGTAACACCGCCTCCCCTCCCGACTCTCCGTGGTCACGGTGGGTGGGACAGGTGACGGCGCAGAGGCCCCTGTTGTGGGTCCCCGTGGGTCTTGGCGGGACTCGGCTGTTCTGGGGTAGATGACTCCGGTACTGGCGCTCAGTTGCTGGGCCACCTGCCAGTTCTCCAGCTGCTTGATGGACGGTCATCCAACCGTGACCGTCATCAGGATGACCGTGTCATCCTGACACGGCCGTCCACCGTGTCAGGATGGTGGTGGGCTAGTACCCGTCGGGCGCCCGGCGGGAGCTGTCGGATGGTATTGTCTATTATCACCCGGGCGATAGGGCTGGGTCCTTCTCCGGTCGCTAGCCACCTCCTCACTAACCGACCATGCTGTGCGATCTGGGTCCGTACCGCGCCCCGGACGTCAAAACGCCAATCATGGAAGCGTTGAGCTCGGGCCGCGAGGTTGTGTCCATAGTAGGCCAGGATCGCCTGTTTGAGAGCGGGGTACTGTCGGGCGGTCTCTACGGGTAGGTCTTGGCTCGCCTGCTGTGCGGGTCCGGTGAGAAGCGGTGCCACGATGTGGGCCCACTGTTCTTCGGGCTAGTTCTCTCTCCGGGCGGTTCACTCGAAGACCTCCAGGTACGCCTCCACGTCGTCCTCGGGCCCCAGTTTGGTGAGCCGGCTGGTCGGGGCTGCGGTCGAGGTGTCGCGGACGACGTGCCGTTTTACGGCTTCGCGGAGCAGAGCAAGGCTCTCCGTGGTCTCCTGCTGCAGGCTTGCGGCTTGTACCTGCTGCTGACACTGGGCGGCGCCTTTTAAGATGGCTCCCAGGTCTCTGTCTCTCCCTCGCCAGGTGTTCCCAATCGCGCTGATTGGAGAGAGAGAAGCTCTGCTCTCTGCTGCCGGCAAGTGGGTGGCGGCGGTATACGCCGTCCACCACTACACCTTGGACCCGCCTGGGCTGAGGTGTAAGGGGCGGGATGCCACAGGGTATGGAACGTAAGCTCCACCTATTGACCCATAGCAGAGGTCAATAGTGGTATTTTTCTGTGTGGTGCTGCAAGTTACATATTGTTCATATGTTCTCAAAGTTCTACCCAAGCCACATTTATTAAAATCCCCAAGGATGAATTTGGGTGCGTCGGGGCAAATTTCATCCAGTTTGTGTGTTGTGTCGGTACCTCTCGTTGATGTATAAACACACTCCTCCTCCACGCCAGTTATCTCCGGTGACCTGTCTAGACGAATTGGGCTCCAAACCCAGTTAGTGTCAAGTCCTCGTCCCGGTCTGAGTCGTTGAGCCATGTTTCCGTGAAAGCGAGTAGACACGTTTCTCCAATTTCTCGTTCGAACTTGGCCCATGATTCCAGTTCGTTTATCTTGTTACGGATAGATTGTGCGTTTCAGAGCAGTATGGGAGGGAGCGGGTGTAACTAGCTGCGATTATCCAGGCTTTTTGATTCTCCGTCGTAGGCCACCTCTCCTTCCCCTTTTCCGATGCTGTTGGGCCGGCTGCACAGCTCTCTCGGGATGTCGTCTGGAATCGCGCCGGCTGTTGATGTCCGTAGTGAGAGGAGAAACTCTGCTGAGAGCTCTTCCCGGAGCTCCGCGTCCACTCGACTCACAACAGGTGGATCAAAGTAAGAGCAAAGATAAAAAATTACTACGAGACTGGTAGACTGCTGGGTCGCACGCTGAGGAGCGCCCCGGAAAGGAGGAGGCGAGAGCATCGCTGTCATGGTGGCTGAGTCTAGGCAAAGCCCCAACTAGACTGTCTGCCCGCTGGGGAGCGGGAAGCTCTTTTCCCAGTTGATGGCAAAACCCAGGAAAGAGAGATGGTTTATCACCGTCATGGTGTCTCCTCTCGCAGCTTCCTCAGAGCTGCTCAGAATAAGTAGGTCGTCGAGGTAGAAGAGAACCCTCTTTCCCTGACGCCTGAGCGGTCCCAATGCCGTGAGAATCGCCCCGAACCGGGAACGATTCTCACGGACAGACTGTCGGTGCGCGAGCGCCTCAGAGAACCGGGGCCCATACAGTCCGTCTGGAGCTAATGGGCCCTGGACCAGGCCGGCCCGCTCTCGCTCCGGCCCCGCGGTGTGAGAGAGCCATATCGCCATATGCAGGCCGGCTGGCCGGCATATGGCTTGGACAGAGAAGCGCTGCCAGGGGGGCCTCCAGGCGAGGGACCCCCCTCCCCTGAGTGTCAGCCCCCCCCTCCACGTTGGTGAAGTCGCTGAAGGCCTTCACCGGAGCCTTCAGCGTCGAGGGGTCCCCTCCTGCAGCGGTGAAGCAGTGCTGAACAGGCGGGACCAGCGGACGCTGGGTAGCCCGCCTTGAGGAGGCGGACGCACTCGCCCTGCATGTCATCCCACATGCAGGCAGGAGGCGGGGCTGGCATGCCGATGGCCGCCGCTTTACCCATCATTTCTCTGAAGAGATCGGCCATCCGGCGCGGCTTCTCCTTAGGGACGACCGTGGAGGTGGAGGTCCTGGAGCGGGAAAACCCCGACGCTGAACCGGAGAAGATGTCATCTCAGGCGTCGACTTCGATGTCTTCATCCTCCTCATCCTCGATATCGGGGACTCCGGCCTTGAAGAGGTCAATGGCCTCAGAGAGCTCCACCGACGGTGAGAAGAAGAGGTGCCTGGGGAGGAGCCCCTCATCAGGCAACGCGTGGAAAGCAGCGCAGGAGGCGGGGTCGGCCATAGCAGCCGCGGCGTGTTCCGCGCCGAGGCAGCGGAGGCACGCCAGGTGTTGGTCACCCGGCGCACCGGCAGGATGACCCTGAAGGGGGCCTAGCTCCGGAAACGGCGCCCTGGACTGGCCCTGAAAAGGGCAGTTTTTGTGGCGGCTGGCCTACGCCGCTTCCACCGGTTGTTGGTCCGAGTTCTTCATGGCGGTCTCTTGCTGATCGATCAGTAGCTGAAAGAAAAGGGAGGACGAGCGAGCGTTATATACACGCTGCCGTGGGGAATGTGGGCGGGGCCCACGTTGATTGATGCATAGTTAAAATTTTCAGTGAGCGCTCACACACACGGGACAAGCCCATAAGGCGAAGCCTAGACGGCTACGCCTACATGAAATAGAACCCATGTACACACTTACCCAATTGCTCTCTCTCTCTCTCTCTCTCTCTCTCTCTCTCTCTCTCTCTCTCTCTCTCTCTCTCTCTCTCTCTCTCTCTCTCTCTCTCTCTCTCTCTCTCTTGGGGACCAGTTGAGGCTCCTCGTATGGTCGCGTGTGTGTGTTTGTCTGTGTGTGTGTGGTAAAGGGGAGGTATCCTGCTCACCATAATCGTATTAGGTAGCACTTCACTAAATAAAGTAAAAGCACTGCAACATCAAATCCACACCGCCACTTAGTGAGCCGCCTACACACATCACATCACCGTGTGTGTGTGTGTGTGTGTCTGGTTGTCTATGTGTGTGTGTGTGTGTGTGGTTGTCTATGTGTGTGTGTCTGTTGTCAGTGTGTGTGTCTGTTGTCTATGTGTGTGTCCGTGTGTGTGTTAGCAGTATTGAGTAGGGGCGGACTGAGATCTCACTGCTACACAAGCACATTTTTTACTGATGCAGAGCAGTTTACTAGAACTAGCAAAATGTCATTTATTATTTCCTGTAATCATAACTTCACCAAACATCTTCAAATATTCAAGAATTGTGAGCAAATTAAGTACATGCACACAATATAGCGCACGCATAGACAACCTCACCATCTATTGACAAATGCTTCATCCAATTCTGAGTGGGGTGCCCTTGCGAACTGATGAGGTTTGCTGTCTAAAGCTATTTTCACTACAGCCAGTTAGAGGGACACACAAACAAAGAGAGAGAGAGAGAGAGAGAGAGGGGGGGGGGGGGAGAGAGAGAGAGAGAGAGAGAGAGATGGGGGATGAAGGGGTAGAGAGGTAGAGAGTGTTAGTGAGTCAAACAGACAGAGAGAGACTGAGAAATGTTGAAATATGACAACAGTGAATACATGGGTTTAGAACCAAGGCCTTATGAGCCTCATCAGAGTTAAGAGAAAGGATATCTGAGCGCACTCCTGCAGTGTGTGTGTGTGTGTGTGTGTGTGTGTGTGTGTGTGTGTGTGTGTGTGTGTGTGTGCGTGCGTGTTTGTGTGGCTGGCGTAAATGAAACTATTAATTGAACGGACAAAGAGCGTTGTCTTGATCTCTATCTCAGTGGCCCGTGAAATTAGCTGCTTTGTGCGTGATTGTATCTGTTTGAGTGTGTGTCATTTTGTGCATTTGTGTGTATGTGTGTGTGTTGGGTTGAAAGGCTCCATGGTTTTGCATTCATGTCATTGTGCAAATGTTGAAATGTGTGTGCAATGCATATATACAGTATATACAACTATATATCTATCTGTGTGTGTGTGTGTGTGTGTGTGTGTGACACCGTGTGTGTGACACCGTGTGTGTGTGTGTGTGTGTGTGTGTGTGTGTGTGACACCGTGTGTGTGTGTGTGTGTGAGTCAGTGAGTGCTGTGGTGTGAGTGTGTGTGTGCGTGTGTCAGTGAGTGCTGTGGTGTGTGTGTGTGAGTCAGAGTGCTGTGGTGTGTGTGAGTCAGTGAGTGCTGTGTGTGTGTGTGTGTGTGTGTGTGTGTGTGTGTCAGTGTGTGTGTGTGTGTGAGTCAGAGTGCTGTGGTGTGTGTGAGTCAGTGAGTGCTGTGTGTGTGTGTCAGTGAGTGTTGTGGTGCGTGCGTGCGTGCGTGCGTGCGTGCGCGCGTGTGTGTGTGTGTGTGTGTGTGTGTGTGTGTGTGTGTGTGTGTGTGTGTGTGTGTGTGTGCGTGCTCAGCAGTGTGTGCCGTCAGAGTGACAGCGAGCTCCGTAAGCACATTTCCAGCGGGCTAATTAAAGCTCCTCTGGACGGCCGGCTTATTAACATCTCAGCCCCGCTGAAGCTCCTCAGACCCCCGGATCAATGCTCTTTATTAGGCCTGTACTGCCACCTCCTCCTCTCCTCCCCTCCTCTCCTCCCCACCTCCTCACCCAACCTCCTCCTCCTCCTCCCCCAACCTCCTCCTCCCCAACCTCCTCCTCCTCCTCCCCCAACCTCCTCCCCTTCCTCCTCCTCCTCCTCCCCCAACCTCCTCCTTCTCCCCCAACCTCCTCCTCCTCCTCCTTCTCCCCCAACCTCCTCCTCCTCCTCCCCAACCTCCTCCTCCCCCTCCTCCTCCTCTTCCCTCTCCTCCTCCTCCTCCCCCCCCAACCTCCTCCTCCTCTCCTCCCCCAACCTCCCCCAACCTCCTCCTCCTTCTCCCCCAACCTCCTCCTCCTCCTTCTCTCCCAACCTCCTCCTCCTCCTCCTCCCCCCACAACCTCCTCCTCCTCCTCCTCCTCCCCCAACCTCCCCCAACTTCCTCCTCCTCCTCCCCCAACCTCCTCCTCCTCTCCTCCCTGTAATGGAACCGAGCGGGGTCGCGTACACAAAACTGTGGGCTTGGCCAAGGAAGCAGAAGCAGTAGTGGCTTAGGACAATGTTTTAATGAAATAGGGCTTGAACAAAATGATCAAGCAGTGGAAGGTCCAAAAGCATGAAAATGCAAAAATGAGGAAAATGAAATTAAGCAAAGAAAATACAAACAAAAGTAATAAACTATAAAACGTCAACAGTTCACTACTTCTGCATTAAGTTCTGTTGTAGTCTCTTACCGCAGAGAACTACAACTCTCAGAGTAGGTGTACACACTGCCAGACCCTAACCACATGCAACAAAACCAGGGGAGACATATACAAGGCGGCCAGCACCATTAACAATAGACAGGGGAACATTCAACAATCAATTGTGACACCAACAACAAAACAAACTCTGAGACAAAACACATAGATTGCACCTGCCCTTACAAACATTACGATATTATTTCACATTCAGCTAATTAAACATACGAACGAAATTCACCACAGAAGGCTTGATCAAGGCCGATTCCACGGGGAACTCCCCCATAGCAGAGTCACTGTTGGTCCGGACTTAGTTCTGCCCGGAACCAATATCTGCGACCCTGTCCCTCATCGGCATCCTTTGCCCGTCGACGCAGGAGCCGCACAAGAAACCACAGGTGTTAATCTCCCATCTATTTCGCTACGTAAGCGTGGCGCCCTACTTACAATCACGACAATAAATATGTGCAACATGCATTGAAGTAACTTAATTGTTTTGTCATTCTTATAACAGGTTAAAATGTCCATTGGCGTTGTGCAAAACTCGCAAAGTAAAGTGCAGGATGTTTGTGGCGTTAGCCGCTTAGCTATGGCCAGTAGCTGGTGCCTCTTTCCGTTTGGCGCAAGTCCACTCTTTGTGTGTTATCAGTAAGTGTATTGATCTTCTTAATCTTCTGGATTTCACACGGTATCAGTATACATGTCAGACCATCAATGTAGTGCGTGTGTGCATGTGGGTGTAACCAGCTGACCGGGAGGCCAGAACGAGTGCCGAGCCGGCACTTCTCTGTGCGGTCCTCTGGACCGTCACACTCCCAACCTCCTCCTCCTCCTCCTCCTCCTCCTCCTCTCCCTCCCAACCTCCTCCTCCTCCTCCTCCAACCTCCTCCTCCTCCTCTCCTCCCAACCTCCTCCTCCTCCTCCTCCTCCCCCCCACAACCTCCACATCCACCTCCTCCTCCCCCCCCCAACCACCTCCTCCTCCACTCCCACCCAACCTCCTCCTCCTCCTCTCCCTCCCAACCTCCTCCTCCTCCTCTCCCAACCTCCTCCTCTCCCTCCCAACCACCTCCTCCTCCTCCCAACCTCCCCTCCTCCTCCTCCTCCTCCTCCTCCCTCCCAACCTCCTCCTCCTCCTCCAACCTCCTCCTCCTCTCCTCCCAACCTCCTCCTCCTCCTCCTCCCCCCCCAACCTCCACATCCACCTCCTCCTCTCCTCCCAACCTCCTCCTCCTCTCCTCCCAACCTCCTCCTCCTCCTCTCCCTCCCAACCTCCTCCTCCTCCTCTCCCAACCTCCTCCTCTCCCTCCCAACCTCCTCCTCCTCCTCCCAACCTCCTCCTCCTCCCCCTCCTCCTCCTCTCCCTCCCAACCTCCTCCTCCTCCTCCTCCTCCTCCAACCTCCTCCTCCTCCTCTCCTCCCAACCTCCTCTCCCCCCCCAACCTCCACATCCACCTCCTCCTCTCCCTCCCCAACCTCCTCCTCCTCCTCTCCCTCCCAACCTCCTCCTCCTCCTCCCAACCTCCTCCTCCTCCTCCTCCTCTCCTCCCAACCTCCTCTCCCTCCCAACCTCCTCCTCCCCCCCAACCTCCACATCCACCTCCTCCTCTCCCTCCCCAACCTCCTCCTCCTCCTCCTTCTCCACCTCCTCCTCCTCCTCCACCTCCTCCTCTCCCTCCCCAACCTCCACATCCACCTCCTCCTCTCCCTCCCCAACCTCCTCCTCCTCCTCCTCTCTCTCCCAACCTCCACATCCACCTCCTCCTCTCCCTCCCAACCTCCTCCTCCTCCCCCCAACCTCCTCCTCCCAACCTCCTCCTCCTCCCCCAACCTCCTCCTCCTCCACCTCCTCCTCTCCCTCCCCAACCTCCTCCTCCTCCACCTCCTCCTCCTCCTCTCCCTCCTCCTCTCCCTCCTCCACCTCCTCCTCTCTCTCCCAACCTCCACATCCACCTCCTCCTCTCCCTCCAAACCTCCTCCTCCCCCCCCAATCTCCTCCTCCTCCACCTCCCCAACCTCCTCCTCCTCCTCCTCCACCTCCTCTCCCTCCTCCACCTCCACCTCCTCCTCCTCCTCTCTCTCCCAACCTCCACATCCACCTCCTCCTCTCCCTCCCAACCTCCTCCTCCCCCCCCAATCTCCTCCTCCTCCTCCTCCTCCTCCTCTCCCTCCCAACCTCCTCCTCTCCCTCCCCAACCTCCTCCTCCTCCTCCACCTCCTCCTCCTCCTCTCTCTCCCAACCTCCACATCCACCCCCAATCATGCTTGCAATGTTAGTCGGTACATTTCCGTGTGTGTGTGTGTGTGTGTGTGTGTGTGTGTGTGTTCCCAGTGTCCCAAAGTGTACAGTGAGTACACATAAATGTTTATCATGTAAATGCATAAATACAAGTATAGATTTGAGTTGATCATGTTTCGTCTGATTGGTTTCTGCTCAATCATTCAGTGGCTTTCAAATCTTTAACCTTCATGGTACAAGACTGGAATTATATATATTATGGGCAACCAAATGCATTTATTGATATATATATATAAGTGGCGGCTGGTGGTTTTTAAAGTGAGGGAGGAAGGACTGCGCGCTTGGTTGCCATTGGCCTGCTTGCACTGTTAGAGGCGTATGGTGGCATAAGTATGTGAGAATCAAGTTGTTTCAGGGTGTTTTGGTGAACTCCAAAATAGCAGGGAGGGATATGTGAATAAAATGTATACAAATCCACCAGTGGCAGCGTTGTACTTTGAAAGCTGGTGGGCAGCATGTCTTGGACTACAAGGGCAGAAGGAAAGGATGCAAAGCCAATTAGTCAAATCAGGCCTACTCTTGATTTGTAAAACTAAATAAAAAAATCTGGGCCTCATTGGGCCTATTTTTGCCCTCAATGACTGAAGCTATTGGTTGTAATTTGTTTGTTTTGTTTATTTTCAGCTACAAGTGTTTTAAGAAAAGTGGGGTAATTAAGGCGTTGACGTGCCCAGCCCTATGTATTTCTCTATAGAGGGAGTGACTATATGGAGTGGGGTAAATCGGAGATGCCTCTTGCTCAGGAGGAGGCTCCATGATCCAGAGCCTCCTCCTGAGCCCTACATGCACCTGGCCAGGGTAGAGGAGTCCATCATGTTATTGACTCATCACTGCTGTGGACCTTCTGTCCTCCACTGGCAGAGCTACTGAAGGACATGTTGAGCAGTGTACTACAATACAGTACAGTGTACTACAGTACAGTGTACTACAATACAGTACAGTGTACTACAGTACAGTGTAGTACAGTACAGTGTAGTACAGTACAGTACAGTGTACTACAGTACAGTGTACTACAATACAGTACAGTGTACTACAGTACAGTGTAGTACAGTACAGTACAGTGTACTACAGTACAGTGTAGTACAGTACAGTGTACTACAATACAGTACAGTGTAGTACAGTACAGTGTAGTACAGTACAGTGTACTACAGTACAGTGTAGTACAGTACAGTACAGTGTACTACAGTACAGTGTAGTACAGTGTACTACAGTACAGTGTACTACAGTACAGTGTAGTACAGTGTACTACAGTACAGTACAGTGTAGTACAGTAGTGTAGTACAGTACAGTACAGTGTACTACAGTACAGTGTAGTACAGTACAGTACAGTGTAGTACAGTACAGTGTACTACAGTACAGTACAGTGTAGTACAGTACAGTACAGTGTAGTACAGTACAGTGTAGTACAGTACAGTACAGTGTAGTACAGTACAGTGTAGTACAGTACAGTACAGTGTACTACAGTACAGTGTAGTACAGTACAGTACAGTGTAGTACAGTGTACTACAGTACAGTGCAGTACAGTACAGTACAGTGTAGTACAGTAGTGTAGTACAGTACAGTGTACTACAGTACAGTGTACTACAGTACAGTACAGTGTAGTACAGTACAGTACAGTGTACTACAGTACAGTGTAGTACAGTACAGTGTAGTACAGTACAGTACAGTGTAGTACAGTACAGTGTAGTACAGTACAGTGTACTACAGTACAGTGTAGTACAGTACAGTACAGTGTAGTACAGTGTACTACAGTACAGTGCAGTACAGTACAGTACAGTGTACTCCATATGTCATTGTTTCTTTCTCCTCACTTGCTCTCACACTGTTTTAATGGAAAAAGTCGATGTAAGATCAAATGTATTCAGATAAGATAAGATAATCCTTTACTAGTCCCACAGTGGGGAGATGTGCAGGTTAACAGCCGCAAAGAGGATCGTGCAAAGAACGGACAAAAGTAGTGCAAAATCCAAATACAAATAATGGACTATGTACAACATGGTGCATATGTATTGGCAGACAGTGAGTGAGTGTGAGTGTGTCAGTGAGAGCAGTGCTGATTGTGGAGTCTGACTGCAGGAAGGAGCGTCCTGCGGTCTCCGTCACACCCCGCGGCGTCTCATCACTGAAGCTGCTGCTCACTGATGGAAGGGGGGGGCGTGTTCTCCTGTCTCCAACCACCTCCACTGGGTGGAGCGCCCAGGACAGAGCTGCCTCTCAATGAGTTCAGTCTCTTCCTGTCAGCAGCCGTGATGCTGCTGCTCCACCACAGCAGACGGCTGATGCCCCCACAGAGTCAGAAGGTCCTCAGGAGGTCCTCTGGTGTGGACAGACAGTGTGGACAGACAGAGTGGACAGACAGAGTGGACAGTGGACAGACAGTGTGGACAGACAGTGTGGACAGACAGAGTGGACAGACAGGGTGGACAGACAGGGTGGACAGACAGTGTGGACAGTGACAGTGTGGACAGACAGTGTGGACAGACAGAGTGGACAGTGACAGTGTGGACAGACAGGGTGGACAGACAGAGTGGACAGTGACAGTGTGGACAGACAGGGTGGACAGACAGTGTGGACAGACAGTGTGGACAGACAGGGTGGACAGTGACAGTGTGGACAGACAGGGTGGACAGTGACAGTGTGGACAGTGACAGTGTGGACAGACAGAGTGGACAGACAGGGTGGACAGACAGAGTGGACAGACAGAGTGGACAGACAGGGTGGACAGTGACAGTGTGGACAGTGACAGTGTGGACAGACAGGGTGGACAGACAGAGTGGACAGACAGAGTGGACAGACAGAGTGGACAGTGACAGTGTGGACAGTGACAGGGTGGACAGTGGGGGACACCAATGCATCAAGGTAGTCTAAAAGAACTTTAGAGAGAAATAAACGTTTCTATTCTGCCCCTTTGCTGATAACATTACTATGCTTGCCATCTGGTTGATTCAGTAGCACATAACAACAACGTAACAAATATATCTTATTTAAATTCAACTTTCCCGTATGCATAGACTGGGAAGCCTCCTTTTGAGCAACACGTCTTTTGTGAGTTTCGCGTTGTCTGTGTCGTTTCACGACGTAGTCACCTCCGTGTGAAACGGAAAAATGACTCACGCAAACTCACACCAAACTTTACCAGATTTGCACTGGTTTCAGGGATAGATTGTTTCTTTATTGGAGCTGCATTTCCTCTTCTCAGCCGTACGGGTGGTGCTTTCGTTCTGACCTGATTTGTCTCTTGTTGGTGGGCGTGTCCTTAACCTCCGTCCGCGTCCCAGTTTGATTGACATGATCACACACATGCACACACACACACACACACTCATGCACACACAAACACGCACGCATGCACGCTCACACACACACCCATGCACACACACACACGCACGCATGCACACACACACACACACACAAAACCACATAAACAGAAAATAGAAAATAACTAGAATGCGTTTCATCCTAACGAACTGCGAGTGTGCTTGCTAAAATGCAAACGTCAGGGCTAACGTCACAGCTAACGTCAGCGCTGACGTCAATGCTAACGTCACAGCTAACGTCGTCACTGCTAACATCAATGCTAACATCAGTGCTAACATAACTGCTAATGTCAGCACTAACCTCAACGCTAGCATCACCTCTGCCTGAACGTCGTAAAAAGTAGTCCAATTCAGCAGGAAAACCGCCCAATCTGGCAACACTGCTGCAGGTCCCCGCACTCTAACCTCTGAATCACTGAGACCAACTGAAAGCCAAGCCCATATGGCACTGCAACTGGCATTCTGAAAAAAGTATAAAGTATATATTTCTTACATTGTAAAAAAAAAGCTGAAAAAGCGTAATGGTTTAAAAAGAGTTGAAAAACGGCGAGAGATAGCCATCATGTGGTTAAAGAGCTGGACGTGTTGTAGCTGGACGTGTGCAGCAGCAGTTAACGGCACAAAGGAATAAAGAACTGTGATGAAGAGCAGGAGGACCACACTAATACATCCTGTCCACGCCGTCAATTAATAACACATCCCATCAGAGTTATAGCTTGTGTGCATAAGCAGTTTATGCCTACACACACCCACACAACAAACACACACACACACACACACACACACACGCACACACACAGTGCCCTCAGGTAATTGGTTGTATGGAGCCGGACTAACGGGGCTCAGGAACACGCCCGGTCCCCGGGGCCGTTGCTGCTGACTCGTGTCATATTTACAGTGGAATTGATTTTTAAACACACTGGTCGCTCTCTATTCTGTCTCCACAACCGTTTGTGCTCTCTCTCTTTTCTCCCCACACCTGTCTTGCCCTTTGTCGGTCTCCCTCCCACTCTCTCTCTCGCTCTTCCCTCATTGGTCAGAATGATGAAGCCTTCTTCTGTATGTAATATTGCTCTCTACTTACCTTTCATTATATGATGAGTATAATCATTGAGGATTTTTTCTCCCTCTCTGTTTCTCCACCTCTCTCTCTCTCTCTCTCTCTCTCTCTCTCTCTCTCTCTCTCTCAACAAGAAGAATCTATGGAATATCGGGGGGGAGGGGGTGTGACACTGCAAAAGAGGGCTATAGAGACAGTGTGTGTGTGTGTGTGTGTGTGTGTGTGTGTGAGAAAGGTAGCTAGAAGGCAGAACATGAAGTCAGACTGGGTTTAAAGTCATTGAGCGGTGAGGAGCCGAGGGAAGGAGGAGTGAGGAAGAAGGACGAGAGGGAAGGAGCTGAGAGAGCAGCTAATAAACAGAAGTGAATCAAAGAAGAGAGATAATATACAGGAGATAAATCAAGGTTATTAAAAAACAACACACTGAATGAAAGAGGAAAGAAAATATAAGAAGAGAAACGAAACCAAAGGAATGGAAATACACCGAAAGACAAGGAAACAAAAGAATAGAAATGAAAAGGAAAGGAAGAGTGGACAGGAAGTGAAGCCAGGGCTGGACCGCGGCCAGCGGAGCAGGAAGGAGAAGGAAGCAGGGAAGGAGACGGCTCCTTCCTTTGGGCGCTGCCTCAGCTCCTAATCAATCTATGGACGCGTTGTAAAAATCAATGCTGTGTATAATCAGGGCGATCCAAGGGGAGAAAAGCCCCTGCTCTGCACTTTGCCTTCATCTGCACCGCGGGCGTTCTCCTAGCAGCAGCTTACGGCGCCTCGGGCTCCACTGCCCAGTGAGGAGGCAATCATACACGTTCATAAGCTGCTTGGCAAAGTCACTATAGTGTGTTGTAGCGTATCCTCTGGGATCACATGGATCTTCTTTCTTTTTTTAAATCTGTTTATTAGGTTTTGCAATTTTTCTCACAAAAAAACAAACAGTCATACATATGCATCCCCCCCTCCCTCCCTCCCGTCCCCTTAGCAGAGATAAACAGGAATTAGGAGATCTTCAAATACAAAATAGGTAATTGGCAGAGTGCAAAAACAAAGAAGACATGAAACAAAACAAAAATACAATAAAAATACAATAACAAAGTATGTATGCAGAGCATTCTGTTTAACATTGTATGGCTTTAGTTATCCCCATCCTCTGACGCAACTGTTAAGGTCTTTGCATAGCCTAGAAAGGGTGTCCATGTTTTCTCAAAGTTTCTCAGTGAACCTTTCAGGGAGAATCTAATCTTCTCTAGCTTGATGAAATGTAATATATCCTTGATCCATCTAGAATGGGTAGGTGGAAATACGTGTTTCCATTTAAGAAGTATGAGGTCTAGCTAAGAGAGAGGTAAAATACATAATCCCAGTAAGATGCAAGGGAGCATTGGTCCCAGGGGGAGCACCAAACCGGGCTGTAAGAGGATCAGGTGGAACGTCCACACCAGAAATATCCCCAAAGGTTTTAAAAATGTCTGTCCAGAAATCAGATAGGCGGGGACAAGTCCAAAACATGTGAATCAGGTCAGCAGGTGATTGTCCACAACGGTTACATGCATCACTTGTGCCAGGGAATATCCTTGCTAGTCTAGCATTAGTATAATGAATGCGATGTACAATCTTGCATTGTATAAGACCATGTCTGGCACATATTGAGGAGGTGTGAACCAGCCCCAACACAGTCTCCCACGTCCCATCCGTCAGCTCCACCCCCAAATCCCGCTCCCAAGCGACCCTAAGACCATTAAGAGTTTCGGGCCTAATGGAATCTATTTCAGTGTGTATAATTGAAATTAGGCTCTTTACATTGGGGTTCAAAGAGAGAATGGAATCAATTTCTGACAGAATATGGTGATTTGGAAATTCTGGATATCGCTTTTGTAAAAAATGTCTAATCTGGAAATAGCGAAATAGATGAGATCCAGGTAAATCAAATCTTTCAGATAAGTCTGAAAATGACGAGAAAGTCCCTTTGCTGTACAGATCCTCAACAGTTTTGATTCCCTTGTCAGACCAGGTTTGGAAGGTGAGATCAGTACATGATGGTTTAAACAACTGATTACGACATATTGGGGAGTGAGAGGATGGTCTGTTAAGACCAAAGTGCCTCCTGAATTGCGTCCAAATCTTTAAAGTGTGTGTAACAGTGGGCATCGAGCTGATGACTGAGACAAGCGGTAAGCTTGAACACACTAAGGAATAAAGAGACTGCTGGGAAGAGGACATCTCCATTTGTGCCCAAAGAGGAGGGTTCTCCAAATTAGACCAATAGAGAAGCTTCTGAATATTGCATGCCCAATAGTAATTAAGAAAATTTCCCACCCATCGACCTGGGCCATTGGAGATACACTTTCTTAATGCGCCGTGGTTTGTTTCCCCATAGAAAGGAGGATATAGTCTGGTCAAATTTTGTGAAGAAGCTTTTCCTAATAAATACAGGGATATGTTGGAAGAGATATAAAAATTTGGGAAGGACAGTCATTTTGATAAGGTTAATACGGCCAGCCAGTGAAAGGGGCAGAGTGGACCAACGTTTAAAATTGTCTTTACATCGTTCTAGTAATGGGAGAAAATCTTCCTTGAAAATATGAGAGAATGATTTAGTAATGACGATGCCCAGGTATTTAAACCCAGTGTCCATCCGTTTAAAAGGAAAGAGTGAATGAGGCATTCTAGTGGCCATTGGGTTTATAGGG
The DNA here is from genome assembly GCF_964030765.1 of Micromesistius poutassou. Lineage (NCBI taxonomy): Eukaryota > Metazoa > Chordata > Actinopteri > Gadiformes > Gadidae > Micromesistius > Micromesistius poutassou. Next base: position 18,560,653 of record NC_140285.1, read on the forward strand.
AAAAGTTCACTTTTCTGAAAGTTCAGCTTGTACCCTGAAAATCTAACAAACTGCTCCAGTATAGACATAATAATAGGAATGGAAGAGGTTGGATCAGATATATACAAAAGTAAGTCATCTGCATACAAGGACACTTTGTGGGTGACCCCACCTCGCAATACCTTCAAACCCTGCCTCACTGCGAAGCCAGATAGCTAAAGGTTCAATAGCAATCGCGAACAGCAACGGGGACAAAGGACAACCTTGTTTTGTGCCACGTTTGAGAGGAAAGAAAGGTGAATGTAGGTCATTAGTGATAACCGAAGCTACAGGGGCCGAATATAAAAGTTGAATCCATGAAATAAAGTCTTTACTAAACCCCATCTTTCCCAGGACAAAAAAAAGGTATGTCCATTCTACCCTATCGAAGGCCTTTTCTGCATCCAACGAAAGGACAAATTCAGGGGATTCAGAGCTTGGTGCATGGATTATGTCAAGCAATCGCCTTGTGTTAAAGAACGAATGTCTCCCTTGAATAAAGCCTGTTTGATCAGTCGATATCAGGTCTGGGACCACTTGTCGGAGACGGTTATAAAGGACTTTGGCAAAAATTTTCTGGTCAACGTTTAGAAGTGAGATTGGTCTCCTACTGCTACAAAGAAGCGGGTCCTTATCTTTCTTAAGCAACAGGGTTATAGAGGCTTGAGATAGTGTTCCTGGCAGCCGACCATTCAGAAATGATTCATTATACATGCTTTGTAATTCGGGGGATATAAGGTGAGAAAATGTTTTATAAAATTCCACAGTGTATCCATCAGGCCCTGGGGACTTGCCATTTTGCATGACTTTTATGGCTTCTTGGATCGCAAGAAGTGAAATCGGTCCACCAAGGTTGCCGGAAAGCGTTTCATCAAGAGCTGGGTAGCAAATATTTTCAAGAGGGTTGTCATGGTCCCAAATATCTGGAGGGCATTCGGAGGAGTAAAGATCAGAATAGAAGTTTAAAAAGGTTTTGTTTATATCTCTTGTATCTGTGAGAACATCATCCACAAGTATGTTGTCTAGATTTAAGCAGAAGTAATTCAGCCTTACTTGTTGATAACACATCAAACTCGGCCTGGAGGTGAAGGCGTCTATTATACAGAGCCGGGGTTGGAGCTACTGCATATTGGTTGTCTAACTGTAAAACTCTAACTGGAAAAACTTCTAACTTTTTGGTGTGTGAGACATAAGAGATTGTTTGACTTCGTAAGTAAGCTTTGAATGCTTCCCATACAGTGGACTGGGAGACGTCAGGGGTTTTATTAATTTCAAAGAAAAATCCAATTTGAGAGGTAAGGAACTCCTTAAAATTATCATCGGACAGCATTTGGGAGTTAAAGCGCCACTGCCTTGAAGGAGCATAGCTTCTAGGTAGGTTGACCTCCATGGAGGTGGGGGCATGGTCCGATATAACAATGCTGTGGTACTTGCAAGAATCAACCTTTGATAAAAGTCTATCATCCACAAGAAAGAAATCTATCCGAGAATATGTACGGTGTATGTGGGAAAAGAATGAATATGCCTTGGTTGATGGGAAGTTGAACCTCCAGGGGTCAGACAAGCCCAGCTGCTCAGCATAGGAAGCCATAACCCTAGCAGAGCCAGAAAGGACAGCGTCTCTGGTAGATGACCTATCAAGAGTGGTGTCTTGGACCATATTAAAATCCCCCCTATGATTAAGAAACTGTTGTCGAGACCTGGTAATGTAGAAAACAATTTGGTGATAAATTGACTGTCATCCAAATTAGGTGCGTATACGCAGGCAAGGACTACAGGAGTGTTTTGGACCTGACACAATAACATAGCGCCCGTTGGAGTCGGGAATAGAGCTGAGTAGTTCAAAAGCAATGTTTTTATGAATTAAAATGGTGGCACCCCTTGCTTTGACATTAAACTTTGAGTGGAATAAGTGCCCAACCCATCCCTTTTTGAGTCTCTGAACATCAGAGGCACACAAGTGCGTCTCCTGGAGAAAAGCTATGTCGGCCTTAAGATGTTGTAAATGGGTCATTATTTTGTTTAATTTAGTAACCTTGTTTGAACCCTTGACATTCCAAGACACAAAGCGGATACCCTGGGTAATGCTTAAATCAGCCATTTGGGATGTAGGAGAAGTAATGTTCAGCATATTGCCATTGCAAACAAAGCCATGTAGTCGTTACACACACAAGTGAAGAAAAAACAAAGGAAAATAAAAAAGATAAATTCTCTGCCCCCAGTCCCGCCCCCTCCCGCCCTTCCCTAATGCCTTCCCAAACAAGGCACCTTGAACTCCAAACCCTGTCACAACAAACGACCGTGTAGGTGACACAATCGTTCTCTGTCATTAAACTAACAGATTAACTCCACTGAACTACTGACGAAAGTAGCTTAATTAAACTTAAACCCTGGTAGCCACAATCAGTCCTGTTCTCAGGAGAGAAAATTAGTCAAAGGCTACCACTGACAGTCTGAATAAAATAAAACATGTGGGGCATACGAACATCAGAAGCGCCACAAAGTATGCTCTGCTATATAATACAATTACGTAAACATTGGCTATACTTGGGACAAAAGCAGTGGGTCGGCTTACCGCGCACTGTCAGACTGGGTTAACATCTGCGTATTTCAACGTTCCGTTTAAAAAAAAACGAACGATACATTGCCCAGGATTTCCTTCAGGAAGGGTCCCATGAAGGCAGTTGGATTAGCGCCCTCTTCGCCCTCAGGCAATCCAATCACACGTATATTCTGTCGGCGGGAGCGGTTTTCTTGGTC